>NC_073409.1:7490000-7833500 GCF_028641065.1 Leucoraja erinaceus
GCTTGAAGGCTGTTTGGCAAAGTGTGCAGTATTCCCACAGGGCTGGATGTTAATCGAGTTGGGGAGGAGGAGGGGGATGGGGGGGGGGGGGGGGGGGG
This sequence comes from Leucoraja erinaceus, assembly GCF_028641065.1. Taxonomy (NCBI): domain Eukaryota; kingdom Metazoa; phylum Chordata; class Chondrichthyes; order Rajiformes; family Rajidae; genus Leucoraja; species Leucoraja erinaceus. The sequence goes on from NC_073409.1 coordinate 7,490,099, forward strand.
AGAGGGGGTGCGGATTCTTGATTTGAGGAGAGGTTGGGGCTGCCAGAAACTGATGTGTGGAAAGATAGTATTGAACAGCAGACAGAGGCTTCCCCTGATCATGCTGCCTCTCAGCCGAGGAAAGGTGCCGCCCCCGGACACAGGGAAAGGAAAATATGAGGAGATAATAGAAGCAGATGAACATCACCAGATGTGGCTCCGAGGATTCCCGGCCTCGGTGACAGAAATCCAATAGGGAATCCGGTGTAAGCAGCAAGAGGAGATGGTTCCTGGAAGAGTTTATTAATTGTTTGGATGATATCGGTGTAACAAAGACTTTATAATGAGCACAAGCCCCTTGCATTGTCCCTAGTGTGTAGGATAGAACTAGTGGCTGGGTGATCGATGGTCGGCATGGACTCGCTGGGCAGAAGAGCCTGTTTCCACGCTGTATCTCTAAACTATAAACTAAACTCTTGGCCACCACCATTTATTCAACTTCGCCCCCCTGCCTCTCTCTGTCGTGTGAGCAAATCCTGTCTGTGGCTCCACTTCTGTTACTGTGGCAATGCAAAGGATATTACATTGGTTTGAGATGTGAGCCTTGCCTACCTGGGTAGAATAAGTATGTCGGATGATACACTAACGAACGTGCCTTGCTGCTTAGACACACAAAATTACATGGGCATTTAGCACTATTTACCTCCTGATTTTGTCTTTTACAGTTAAAATTAATGCAGTCTCAATTTCTAATGTTCATTCTGGTGTCAGTGGAATCCTCACTGGGATCTGTGCCCTTGTCAGTATCCTAAGAGCCACAATAATTGTCTATACTCGTTTACATCCCCTTTCCTTTATCATTGTTACTCTTTTGCAGTTTTTCCATTCATTTATTTGATATTGTTCTACGATCACCATCTATATCTCTCATTTTCCCTTCCCTTGACTCTCAATCTGAAGAAGGGTCTCGACCCGAAACGTCACCTATCCCTTTTCTCCAGAGATGCTGTCTGACCTGCTGAGTTACTCCACCTTTTTGTGTTTATCAATGATCGCAACAGTGTTGAGCCCGAACACTGCTTTAGTTTGAATGGGGGAATAAGATACATATCATCATGGTGGCCAGCACTTGGGTGGAGCGCATGAGGTTTCCGTTATTTAAGTGGGACAGGGGCATACTTAACACTCTGGGGGTCCTCAGCACAAGAAATGGGGGGGGGGGGGGGGGTTGGGGTGGGGAATAACTCTGCTTTTGGTCGACATCCCAAAGGGGGGGGTGGCAATAACAGTGCAATCTTAATCTCGGTGCAGAAGACAGTATGGATACATCCAACTGACTAATCTCATTAAGTTTCTGGTACGGATCAGTGTCTCTGAAGATCCATTAAGATTATGATCAGTTATACAATTAAGACTACTGTATTGTTTTTATGGGTTTTGCTAAATTGCTGCCTAGCAAGGACAAAGTAGTAAATCTTGTTAGTTGTACACATTAACACGGAGGGGGCCTTTGAAAAGCAGCAGTTATCAATGTGCTTATTAAAATCAACTAACCTCACAAATAACATGCAGGGAGATTTGTAAAAGGTGCATAAATGAATTCCTTTTTGATGTAGCCACTGTTTGGGATGTCGACGTTATTGGCAAAAGCAGAGTTATTCTCCCACAGCAACTTGATGAAAAAAATTCTTGGACAGTCGCATTTCTTGTGCTGAGGACTTTCAGAGTGTTAAGTAATGCCCCTGTCCCACTTAGGAAAACTGAACGGAAACCTCTGGAGACTTTGCGCTCCACCCAAGGTTTCCGTGCGGTTCCCGGAGGTTTTTGTCAGTCTCCCAGCCTGCTTCCACTACCTGCAACCTCCGGCAATCACCTGCAACCTCCAGGAACCGCACGGAAACCTTGGGTGGGGCGCAAAGTCTCCAGAGGTTTCCGTTCAGGTTTCCTAAGTGGGACAGGGGCATAAGGGAGCACAAATCAAACTGCTGGAGGAACTCAGTGGGTCAATCAGCATCTATGGAGGCAGAGGGATGGTCGACGTTCATTTGGTTTCGACACTTCAGGATCCTGCATCAGGGCTGCATGTGCAGAGGGAAGATAACCAGAATATAGAAGTGAGAGAGAGGGATGATGTTGGGGCCAGAGGATGGGAGGTGGAGACGGTTTTTTTGAGGCCTGTTGGAACAATGTAGAAAAATACTTGCCTGGAAATGTGATTGTCTAATGTGGCTTTGCTCACATTGCAAGGGGACTCCTTCCAGCGAGAGCAGAAGTTCCAAAATATTCACTTTGTCACTTTGGAAATTTGTGTTTTCTCCCTGAAATATTTTTTTCCTGTTGTGACAAAGCACAAATGTATACTTTGGTCTGAAATTAGACTGATCGAGTGATACAGCATGGAAACAGGCCCTTTGGCCCAACTTGCCCACCCCGGCCAACATGTCCCATCTACACTAGTCCCACCTGCCTGCGTTTGGCCCATATCCCGCTACACGTGACAGGAGGTAATGGGAATGTAGGAAAGAACTACAGATGCTGGTTTACACCCAAGATAGACACAAAATGCTTGAGTAACTCAGCGGGACAGGCAGCATCTATGGAGAAAAGGAATGGGTGACGTTTTGGGTCGAGATCCTCTTCAACAACAACTTGTGAAAGATATTTGGACAGGTACATGGACAGGATAGGTTTAGCAGATTGTGGTTCAAACACGGGCAGGTGGGACTAGTGTAGATGGAGACATCTTGGTCATTATGGGCAAGTTGGGTCGATGTGCTGTATTTCTCTACGACTCTCTCTACAGTATGTGGGAAATTCAGGATTTAAAATCCATCCTTGTTTCGAAGCAGTTGCCTCAGCAGGCTCGTGTTTTCCCCCAGGTCCACTTCTGCTGGCTTCATGTTTTTATTCTGTGGACTGAGGTGAGTTTCCAGGCACTGACCCACGTAGCATTCACGGGAGGAATTGGATGAGTTTGGATGTTGGTTTGTAACCTCCCTGGCACTCACATCATACATGTTTTCCTTGTATTCTCACTGACGCAGACTGACAGCAAGAATTGTTTGATTATCGTTGGATCAGGTGGCTACAGGATACGGACATTGAATTCGGGAAACGTTCCTGTATCCTCGCCCAGGAAATTCCAATGCCTCTTTTAATTACCTTTGAGTCCTTGTTTGTGCTTCACCCGAGCATGTACAAGGCAGTAACTTTTCAGTTTTGTCTATTGTTGTCACATATACCAAAGTACAGGGTAAACATTTTTTGTTGCTTGCTATCCAGTCAACGAAAAGACTACACATCATTACAATCAAGCCGTGTACAGATGCACGATAGAGGGTGTAACATGTAGGGCAAGATACATTTAAATATAGTCCCATTAATGATGGTTTGAAGGTCTCCAGTGAGGTAGATGGGAGGTCAGGGCTGCTCTCTAGCTGGTGAGAGGACGGTTCAGTTGCCTGATAACAGCTGGCAAGAAACTATCCCTGAATCTGGAGGTGTGCGTTTTCAAACTCGTATACCTGTTGCCTGATCTATCACAGGAGCCCATTAATTTGCAGGATGCTGATGGCGTTTAATTGTGTACAAACAGACTTTCACAAGTGCTCTCCGCCACGTCCATTCCCCAGGGCTCTACCCCCACTGCGACGAACATCTCCCTATCTAAAATAAACTTTTCTTTCAGTTCTTTTCAAAATCCATTCTGCTTTTGTTTCTGATGCTTTTTCAGTGGCGTTCCCATGCCCTAACAATTCCCTTTCTTTAAAAAAAACTGTCCTGCTCTTGTTGGAAGATTGAAGAGGGGGTCAGGACCATCCATCTTATGTACTTCTTCCCTGTTGCTGGCTGACCTTTCGACCGTTGTGCTAATGGATTTCAGCCGCACTCCATTTCCCTGCCCTGCCCTCTGCATGGCCCGGCCAAGATGTGTGCACGTTGCTCAAACTGTTTTAGATATAAATTGCGACGGTGAACAAAAGTCCAGTGAAGTATGAAAAGAAGTTTGTGACTTGTACCCACGTGTTCAGTTCTTTTCTTCACTGAGCATTTTATAGTCCCCCAGTCATTTCTCACAGGCAGCACCTAAACAAAAGTCAGTGAACAAAGAGTTGGACAACACAATCACATTATAAAATGGTCAGAGTTTATACTGCAGACCATTTGTACGATGAAGCATAGTTGCTCAAAACTAATGCTATACTGCATCACTAACACTCGTGGTTGAATTATACTGAATGTTTACCTCCTGTGTAGTAGCGCCAAGGCAGATTATTAAAGGGCCAGTCCCACGAGCATGCGACTCCATGCAGCAAGCGCGACCCAAGCGACTCCATGCGGCAAGCGCTACCGAACCAGAAGCGGGTGCCGCGTGGAGGTCGAGTGAGTGACATGAAGTGCGAGCGAAGTCCGCGGGAAGTTCGCGCGTGACGTACGGCGTCGAGGCGGCTGCGGGCCGGCGGGCCGTTGCCGCACGGAATTTTTGAACACGGCCAGTTTTTCGGAGCCCCGCGTGATGTCGGGACCAGCTCCGCACAACTCCATATGGCTCCGGCGATCGAAGTGGGACCGGCCCCGCGAGGCCGTACGGCTCAAGCGACCACGTTAAGTAGCGCTTCCCGCAAGAAGTCGCTTAGGTCGCGCTTGCCGCATGGAGTCGCATGCTCGTGGGACAGGCCCTTAATATTGCAGGTCACATCTCTGGCAAACTAAAAATGAGTGCCTCATTTATAACTTTCTGGATCAACTCTACCCAGTATGTGCCATGCCAGGCTAACCAGCCCTTCCATATCTATCTGTCTCCAAAGATGTTAACGTTTGTAACTTAAATGTGTAGGAAGGAACTGCAGATTGATATTTGATATGCCATTTATTGTCACTATACATGTACAATGAGATTAAAAGCAGCTCGTACTCAGATGCTGGTTTACACCGAAGATAGACACAAATTGCTGGAGTAACTCAGCGGGACAGGCAGCATCTCTGGATAGAAGAGATAGGTGACGTTTCGGGTCGAGTCCCTTCTTTAATTGGCTTTGGTAAATTGTCCCTAGTGTGTCGGATAGTGTTGGTGTACGGGGATCGCTGTTTGGTGGGCTGAAGGGCCTGATTCTGTGCTGAATCTTTAAACCAAAACTAAATTAAACTATCAATTTAGCTTTATGTATATACAGAATTTAGATAAATATATAGCTATCTATATGCCCGTTGATCTATAGCTGTTTAGCGGGACTTCACAAACATCTAATGTTATCTATCGTTCTACCTATCCCTCCGTCTGTCTATCTATTTTTTACTTCCTTCATAAAGAAGACGGCTTTAACTAAAATGATCTTCCTCTGTCGTCATTGTCCTTGCTTACGTTCCGAGTTGCAGCTTCCTCAGCGAAGATGTAACTTAATTAAATGCAAATGTTGAAAAGACAGAATACATTATTGGGAATGTCACAGAGGTGTCTGTTTCTCCTCTGTGATCAGGGTTCCATGGCTGCTGCTCTGCAAGGCTGCTGGAGCAGCTCATGTTAATTTGATACAGCACAGAGTTGTTGTCAATTGGATGCTAGTTTAATTAGCTGTCAGCTTCTCTCCCCAATGAATGGTGTGTTGTTTCTGAGCATTGTTTTGCTTCTCATGGTTCATCCATTTCAGAAGCTCCCAAATATTTCAGTACAGTTTTCAAGGAGACTTGTTCTTTGTGCAGCGGGCTGTTTTCACAACTGAAGTGCTGACTGAGTCGGCTGTTCATTCACTCTGCGTATATTTTTCATTTAATGCCTTTCTCCATCCATTAATTACCCCCGAATCTCCTGTGAGTGATTTATAATGCACTGAAGACAGATGCCTGTTTGCAACAGAATTATAGGACCGGCAGACAGTTCATTTCACCACTTCCTTGCGTTCCGTTCCTTCACCCTCGATCAGGAGACATCTTGTATTTGTGTTGCTCCGCTATGAAATATTTTTTTGATATTCAACGAGAGAATGCCCAAACAAGTACAACCACTGAACCATAATTTGGGTTAATTGTCATATCCATAACATTATCCTCACTAACCCCCTGGCCTTTTGCCTGATAACCAAAACCTGGTCACCATTTTCCTTTGATCAGATTAAACGGACTTTTAGTTTTAGCGATACAGAGCGGAAACAGGCCCTTCGGCCCACTGTGTCCGCACCGACCAGTGATCCCCGCACACCAACACTATCCTACACTCACTAGGGACAATTTTGTTTCACATATGCCAAGCCAATTAACCTAGAAACCTGCACGTCTTTGGAGGGTGGGAGGAAACTGAAGATCTCGGAGAAAACCCACGCAGATGACGGGGAGAATGTACAAACTCCATACACACCCGCAGTCAATTTCGAACCCGGGTCTCTGGCGCTGTACGTCAGTAGCTCCCACACTACGCCGCCGAATTTTATGATTGTAAATCATCCCCTCATTCAGGTTCATAAGTTCGAGGAGCTGAAGTAGGCCATTTGGCCCATCAAGTCTACTCCACCATTCAATCATGGCTGATCTGCCTTTCCCTCTCAACCTCATTATCCTGCCTTCTCTCCATAATCCCTGACACCCGTAGCAATCAAGAATTTGTCAATCTCCGCCTCAAAAATATCCATGGATGTGGTCTCCACAGCTGTCTGTGAAGGTTTGTGAAGTTTTTTTTCATCACTCTGGCTCTCTGGCATGACTTGCTGTAACCCCCCCCCTCTTTCCCCCCCACCTCCCCCAACATGCTGGAGCCTCACACATACATCCATATTTCCGACTTTGTTTGAATCCTCCCATCAGTCCCAATCCAAAGCATCACTTGTCCATGTTCTCCAGAGATGCTGCCTGACCTGCTAAGTTGCCCCAGCACTGTGTGTCCTTTATTTTTACAAGCCAGTAACTGCACTACACTTTCTACAATACACTTCCAATGGATTGTTTATTCTATGTAAGGTCCTTTGGGATATTGTGAGGCTCGGGGTGAATGCATGGAATGTGTATCTCCGTGTCCCGTGCCCTGCAACAGCGCCAGTGACTAATGGTGCGGAGCTTTGGTACCTGAGCTGCTTTGACCTCGGGAAGGCTGGCGTTCCTCTTCCGGCTCTTTCACCATATGGTATTGTTTATCGGGAGTGTTATTTGCAGGAGGATTCAAATGTCGCAGACTTAGTGATCCAAGAACGACCTTATGACTGATGTAGGCTGGATAATGGCAGCTTGAATCATGAGTCAGAGTATGTAGGCCCCAAGCCTGAACTAATTAAACTGAGTCTCCGGTCAGGCCCACAGTGAATGCACTGTCTCAGAGAGACATAGAGTCATTTGGACAGATACATGGATAGGAAAGGTTTAGAGGGATATGGGCCCAACACAGGCAGGTGCGACTAGTGTAGATGGGGCATCTTGGTCTAGACTTAGACTTAGATCGTTTATTTGTCATTCAGACCTTTCGGTCTGAACAAAATGTCGTTGCCTGCAGCCATACATGTAATAATAAACAACAAAACACACAATAAACACAAATTAACATCCACCACAGTGAGTTCACCAGGCACCTCCTCACTGTGATGGAGGCAAAAATCTTAGGGTTACTGCTTGTCCCCTCATCTTCTCCCTCTGCGCTGAGGCGATACCCCACCGGGCGATGGTAATCAGTCCTACGGCTCATCGAGCTCCACGAACGGGCCGGTTCAAGCTCCGCGGCCCGGGGTGGTCGAAGCTGCCGCCCTCCAGTCCAGCGGACGCAGCTGTTGCCGCGGGAGCTCCGGACAACAGGCACCAGCCGGCATGGGCAAGTTGGGCTGAAGGGCCCTTTTTCCACACTCTACCACTATGAATCTCTCCGCAGTCTCTTGTATCTCCAGAGAGTTTCAGGCACCACCTGCCCTTTCCCTTTCTGAAATAGGGAAACAGTCAGTTACCAAAGTGAATAATCGTATTATTATAATAGAATTAGTCCTGCGGTTTGTGCAGAATTTGATCAGAGGCTTGGAAACATGCTTGCTGTTTGTGAATTGGCAGAGATTTCAATCACTGCCTCTCACAATTGTTCTTTATGCTCCAGGCACAAATGTTTTATATGCTTGCAAAATCCGAGGCAACGGACTGGTGAATTGTGCTTGTGGCCGAGTGCAAGAAAGCCTCTCACCGGCAGGACTTACCAGAACCATGAGCATTTATATATAGTGTATATTTCTGATAGGACCTTAATTCACAAGGTTAGTGAATCTGTGGAATTCTTTGCCACAGAGGCTAGGCTGTTAACTGATATTTTTATATACAGTAGATAGATTCTTGATCAGTACCGGTGTCAGGGGTTATGGGGAGAAGGCAGGAGAATGGCATTAGGAGGGTGAGATAGATCAGCCATGATTGAATGACGGAGTAGGTTTGATGGGCCGAATGGCCTAATTCTACTCCTATCACTTATGATCTTCCAACTCCCAACTAATCAGTGGACAATCACCTCAGCGTGGCTGCAGTAGTATTGGGAAGTTTGAATCCACAGCCCATAAGTGACTGATGAAGCCGGAGAGTTTTGAGTGGGTGTTTACCGAGCTTGATAAATAAATATTGAGGACTTAAGAGGGTGCCGTAATGTGTCAGAATGCAGGTCAGCCTCCTGCCCTGAGCTCTTATTTATCACCAGCACTGACTTTTCCAGTCAGAAGAGATGCATCCCTGATTCCGTATTTCTTGAAGGTAGACAAAAATGCTGGAGAAACTCGGTGAGTGAGGCAGCACCTATGGAGCGAAGGGAAATAGGCGATGTTTCGGATTGTGACCCTTCTTAAACTGAAGAAGGGTCTCGACCCGAAACGTCACCTATTGCTTCACTCCATAGATGCTGCCTCACCCACTGAGTTTCTCCAGCATTTTTGTCTACCTTCGATTTTTCCAGCATCCGCAGCTCTTTCTTAAAGTATTTCTTAAGGTGATTATAATTCAATTTTTGCATCACATAGTTGCTTGCTTCGAGCCTTTGACCTTGTTTTTGTTCTGATTTAGTACATGTGGATATAATGCTGTTAGGTTAATATTATTACTGCTTTGGTTGGTACAGAATTCAATCAATGACTTGGGCTTTACTTGCTGTTTAGAGAAGGATCGAGGATTTGATCACATGGCTTCTTGTGCTGAGAGCCGCTAATGTTTGCACCACTTCTACAGCAGCACGTCCCCAAATCCATGGTTCCTAGAAAGAACTAAGAACTCCCAAAGCTGTCTGACCCAGGGCAGAGTTATACCTTCCCAATCCCAATTTCCCTTCCCAATCCCTCCTTCCCTTCCAAATCCCACCTTCCCTTCCCAATCCCTCCTTCCCTTCCCAATCCCACCTTCCCTTCCCAATCCCAATTTCCCTTCCCAATCCCTCCTTCCCTTCCCAATCCCAATTTCCCTTCCAAATCCCACCTTCCCTTCCCAATCCCAATTTCCCTTCCCAATCCCACCTTCCCTTCCCAATCCCACCTTCCCTTCCCAATCCCTCCTTCCCTTCTCAATCCAGCATAAAGTTAAACATTCCACCATTTATCCCAGAGCAGAGTTAAATTCTCAAACATAAATTCATAGGTTCATAAGTGATAGGTGCAGAATTGGGCCATTCGGCCCATCAAGTCTACTCTACCATTCAATCATGGCTGATCATTGTAATCTTTCCCTCTTAACCTCATTCTCCAACCTTCTCCCCAAAACCCCTGACACCTGTAATAAGCCCGTATTAAACATGTCTATCCTGGGACAATGGAAAACAGTCTCAATCGCTTTCTGCTTTAGTGTTTAGTGTTTAGAGATACAGCGTGGAAACAGGCCCTTCAGCCCACCAAGTCGATGCCAACCATCGATTACCTATACACTAGTTGCACATTATTCTACTTTCAAATCCTGAACACTATGAGTATTACTTACAGTAGCCAATTAAGCTATAAACCTACACTTCTTTGGAGTGTGGGAGGAAACTTGAGCACCCAGAGAAAATCCACCCGATCACAAGGAGAACGTACAAACTCCGCACAGACAGCACCCGTAGTCAGGATCGAACCTGGGTCTCTGGCGCTGTGAGGCAGTAACTCTACCTCTGTGCCACCGTGCCCCCCCAGACAGTTAGTGTTAAACATTCCAAATTACTGCAAATCCCAGGACTATGTTAAACTTTCCCAATCACTTTAGACACAATTAAACCTGTGGAATGTGTAGAAAGGAAATGCAGATGTTGGTTTACAGCGAAGATGGACACAAAATGCTGGAGTAACTCAGCGGGCCAGGCATCGTCTATGGGGAGAAGGGATGGGTGACGTTTCAGGTCGAGACCCTTCTTCAGACTGAGTCAGGTGAGAGAAAGGTGAGATTGAGACATGGTAAAGATGAGGGAGTGGTGGCCTGGAAAACGGAAGTCATTGAAGAGTGGAAGGGCGTGTGAGGTGTCTTGGACATAGGTCGGTATTAAAGATGAGGGAGTGGGGGTTGAGCCTCTGGAATGTTCTTTGTCCCAAGAAAGAGTTAAATCACTTATTAGCCCAGTTCAGATTTAAACATTCCCACTTGCAGGATGTCCCGGGACAAGGTTAATCTTAGCCAATTATTATGTGTCTAGGGGCCGGTGTCAACATTCACAATTATTGCATGTCCCAGCACAGGGTAATTTAACAATATTTTTTTACTGGTACAAGTTACCATGGGATTAGCAGGATAGTAAATCTACTAATCTCACATAAGGCAGTTGTTACAGTGATTCATCTGTTCAATCAGCTTCAGTACATTGTACATTGGATAGTTTGTATATCAGAACCTGACAGTACAATATAAAGTATTATAATGGCCATTATGGTGGGCAATAAAACATTAATAAGGGCAGTATAGTGGATTACACAGTTGTACAGGGAGCAATATGTTGTACAATAGAGCATTACTGTAAGAATAGGAAGGAACTGCAGATGCTGGTTTGAATCAAAGGTAGACACAAGATGCTGGAGTAACTCAGCGGAACAGGCAGCATCTCTGGAGAGAAGGAATGGGTGATGTTTCGGGTCGAGCTGAAGAAGGGCCTTGGCCCGAAACGTCACCCATTCCTTCTCTCCAGAGATGCTGCCTGTTCCGCTGAGTTACTCCAGCATTTTGTGTCTATCTTCCATTACTGTAAGAGGTCTGGTGTGTCTTATAGTGAGCACAGCAGTTAATAATAGAACAGTACATAGTGCATGGAATGGAACGCCACAGAAATAGACCCTTTGGCCCACATTGTCTTGCCCAACATTATGCTAAATTAAGCTAATCTCTGCCTGCAGGTGATCCACGTCCCCTATTTCCTGCCTATCCATGTTCCTATCTAACAGCTTCTTAAATGCCTCTATACTACCTGCCTCACCAAACCCCCTGGAGGCACGTTTTGGGCTCCCCACTCTCTGGGTAAAAAAGTGACCTCACACATATCCTTTATTTAAACTTTGCCCTTCTCACTGTAGAGCTATACACTCTAGTCAAGGCCAGGGATGAAGAGACTAAAAGAGTGAGATAAGGATCGACAAGGTGACAAATGTGAAGCCAGATGAAGGAATAGGGGGAAGGGGGCAGGGAAAGGGGTGAAATGGGTGTAAATCCAAGTGGGAAACAGGGATAAAATAGGGGAAAAGGGGAGGGTGGGGGAGGGGTTGTTTGCAGGTTTGTTACCTGAAATTGGAGAATTCAATGTTGACACAGTTAGGTTGTGTTGCCCAAGCGGAATATGAAGTGCATTCAAGTAAACCTCTTCTGTACCTTCGACAAAGCCTCCGCATGTTTCCTGTAAGGGGGCAACCAGAACGACATGCAATGCCCCAAATGCAGTCGAACCAATGTCTTATAGAGCTGCACCATGACTTCTTAACTCTTTTTCTCAATGCTCCACCTATGAAGGCAAGCATACCATACGCCTTCTTGACCGCTCTATCCACTCTGTTGCCACTTTCAGGAAGCTCTGGAAACGCTCTTCTGCACCTCAATGCTGTTGAGTTGTTTAAGATGGAATGGCAGATGCTGGAAAAACCGAAGGGAGACAAAAATGCTGGAGAAACTCAGCGGGTGAGGCAGCATCTATGGAGGGAAGGAATAGGTGACGTTTCGGGTCGAGAGCCTTCTTCAGACTCAATGCTGTTGAGGTCCTTTCCATCAACCATTTACCATCCCCTTACATTCAACCACCCAATGTGCAACAGCTCACACTTGCTCACACTAAGGTGAACAATGAGGTGTCGGATGAGGCATTATATAGAACAGTGAGTGTGGTATGATTGTCGATCTGGGCTACGATGCACCCTTATGATGATCAATGTAAGATACATATGTTATAATATATCTTACATTACATACATATGTTACGAGTAGTTCAATATATAACAGAATAGGTTAGTGTGAGAGTATTGTGTACAATATTATGGTATTGTGAGCAAAATTATGTGTATCAATATTATACTGAGTTCGGCATAGAACAGAACAGTGAAGTGAGCTATATTCATACTGTATGTAGAAAGAACTGCAGATGCTGGTTTAAATTGAAGGTAGACATAAAATACTGGAGTAACTCAGCTGTACGGGCAGCATCTCTGGAGAGAAGGAGTAGGTGACGTTTCGTCACCCATTCCTTCTGTCCGGAGATGCTGCCCGTACGGCTGAGTTACTCCAGTATTTTGTGTCTAATAATCATATGTGTACCTTTGTCGCTGAATATCGCATTACATCTAGGATTATGATTTATAGCTCTGCCATGATCCCCATGAGTAACCTGCTGTAATTTGTATTTGCTGTGGAACTTTAATAAGATCGCTCCATAAATCCTAAGCATTATTATTTAATATGCAATATTGCCTTTCAGTTTGCCTGGTGTGAATCCGTGGAATGCAGCTGGTTTTGCAGCGAGCTGTTATCTGGTTTGTGTTATTTCCCACTGGAACCGGAGGACGTTTTACGGATATCGTAAATTCCACTCACTATTCTCTAACCTTTCCAGAACGTGCAATGTAAATGATGTCGTCAGCTGGAAAGATTGTTCGTGATTGTTGACTGAAGACGGGTGGCCAATGGTGGGACCTCAGAGGGTTCCCGTACAGTGTAATGCCCCTTTGCACCATCTTCAGGGTCCGCAAGGGTGGCACGGTGGTGAAGCTGGTAGAGCCACACAGCGCTAGAGACCCAGGTTCGATCCTGACCACGGCTGCTGTCTGTGTGGAGTTCGCACGTTCTCCCTGTGACTGCGTGGGTTTTCACCAGGTGCTTCTGCTTTCACCCACATTCCAACGATGTGCAGGTTTGTAGGTTAATTGACATCTGCAAATTGCCCTCAGTGTACAGGATGCGAAACTGGTATACGGCTGATTGATGGACGGTGTGGGCCTGGTGGTATCCTGTATCTCTAAACTAAATTAAATTAAACTAAACTTAACTAAACTGAACTAAACTAAAAGGTGCAGCAGTGACTGAGTGCTGCCAGGTTGCTTTCCTGTCGAAATATAATCCTTGTATGAAGTAACTGCAGATGCTGGTTTACACCGAAGATCGACACAAAATGCTGGAGTGACTCAGCGGGTCAGGCAGCTTCTTTGGAGAAAAGGAATAGATGACGTTTCAGGTCGAGGCCGTTCTTCTGACTATCTATCTGAACTATGAATCCGTTCCATTGTGTTATGTCCACAAAACAAAATGCTGCCCTTTTCACTTGTCTACTTTCCTAACGTTGACCTTTCTTTTGTCCCAGCTCTGTCGCCGTTCCACGTGCAGCCCCAGTCCATGGTTGTTGAGGAGGGCGGCGTTGCCAGATTTCAGTGCCAAATTCATGGTCTACCAGAACCACTGATCATCTGGCTGAAGAATCGCAGGCCTCTTGAAGCCGGCGATGACAGGTACTGTACACCCAGGGCTGTGCCTGACTCAGGTCCTGCAACAAGCTCTCTTTAACTCTGTGTAGGAAGGAACAGCAGATGCTGATTTAAACCGAAGATAGACACAAAAAGCTGGAGCAAATCAGCGGGACAGGTAGCATCTCTGGAAAGAAGGAACGGGTGACGTTTCGGGTCGAGAGACTGAAGAAGGGTCTCGACCCACAACATCACCCATTCCTTCTCTCCAGAGACGCTACCTGTCCCGCTGAGTTACTCCAGCATTTTCTGCCTATCTTCCCTTTAACTCAGTCTTGACAGGAGCAAGAACACAGACTCCATTGAAATATAATATCACCATTCTTGTTTATCAAAACAGGAGTTAGCACTTCAGTATGAATAAACCTGAAGCCCAACAGTCTCTGCAGGATAGAGTTCCATATTCCTCTCAGAACATATGATGGTGCAGCTGATAGAGCTGCTATCTCACAGCACCAGAGACCCGATTTGATCCTGACCATGGCTGCTGTCTGTGTGGAGTTTAAACATTCTCCCTGTGGCCGATTGGGTTCCCTCCCACATCCCAAAGACGTGTGCGTCTGTGGGTTAATTCACCCTCTGTAAATTGCCCCTTGTGTGCAGTGTGTGGATGTGAAAATAGGATCAGCAGAACCGGTGATCATTGGTCGGCGTGGATTCGGTGGGACGAAGGGCTTGTTTCCGTGCTGGATCTCTGAACTAAACTAAATATTAGCAATCAGTGGAATTCCACTGTCAGTTGTGAGGAGAGATTGGACTGATTGAAGAGTGGAGGCTGGAGCAAAGTTTAATCACGGAGTATAAAAATATGAGAGGTGTAGATAGGTTGAGGGAAAAGGACCGACTGTGGCTTCCCTTGGCAGAAAGGGCAATGAAGAGCTGGCACAGTTGTAACGTTAGAGGGGGCAGAGGGAACCAAGTTCATCCAGATTCAATGGCCGCACTGTCACTTCCAGCTGCAGAATAACTGTTCCAGAGTACAGCGGGGAAACCAGACCCTTCAGACCATTGTCCACATTAACCATTGGCCACTCATTCATGCTTCTTCTTCTTGTGTATGGCGTGCACAGCCTAAAGTTGTACTATTCGATCTATTTGTTTATGCACATCGTGTTGATTGCATTAGTTGAAACAGGGTGGACCATGTGAAGGTTGCAATCTCCCATCCCACATTCATGCTAATCCTACATTAATCCCACTTCTTTTATTCTCCCCCCACTCCACCACACCTCCAGGTTCTGGCCCTTACCTATAGACTAGGGGCAATGTACAGAGGACAAAATAGCCACCATCAGTGAGCACCTGAGGGAATCATCAGATTGAGACTGATGGTGAGGTTGGCTTCTTTAAGTTGGCTTCAGTAAATTGCAGGATAGAGCCAGTGTACGGGTGATTGCAGGTTGGTGTGGACTAGGTGGGCCGAAGGGCCTGATTTCACGCTGTATCTCTAAACTAAACAAATCTAAACTCTCCCCTAGCCCTTACCACTCCCCCAACAACCTCAGTCTGAAGAAGGGTTTCGGCCCAAAATGTTGCCTATTTCCTTCGCTCCATAGATGCTGCTGCACCCGCTGAGTTTCTCCAGCACTTTTGTCAACCTCAGTCCATCCTCCTCCGACCAGATTGAATGGGATTCTGCTGTCGGCAGGAGCGAGGGACGGTGCAAGCAGGGGACATCTGCACCCAGGGTGGAGGACACTTGGTCTCTGCCACTGAGAGAGTTGTGGAACAAGAGGTCAGGGCCATCGAGGTGGGCTCGGGGGACAGTAGAAAGTCGGGCTTCAGTAGCTGAGGACTTCAATCAGCAATAGCAGTAGCTGTGGGAATCATCAGATTGAGACTGATGGTGAGACACCGAGGTATACGATGAGTGTGGACGCACAGGGTCTAGTTCCCCCATGGTTGAATTGGCCCTGCTTGGCTCAGGACTTAATATTATATCCAAGATTAACCTAACTCTGTAACTTCTGGGTGAAAAATATATCCAAATTAAAAGATAACTTTTAAAGGGGAAGATTCATAAAACCTCAAACAGTCTTCGCAAGGTAATGGCCAGGGCACAACAGCACCATTTGATGGAATGAATTGTTACTACATCTACATGGTTGCCAATTTAATGCTCAAAATATTAGTAAGTATAAAAACAGAAATATTTGTATCTGATGCTCATTAAGGAAAATCAATACGTCAAGTAGTTACTAACTCTGAGACAGAGCTCGGACCAACGTGCTTTAATAGATGCAGGTGGTCATCTTTAATGGATTGAGATGATTGGAATCGATCTCAATAGGCTGTGTTTGGGTCCATGTTTAATTTAAGCATTTTGACATGGGTCAATTCTATAAGTACTTATAAAACTAATAGCCAGATAGCCTTAACATCTAGAGGACTGGAGCTTAAAGAAATGGTATTGATGTTACAAATCAATGTTTTCACACAGAGAGTGGTGAATCTCTGGAACTCTCCGCCACAGAATGTAGTTGAGGCCAGTTCATTGGCTATATTTAAGAGGGAGTTAGATGTGGCCCTTGTGGCTAAAGGGATCAGGGGGTATGGAGAGAAGGCAGGTACGGGATACTGAGTTGGATGATCAGCCATGATCCTATTGAATGCCGGTGCAGGCTCGAAGGGCCGAATGGCCTACTCCTGCACCTATTTTCTATGTTTCTATGTTTCTATGGTTGGATCATCTCTGGGCCCCACTCACTGGGAAGGACACAGTGGCTTTGGAGAGAGTGCAATTTAGGTTAAATTGTGGGGAGAGGTATACAAGTAGGTCGGAATGCTCAGAAATCTGGAAGGTTGGGGATTAAGAGAAATGGATGGTGCAGAAAGTGAGAAAGTCCAGAACCTGCCTGTGGTAGTGAATTCCAGAGATTCACCATGCTCTGGCTAAAGAAATTGCTCCCCGTCTCCATTCTAAAGGTACCTGTACATGATTTTATTCCGTGCCTGTGCCCTCTGGTCCGAGACGGTCCCACTCCTAGAAGCATTCTCTCCACAACCTGGGGCCTTGCAGACAATGATGTGGAGTTAGACCATGCTAATGCCATGGTGTGGTGGGAGAACCTTGAGTGCTTCTCAATTGTGTGTCTTCATGGAAGAAGTGACCTGATGGAGCTGTGGTTTATGTAGAAATGAAAACCATCTGGTTCAGGGGGCAGCATAGTGACACAGGGGTAGAGTTGCTGCCTTTACAGCGCCAGAGACCCAGGTTCGATCCTGACCACGGGTGCTGACTGTGCAGGAGTTTGGACATTCTCCCCGTAACCCCATGGGCTTTTCCAGGTGCTCCGGCTTCCTCCCACACTCCAAAGACGTACAGGTTAGTAGGTTAATTGGCTTTGGTAAAAATTGTAAATTGTCCCCGTTGTGTAGGATGGTGTTGGTCCACGGGGATCGCTGGTTGGCACGGACGCGATGGGCCTGTTTCCGCGCGATGGGCCCGTTGTATCTCTAAAGTCTAAACTCATAATGCCGGATCCTGTGTTGGGTGGTTGGCCTGTTGTGGAAGGAGCAGTAGCTGAAGTTTGCCTTTCTTGCCTTCCAGGTTTACATTGCTGCCCACAGGGGTCCTGCAGATTACACAAGTGGGAGAGGCAGACAGTGGCATCTACCACTGTGTGGCTGCCAACACTGCCAACACCAGGCACAGCCAGGAGGCCAGTCTCACCGTGCAAGGTTCGTGCCGACCAAAGGAATAACACATTACCACCTAGCACACAGCCAACAATGGACCATTGTGGGCTCCACCTTTCCTTGGTCATCATTAATTCATACAAAGCTTTAATTCATTTGTTCTATATCACCGTCTATAAATCTCTCGTTTCCCTTTCCCCTGACTCGCAGTCTGAAGAAGCATCTTGACCTGAAGCACTGCCTATTCCGTCTCTCCAGAGATGCTATCTGATAAGCTGAGTTACTCCATCTTTTTGAGTCTCTTGGTTCTAGCACCACAGGCCGGGTCCCTGGTTTTGTTGATGCTGCCTCACAACCCAGTGAAGATCGCATGTGACCCAGTCAGCCTGATGCATTAGATATTATAGCAGAGCCTGTTGCCTGATACTACCTGGCAAGGCCCGGTGTGTGCATTGTACGGGCCTGAACCTTGAATTCCTGAGCCCAGCTGGATGCTGCTGCCCTCTGATTCACATTGTATTCAATGCGTGTTCCATAGCTGTCTGTGCACACAACCCAGCCGACACACCACAGATTAACTGAGGGAGAGGGAAGGGGGGGGAGAGGGGAGAGGCTTCACTCCGAGCCAGTTCTACATGAGGCTTCATCTCCGCTCAGTCAGAAAGCATCTCATCAAATTTGCACTTGCATAATTCCCCTAAGTGTTTGATTTGAGAGCAGTGCTTAATTGCTTCTAATATTAGAGGCTGGGACATGCGCGCAGCACATTAGCTGCTCATTAATATTCATACTCTGCGCCGCTCTGCTCTGCCTGGCCCCAGCGCAGGAAGACCATTGACGTGCCCCGCAAACAGCTCCTTGCATGCAGCGTTACGTTAAGCAGGGTTGTTGCTGCCGCACTTTGAACAACGCAATCTGCAGTCAAACAGCTTTCAGGGCTGCCGGCTTGAAAAGGGTTCGTCACCTTCACATGGTCATCAGGGTGAACACCAGGAAACAAAACGGAGCCAGGCTACTTCCCAGGCTGCTGATGAGGGGGGGTGGGGGGGGGGGGGCATGACCTGTTTGTATGTCCCCCTGGGATTCACCCCCCCCCCCCCCCCCCCCCTCTCCTCACTCCCCTCATCACTCTCCCGAAGCTGGAGTGGAATGCACAGATCGCCCTGCACTGCCTTCCCACGCTCCTCACACGGTCTCACACTGCCCTTTGACCCTTGGTGTCCAGTTAAATGTGACAAAGGCCAAGTATTTTTAGTCTTCCTCGTCCTCCTGGGTCTTAGTGCCCAATGCTGGCAATTCTGGCCCCACTATCTTCATCGTGATCCTGTTTACTAGTTTTAGGAGAAGAGGTTTTGACATTTACAAGGGTGTTTACTGGTACAGAGGGGAGCCCAGTCACTGGAAAATGGCAAAGCCTGTCCACAAATCTGTTGGCTGTAATAGATACTTAATTGTTCAAACCATATCAAGTTGAGTTTATTATCAGATGCACGTTGGACGTGGTATGAATACAACAGGAATCTCTCTTGTAGTGACATCACAGACAGGTAGACTCAGACAACCCACAAAAACTTTAATGTCTGTATGGAGTTTGTACGTTATCCTTGAGACCATGTGGGTTTTCTCCAGGTGCTCCGGTCTCCTCCCACACTCCAAAGACATTCGTGTTTGTAGGTTAATTGGCTTCAGTAAAAATTGTCATTTGTCCCTAGTGTGTGTTTAGTGTTAGTGTACGGGGTGATTGCTGGTCGGCACAGACTCGACGGGCCGAAGGGCCTGTTCCTTTGCTGTATTTCTAAACTAAAGTAAAGAATTAAAAGTTATTAACTTCTAAAATAAGCAAAACAGAACAAATATCACTTACAAATATTTAAAAACATTAAAGGAAGTTATTTTGAGAACTTACATTCCCCGTCATCTCCTCAGTCTCAGTCTACGCTAACCAGCAAGGACGTTCAGGTTTGTAGGTTAATTGCATTTCGTTGTCTCTGTAATGTACACTGACAATGACAATTAAAGTTGAATCTGAATCGGAATCTAATTGGCTTTGGTGATGTTGTAAATTGTCCCTAGTGTGCAGGATGGTGTTAGTCTATGGGGTGATACCATAGTAGATCACTACTATAATAGTGTGCGGTGCGGACTCGGTGGGCTGAGGGGTCTGTTTCTGCGCTGTACCTCTAAGGTCCAAACTCACAGGGAAGAATGTATACACTCTGCAAGGACAGCACCCACAGTCGGGATCGAACCGGGGTTTCTGGCACCGTGTGGCAACAGCGAATCCAATGTGCCAGCGTGCCGTGCCACCCTGTAATGGTGCATCTTAACCGCTATAGTGACTGCAAGTGTTGTAAAACTCACAAGTTAGTTTTCAATTCATCACCCAGGCTTTGGTGCTGTGGCCAACAACCAACTCTGCAACCTCTGTAACCTTATCCTCTGTTCCCTTGCCCATCCCTGATTTCACACCCTCCCAAACGGAAACGTCACCTATCCACGTTCTTCAGTGCTGCTGCCACACGTTGAGTTACTACTTTTTGTGTCTTTCATCATGAGCTCTTTTTTTTTTTTTTTTTTATTTAAAAATTTTTTTTTTTTCTTTTTTATTTTTTAAAATATTTTATTTTATTAGAAGTAAGCACAGTCATATGGCACCAAAGTGCCTAATATATATTTTCATAATACATTTTATGTACAACTTCTTTTTTTTTTGTTACATTGAAAAAAGATGAGAATAAGAAAAAGAAGTTAGATAGTAAAGGATAGAAAAATGTGAAATATATAGTGTGTGAAGAAAGAAAACGAGTAAATGAAGAAAGTTGAGAGAGAAAATAGTGAAAAGAAAAGGAGATCATTATTTATAGTCTTGACCAACCCTCGTCCAGTCCTGAAACAGTTATTTTTTACAATTGTGTTGCACCATATGATTCCAAAAAAACGACGAATGGAGACCAACTCGTTATGAATTGGTCTGATTTATCCATTAGGAGAAATCGCATTTCCTCAAGATGAGCGGTGTCCAACATACTTGCAATCCACATTTTAAGCGTTGGTATTGATGTACCCTTCCAAAATTTAAGTATTAATTTTTTTGCTATTATTAAACCATAATTATGGAATAGATTTTGAGATGCGTTCAATTTATTCCCATCTTCCATTACACCAAATATAATCATTTCAGTATTAGGTTCCATTCTTGTCTTGAATAATTTTGTAAGTATTTCAAAAATATCATTCCAAAATCTATAAAGTTTTATGCAGGAAACTAAGGAGTGTGTTATAGTTGCCTTTTGGGCTAGACATTTATCACAAGTGGCGGATATATTTGGATAAAATTTGTTCAATCTTGTCATCATGAGCTCTTGTTATCTGTTTGTGTTCCCCCATCTTCTCCCCGACTGCACACACACATGCCCAGCCCTGCTTTAGATCTTCATGCTGGGTGACGCACTGTAGCGACTCTGAGGTCTAACTAGTTGTTGGGCCTCGGAAAGAGATTCCGATGGGAATGGGCGGAAGTGCACTGATATTTATCACTCCAAGCTCATGTGCAGGCTGTGGATAGAATTAAACATTTGTTCCTGGTGCCCGCTGTGACACGGGCATTCTCAGCAGCATAAATAATTCAAATAATCAGTTGGGCCTGACAACAATGTGAATTTAATTCACCAGGTGACGATTCTAGGGTTTCATTATTTTAAAATGTTCTCTCCAAACGTTATCAACCCCTTGCAATTATTACTGTTGGGTTGGATTGATTTATGGTCAAGTGCATTGTCTTGCATTTCATTGATCACACCTCGGGCTCACGGTCGACTGAACATGATCAGGATGTGTTTGTCGGTAGAAACAAGGAACTGCACATGCTGGTTGATAAAGGACACAAAGGACTGGAGTAGCTCAGCAAGCCAGGCAGCATCTCTGGAGAACATGGATAGGTGACGTTTTGGATCAGGTTAGGGGAGATCAGTCACCAGCCGAGGACCTCCTCTCCACTGGCCCTTCGCGGTTTGGAGCTATCTCTCGGAGCTCTCTCTGTGTCGTGGAGATCTGTGTTTGTGGAGCTCTCTGTGTGTTTGTGGAGTTGTCTGTGTTGTGGAGCTCTGTGATAGACACAAAATGTTGGAGTAACTCAACGGGACAGCAGCATCTCTGGAGAGATGGGTGGCATTTCGGGTCGAGACCCTTCTTCAGACTTGCGACACATTGTGTCGTTGGACTATGTCTATGTTTGTGGGACTATCTCTGTCTGTTATTCACCGGCTTCCCGATTCTCTTCCTCAGGATCCCGTACCAACGTGTACAAGGAGCCGGCTATCCTGGTTGGTCCTGAGAACCTCACGCTGACGGTGCATCAGACGGCGGTCCTGGAGTGCGTGGCGACGGGGAACCCGCGGCCCATCGTGTCCTGGAGCCGGCTGGGTGAGTGGCCGTGTCTCACCGCCACTGGGCTTCTGGTGGCTGGCAGTGGGTCCATGGGGCAGAGATGGAGGGTGGTTGGTGTTCAATCTCAGGATCCCAACCCCCCCACCCCCACCCTCACACTAATGATGAACTGCCCACACACACCCAGACAGACAGACAGGGAAAGAGGCACACAGGAATACACACACATACACACACACACACAGCCAGACACACAGAGACAGATCGACAAGCACACACTCACACACACACACACTGAAACACACACATACACAGAAACACACTGACAGTCAGACACACACAGATACACTGACAGGCTCACACACATAGAAACACACCGACAGACACACAGAAACCCAGCGGGTGCAGCAGCATTTATGGAGCAAAGGACTGAAGAAGGGTTTCGGCCCGAAACGTTGCCTATTCCCTTTGCTCCATAGATGCTGCTGCACCTGCTGAGTTTCTCCAGCATTTTTGTGCACCTTCTATGTTTGGTACATGTACACCTCACTCAGTGTGAGTCACTACCAGATCCCTCGATAAATGCTGCTTCAAACATCTTCAGAGCAGCTTCTGGAGGTCGAATCTTTCAGCCGAGGTCAGTGTGGTCAGGGCTTGCTTAGGAAATATGAAAAGTTACAAATGAGACTGTTGCAAGCTGAATGGATAGTGAGCTCATTAAAAACACAGCGGGGGGGGGTTATTAAATGTCATGGACAATATTTGTAATTGAAACACATGATGCTGATGGGAGCAAAAACAAAAGCAGGTTTATTTGAAAGACTGGATTTTTTTTACAAGTGGTTGGCATGGTGGTGCTGCGATAGAGTTGCTGCCTTACAGCGCCAGAGACCTGGGTTAGACCCTGCCTATGGGTGCTGTCTGTATGGAGTGTATACGTTCTCCCTGTGACTGCGTGGGTTTTCTCTGGGTTCTCCGGTTATCTCCCACACTCCAAAGGCGCACAGGTTTGTAGGTTAATTGGCTTTTATAGAGATTGTAAATTGTTCCTAGCGTGTAGGATAGTGCTAGTGTATGAGGTGATCACTGGTCGACATGGACTCGGTGGGCCAAAGGGCCTGCTTCCGTGCTGTATCTCTAAACTAATCTAAACTAAACTGGAAAAATGGTTCAGGTCTGTTCTTCAGTGGCTTATAATCCAACCCAGACATTGGCGGGATATTGTGTACTTGAATATAGACTGACTGGAGAGGTGGATGGACCAGTGAGATATGGCAAACATGTTAAAGAGACTTGCAATGCCAAGCAAAGTAAAGGTGCATGTGCAGTTTATGCTGTAATATGTAGGATGATGATCCCAGGGATGATTGGGTTAATGTATGAGGAGTGTTTGTTGGCTCTGGGCCTGTATTCGATGGAGTTTAGAAGGATGAAGGGAAGGGGGGGGCGCAGATCTCATTGAAACCTACCGGATAATGAAAGGCCTAGATGAAATGGACATAAAGGATATTTCCAGTAGTGGGAGACTCCAGAACCAGAGGGCACAGCCTCAGACTAAAAGGGTGTATTTTTAGAATGGAGTTGAGGAGGAATTTCTTTATCCAGAGGGTGGTGAATCTGTGGAATTCGTTGGTACATGTGGCTGTGGAGGCTAAGAGTGTGTATTTTTAAAGCAGAGATCGAAAAGTTCTTGATTAGTTAGGGTGTCAAAGAATACGGGTCGAAGGCAAGAAAATGGGACTGAAAGGGAAAAATAGATGAGCCTTGATTGAATAGCAGAGTGGACTCGATGGACTGAATTACCTAATTCCGCTCCTTTGTTTTTTTATGGTCTTGTGTGTTAGTAATGATTTCCTACACGGACTCAGATAACACCGATGTGACAGACAGTAATGGTGTGTCAACCTCAGTGTGCTGAGGGTTGGGGGTCTGTGCTGTGAATGCACTCTGCTGATGTATCCACATTGATGTTCCTCTGACTCACTGCAATACCCTGCAGGCATCCGCCTCAGTCTAATTTCCTTCAGTGCAGCTGAATCAATGTATGTGTCAGCATCAATGTATCTGTGCAGATACATGTACAACACTGGATCTACTTCAGTGTATCTGCATCAATATAACTCCAAACACGTTCAGGTTTGCAGGCTAATTGGCTTGGTAAAATTGTAAATTGATCCCTAGTTTAGTTCAGTTTAGAGCTACAACATGGAAACAGGCCCTTCGGCCCACCGAGTCCGCACCGACCAGCAATCCCCACACATTAACACTATTCTACACACACTATAGTCAAGGGATATGGGGAGAAGGCAGGCACAGGTTATTGATAGGGGACGATCAGCCATGATCACAATGAATGGCGGTGCTGGCTCGAAGGGACAAATGGCCTCCTCCTGCACCTATTTTCTATGTTTCTATGTTTCTACTAGGTCCAATTTACACATACACCAAGCCAATTAACCCACATACCTGTATGTCTTTGGAGTGTGGGAGGAAACTGAAGTTCTTGGAGAAAATCCATGCGGTCACGGGGAGAACGTACAAACTTCGTACAGACAGCACCCGTAGCCTGGATCGAACCTGGGTCTCCGGCGCTGCGAGTGCTATAAGGCAGCAACTCTACCGCTGTACCACTATGTGTAGGATAGTGTCAGTGTGCGGGGATCGCTGGTCGGTGGGCCGAAGGGCTTGTTTCCGCGCTGTATCTCTAAACTAAACCAAACTCAACTGCACCAAAGATAGACACAAAATCCTGGAGTAACCCAGCGGGTCAGAGAGCATCTCTGGAGAAAAGGAATAGGTGACGTTTTGGGTCGACACCCTTCCTCAGTCTGAAGAAGGGTCCTGACCAGAAACATCACCAATTCCTTTTCTCCAGAGATACTGTCTGACCTGCTGAGTTACTCCAGTTTTATGTGTCTATCTTAGACTTAAGTCAGCATCTGCAGTTCCCTCCTACACATTAAAATGCACCAACGCTAATGAATTTAGATTTGTCCACTTTTATCACTATATTCTCTCTAACGTGCATGTGAATGCAGTTCGCACTGATCCCAGCACGCATAAGCAGCCTCAGTGTGCGGTGCCTGAGGTTTTAGTTTACAGCGCGAGTACTTTGAAAGTGGGAGTAGAAAACTTCATGGGCTGCCATCTCAAACTGCAAGGCTTCTGGAACAGAGAGTATTTAATGTGGCAACCTGTGGGTCAGCTGTGGGCCGTAAGTAATCTTTGAGAAGTGTATCATTGTCACTCATGGAGCACAACTACTGTAATTCCCAGCACAATCGAACTGAGACTCACGAAGCTTCCATATGAAACTGAACGATGACTGGAGGAGTCTCCTTGCAGCAAGTATTGTGGGTTGGAATACACTGGTGGAGATAGGAGGGGGAGGCTGATTCAACAGCGGCTGGGACATTTTTCTTTGACATGTTAGATTCTAAACATATAATATTCTTCAGGGATTGGACAGGCTAGATGCAGGAAAAAATGGTTCCGATGTTGGGCGAGTCCAGAACCAGGGGTCACAGTTGAAGAATAAGGCCATTTAGCACCGAGATGAGGAAAAACATTTTCACCCAGAAAGTTGTGAATCTGTGGAATTCTCCACCACAGGAGGCAGTGGAGGCCAATTCACTGGATGTTTTCAAGGGAGGGTTCGATTTAGCTCTTAGGGCTAACAGAATCAAGTGATATGGGGAAAAAGCAGGAACGGGGTACTGGTGATCAGCCATGATCATATTTTATGGTGGTGCTGGCTCAAAGGGCCGAATGGCGTACTCCTGCACCTATTTTCTATGTGTCTTTGCAGTGTAGGAGGTTGAGGGATGACCCGATAGAGGTGTACAACATCAGGAGGGGCAAATATAAAATGATCGCTCAAAGTCTCTTTTGCCAGGGTAGAGGATTCTAAAACTAGAGGACTTCGGCTCAATGTGAATGGGGAACGATCTCAGAGGGGCCTTGTGGGGATCTTTTTATCTCAGAAGATGTCCGTATCTGGAATGAGTTGTCAGAAGAAGCTATTGAAATGGAAACAATTGTGACTTTTAAAAGATATTTGGACAGGTAAATGGATAGGAAAGGCTTAGTGGGCAATGGGCCAAATGCAAGCAAATGACACTAACCAGTAGGTCATCTTGGTTGGCATGGGCAAGATGGGCTGAAAGGCCTGTCTTTGTGATTCACCTGGTCTGTGATCTATGTTCAGTCTATTATTTAATCTGTGGGTTGTGCTCACCATGACCACTTACACAGCATTCGACAAGTTTCCACATGGTAGGCTGCTCTGGAAGTTTAGATCGCAGGGAGAGATAGCTGACTGGATACAAAATTGGCTTCATGGAAGATATCTTTTTGGATGGGAGGCTTGTGACTACTGGTGTGCCTCATGTTTCCGTGCTGAGCCCATTGCCGTTTGTCATCTACAGCAATGATTTAGATGAGAACCTACAGGCATGATCAGATGAAACTAGATGGGGAAGTTGGCCGGTGAGCTACTTGTGCCGAAGGGCCTGTTTCCACATTGTATGACTGGATTAAACTTTTCCCTTTTCACCTTGTAACTATGCCCTCTAGTGTTGGACACTTCCACCTTGGGGGGAAAAAGGTTCTGACTGTCTACCTTATCTATGCCTCTCATAATTTGATATTCTTCTCTCAAGTC
Organism: Leucoraja erinaceus; assembly: GCF_028641065.1. Taxonomy (NCBI): domain Eukaryota; kingdom Metazoa; phylum Chordata; class Chondrichthyes; order Rajiformes; family Rajidae; genus Leucoraja; species Leucoraja erinaceus. Next base: position 7,516,646 of record NC_073409.1, read on the forward strand.
TCCCCTCACTCTTCAACATTCCAGAGAAAACAATCCAAGTCTGTGTAACCTTTCCTTGTAGCTAATAGCTTCTAATCCAGGCAGCATCTGGTGAACCTCCTCTGCACCCGTTCCATAGCCTCCACATCCTGTAATGGGGCGACCAGAACTGCACACAATACACCAAATGTCGCCGAACCAAAGGCTAATTAAAATTCACTGGGTAGCTGGGATTTCCAAGGCTCGGGACAACATGGCAGTGGAAGGGAAAGATGCCTCTTAATTGTTAGTTCAGCATGGTTAACATTGTTGCTGGATCAACTCAGTGGGACAGGCAGCATCTCCACGTGGAAGGAATGGGTGACATTTCGGGTCGAGACCCCTCTTCAGACCCGATAAGGCTGAATTGAGTTTAATTTAATTTAGAATAGATAGTTTTGTTTAGTGTGGGTATGAGATGCAGCACAGAAACAGGCCCCTCAGTCCACCCAGTCCTCACTGAACAGCGATTCCCGTAAACTAGCACTATCCTACACACTAGGGACAATTTACCACAGCCAGTTAAAAAACCCGAAACGTCACCCATTCCTTCTATCCAGAAATGCTGCCTGTGTCACGCTGAGTTACTCCAGCATTTTGTGTCTTTCTTCGGTGTAAACCAGCATCTGCGGTTTCCTCCTACACATGACCAATACCTTGGCAGAGTGTGGGCTGTATAAGTTCCCTTATCGCAGATTAATATTGAAATTTGAAATAAATTCTTCAAACCAAGTTTTAATGCTGTTGGGTGAACAGTAACAAAATTGTAGTTCAAAATATGATTTCAAGCTGAGAGTTTTAAATGAGCTTTATTAATTTATGAATTGATATGATGGTCTTTGCAGATGTAATTATAATGAGTGCACCATGGGTATAATTACAATGGAGTTACATTTATAATGTATAACAGTGTAATTAGATTGACTCGTAATAAAATATGTTTTTGTCCCTGTCACGTTAGATTTTATTTTATATACTGATCTTCACCATTTTCAATATTCCAATCTAAAGCTCCATCCAAGGTATAACATTACGATCCACAGCAATCATTTACAACAATTTGCAGTTTAATGAGAAGGAATGGGCAGAGTGAACAATTTAAGAAGTGCTTAGTTTAATTTAGTTTAAAACTAATTTAGTGGAAACAGACCCTTTGGCCCAACGTCCACATCGACCAATGATCACCCGTTGCCCAATTCTATCCTACACTCTAGGGACAATTTACAGAAGCCAATTTCCCTGCAAACCTGTCTTTGAAATGTGGGAGGAAACCGGAGCTCCCGTAGAAAACCCACGTGGTCTTTAGGACAAACTCCGTGCAGACAGCACGAGTAGTCAGGATCGAACCCGGGCCTCTGGCAGCAACTCTACCGCTGCACCACTGTGTTGTATAATTGGTTGTACAGTTCATAGAACGGAGATGATGCTGTGCTATGTTCTATGTTATCCATATCAGCCAAAAGGAGTTCAACCTAGCAACATTTATTTAGTCTGAAGAAGAGATTCGACTTGAAACGCCACCTATTCCTTTTCTCCAGACCCGCTGAGTTACTCCAGCTTTTTGTGTCTTATCATGTTAGGTTGTTTTACAAAAACAGATTAGGTAGCCATTTGGGGTCTTTGTGCCCTGCATTAAATTCTGAGTTGTTTTTTATATAATCATCTGCAGGATTAACATTCAAACTCTTTCCATCCTTCAACCTTGACAGTGCGGGATTAATCCTTTCCTTTCCCTGATCCAGCAACGGATTTGTCAGCCATCACCTCTGGGACAGATGGAACCAGACTGTTTATCTAGGGATTAAATCCGAGCTGACCCATGTCTGAAGAAGGGTCTCGACTCGAAACGTCACCCATTCCTTCTCTCCAGAGATGCTGCCTGTCCCGCTGAGTTACTCCAGCATTTTGTGTCTGTCTTTGGTTTAAACCAGCATCTGCAGTTCCTTCCCATACTGATCCATGAATGTTTGCCTCCACAGACGGGCGGCCGATCGGAGTGGAGGGAATCCAGGTGCTCGGCACGGGGAACCTGATGATCTCTGACCTGTCGGTGCAACACTCCGGCATCTACGTGTGCGCGGCCAACAAGCCAGGGACGAGGGTGCGCCGCACGGCCCAGGGGAGGCTGGTGGTCCAAGGTGAGCCAACCCTTCGTCATGGCAAACCATGGACATTTGTGGACATTTAGACAAAAAATTAGACAATGTGAAATGTGGGCATTAAGACATGAAATTGGATTTCCAGGGCGTTCCAGGGCGGCACGGTGGTGCTGCAGTAGAGTTGCTGTCGCATAGCGCCAGGTTCGATCCTGACTGCGGGTGCTGTCAGTACGCAGTTTGTACCTTCTCCCCAAGACCTGCGTGGTTTTTCTCCGGGTGCTCCGGTTATGGGGAGAAGGCAGGAAAATGGGGTGAAGCAGGGAGAGATAGATCAGCCATGATTGAATGGCAGAGTAGACTTGATGGGCCGAATGGCCTAATTCTACTCCTATCACTTAGGACATGGTTTCCTCCCACACTCCAAAGACGTACGGGCTTACAGGTCAATTGGCTTTGGTAAAATTGTAAATTGTCCCTGGTGTATACGATTGTGCGAGTGATGGCGGTTCGGCATGGACCCCATGCGCCTGTTTTCGCGCTGTATCACTAAAGTCTAAAGTAAAGAGCTTGGGAAAGGAGGGACCCATTCAGCCCCCACAAACCTGTCTGTCCACTGTTAAATTAGGTCGTACACATCAACATTCCTTGGTTGTGAAAACCTCAATAACTCAGCCTTTGCCGACTGTCAACTCTGCTTTGAAATGTCCACGTTTGAAGGAGGGAGATGCAGTTTCCTTCACCACATGAGGGGGAATCACTCTTGCTCATATCGGCTACACAGACATTCTTAAACCCACGGCTCTGGTTCCTGCACCAGTTCACTGACTGGTAAAATTGGGTATGTGCCAGTCCAGGCAGTGACCATCATGGCTGCAGGCAATGAAGTCCAAGGCAAAGACCTGTGAGGTGCATTCTGAGACAAGGATGTAGGAATCAGATCAATTGTAGAATTAGCCTCCCACCATGACAGGCGAGGAGCAAGTAGTTGCATACTCGAGGAGCATCTCACATTACCTGAAAGCTACAAGTCACTAATGGACTTCAGCGATCTGAAACCTTACACCAGGGTGTACGTGACCAGGAGACACTTGTGCCTTGATACTCGGCAGAACGTTTGCTGCATCTAATGTCTGCAGCGAAGGCATTAAAGCGCTCTGTTTTTCACCAGATAACATCAGCTGCGGGGAAGCAAAGAGTTAAAATGCTGGCGGATTAATCCTAAAGTGATTGCAGTCAACCATGTCAGGCATGGTGCTTGCTCCAGGGATTCTACTTTCCCTGCACTCTAATCATTTGGCATCGACTGATTGTACACTGACCCCAACATTTACAGCTCTGCTTTCACCGACTAATAGACCCGTGCTCCCAACCTGCATCATGGTGAATTTACCATCACTAATGAAAAGTGGAATCCGGAAATGGCATCAGGCATGTCTTCAACGGGAAGCCTCCAGCACCACTCACCGCGGAGGCAGAGAGAAATTCTGCTCGCTTAATATTTAAAATTCCTTTTGATTTTATCTAATTAATAGATATGTGTATTTAATTACATGAATAATTAAGGGCTATGAATAATTAAACCTGGTACGCTGAAGATGACAGAGGCATTAATAATGCAGTCATATTAACTCTCCTTATGCTGGCTTTTGCTTTATAATCTATCTCATCTATGTGTTTAATAAAAATGACATTGCGAAAACATGAGATACAACCCTACTTATCTCCGGATGAATGTTTGTGCTGCTGGAATCGGATGGATCTCCTCGCTAAATACACAAAGCCTTTAGGAAACCCAAGTGGGCGAGGTCATTTTCAGGCCAGTTGGTGGGACAGCGGAGTGCTGGTGACGGTGCGATATTGAACGGGAGGTCAGAGACCTCTGCTGTTCAGATCCCATTTGTACACATCACCCTTACTGTCTCAGTACCGGCTCCAGGAGTTCATTATCTGTGCTGGCTTTCAGTCGAGGATGAGGGGTCTTGGGGAATGAGACCAGGCAGATTGCAATGCTTTTCATCAAATCAAATTATTCAAGGAAATTAGTTGGAAACTGAACAAAATGAGTTGGTCCATCTGTGGGAGATGGGGTATTGGTGCAGCGGGGTTCTGCTTACACTGAGTAGTTTTGGAGGCCTGTAGTTTACTGGGACGCCCGAGTTTCTGGAACGTCACTGAAGATAGACACAGACTTCTCTATCTATGGAATAATGGACTTACAGTCGCCACACTCATTGCCATTGATGAAGAACGTGTAGGGGTCACTGGCCAGTCATACAATTTAAAAAAGCAACAGGCTCAAAAAACACATTTTAACATAAACATCCATCACAGTGACTCCTACACATTCCTCACTGTGATGGAAGGCGAAATAAAGTTCAGGAGTTCACTTGTTGTTCTTCCTTGGTCGGGGGCCTTGAGCCCCCCGTTGACTGGACGGTCTTGAGTCCCGTAGCCGGCGGCATTCGGGCCCTCCGCGTCGAGGCGTTCAGCTCCCGCATCGGGGGGGGGGGACGATGTCAGCTCCCCTGCGCCGGGCGATCAAACCTCGCGTCGGGGCTGGACGATCCTTCTGTGGCATTGGAGCTCTCGACATGATGTGGAAACACCCTGTAACCACTCAGTGCTTCTCCTGGGCATGTAGCATATCAGGAATCATCAAATTGTGAGACAAGAGTGTAACAAGCAAACCTGCCACTTACTGTCTTCCCCTCCAGGCTGTGATATTTTTGCTATCAATGTCCATGCAATATTGCAATTCTTTTACAACCCCTGCTTTCCCATAAACAGCGGTTTTATTTCCTGGGATATTGCTTGGGAACCAACATTCAGTCCTAGGATGACATGGTTGAGGGGCCCCAGGCTGACTATAACTTGAATATTGAGTTCTGTTCCAAACCTGCGACATATTGGTGCATCGATTTTTCATTGATGCATGAGGCAAGCTCGCAGGTCCAGATCTCGTGTAAACACTGATCCCTCCAGTCAGGAAATATTAAAACCAGCTCCTGCTCAAGAGATGGTCTTGAAAGAGTTCATAAGATTGAACGCAGAATAGAATAATAAAAGATGTAGAAACAAAGAACTGCAGATGCTGATAGATACAAAGTGTTGGAGTAACTCCGTGGGTCAGGCAGCATCTGTGGAGAAAAAGAATGAGTGACATTTTGGGTTGGGATCCTTCGTCAGACTGACTTAGATTCTTGATTAGTACAGGGGTCAGAGGTTATGGGGAGAAGGCAGGAGAATGGGGTTAAGAGGGAGAGATAGATCAGCCATGATTGAATGGCAGAGTAGACTTGATGGGCCGAATGGCCTAATTCTACTCCTATCACTTATGATCTTAGACCAAGAGGAGTCCAAAAACCCAGTGGTTCAGATCCAACCGCTGCAGAGGAACAGGCCCTTCAATGTCTGTACCGAACATGATGCCAAGACCAACACTTATCTGCCTGCACATAATTCATATTCCTATATTCCCTGTAAATCCATGTGTCTGTCCAAAAGTCTCTGATGCATGATCTGTAAAAGCATGATTCAGAAAAGTGTTAACCACCTGGTGGTTTAAAACATTAAATTAAGTTGGACAATGTTGTCAGATGTTGACTTCTGGATTCAGAGATTAAACTTCAGGCTGAGTTTTCTTCTCCTGTTGTATGTTCCAGCACCCGCAAAGTTTGTGCAGTACCCGCAGTCCATATCGAGACCAGTGGGAACCACAGCCATTTTCAACTGTCTGGCTCAAGGGGAGCCCATACCCCAACTCACCTGGCTGAAGAATGGGGAGATTCTGGCACCCAGTGGCCACATCAAACTGAAGAACAACAACAAGTAAGTCTACAATGTCTGACGAAGGGTTTTGGCCCGAAACGTTGCCTATCTCCTTCGCTCCATAAATGCTGCTGCACCCGCTGAGTTTCTCCAGCATTTTTGTGTACCTTCGATTTTTCGACACCTAAGATCTCCCCTCATCCTCCTGCGCTCCAAGGAATAGAGACCCAGCCTACTCAACCTCTCCCTATAGCTCGGACCCTCTAGTCCTGGCAACATCCTCATAAATCTTCTCTGAACCTTTTTAAGCCTCACAATGTTTCTCCTATAAAATACCCAGAAGGGAACACAAATAGTGGTTTAATATAGGACGAATTTATCACCGTCATTGGCAGAAAAAGCTCAGGGCATCAAGTCACACAGGGTGAACAAAATGGCGGCTGAGTTAAGGGCTTGCATAACAGGACACGGCGGTGAATGTCGGAACGGCCCGTCACGGAGACTTTCTTTGTTCTGGTGAATTGGGGCGATCACCGATCAAGATGGCTATGGCAGCTTTGTTTTTTTTAAATATTTGTGTAGATTTACTCACGATCTCATGCGCCCCGCAGCTGTGGGAGGCCAAAAGGTTTAGGAGTCCCTTGGGTTCAGAGGTATTTTACTTCACTCCAAAGGTTCACAGTTGCTTGAACCTCTGTCATGTGTGTGAGGCCACAGTGCGATGTGGAAAAGATATCTTTCCATCAGTGACCAGCGACCTACCGACTGCCACTACAGATGAAAGCCTTCGGAAATTCTTCCGACTGGTTTTTGCGTTGTGGGGGGGGGGGTTAAGGTGGTGAGATGTGTGGAGTTGTGAGGAGACGGGTTGGGGGTGTGGAGTAGGATGGAGAGGTGTGTGTGGGGGGATGGGTGACTTGAGAAACATTTACTGATCAAACCCAGGGGATCAGTCGTGCCTGCGACTCTGATTTATTTCAGTACCAGCACCGTGGTTTTAGAAATAAAAGGAAAAGTCTCTAGTTGTACCGCCCTTGATGAGAAGCACTTCTGGGGCATTTCAGGCTGCACTTCCTGAGGAGTTTATGCAGGACTTTGTAATTTCCTTAAAGTTTCAAGTGTTGTTTAGTTGCACCAGAGGAGCTGCCTTTGTTTCGGACCCCCATGTGGCAACGTCTCAGCCCCCTCCTCCCCTGCGCAGTGAAGGGTTAATAATTGCTTTGGTTCTTTTGTGTGGGGAAAGACTGGTCATTGGTCTGGCCCTGTGACCTTGGGAAAATCACTCATGCTGATTGCTTCTGTGCAGGACAGCATCCTTTCAATGTTCTCCTCTCAATAGACGGGGCACTTTTTTTCCCCCCCTCTTTCACACTCTGGTGTGAATGTGCGCTGGTTCTCATCCTGGGCTGCCTTTTCCTTGGCAGCTGTCAGTGCAGAACACAGAACTCAAAGCCCATTGTGTCCTTCACGGGCCAGTGATGGAAATAGCAGGAAGAGTCGAACTTTCTCTCACTGCATTTCCCAGAGATATGTCAATAACGTGGAGCTGAGAAGCAAAAGCCCCAAAGATTGTGGTTGGAATCATTCCGGTTCTAAAGGCGATAACTGTGGAGCCTTGACCTCCACGGGAAGAAGGTGTAGGGACCAGTAACCTGTAACGTCCAGGTTCAGGAGCAGCTTCTTCCCAATGACCATCAGCCTAATTAAACAGCACAACCTCCAAATAATCTCCAACCTACATAGACTTGAGGCATTGTGTTTGTCTTTGCATTATTACTGCTTGTTTTTTAAAATATATACACAGCCGCTCCTCGACCTACGATGTGGTTACGCTCTGCTAAACCCATCGTAAATCGAAAATATCATAGGTCGAAAACACATTTAATACAATTTGATCACGTGACCGGAAGTGAGTTGCGGCTCGCTGCCGTTATCCAGCGTTTGCACCATCGTAAGTCGAAGCGTCGTAAATCGGGGAACATCTGTATACTGAACTTCTTTTCTTGTTAGGTACACACAAAAAAGCTGGAGAAACTCAGCGGGTGCAGCAGCATCTATGGAGTGAAGGAAATAGGCAACGTTTCGTCCCGAAACGTTGCCTATTTCCTTCGCTCCATAGATGCTGCTGCACCCGCTGAGTTTCTCCAGCTTTTTTGTGTACCTTCGATTTTCCAGCATCTGCAGTTTCTTCTTAAACACTTCTTTTCTTGTTATCTGTTCTGCTTCTGAAAGTAAGAATTTCCACTGGTCTGCTTTCGGGACATATAACAATATAACCCACACTTGACTCTCTGTGACAGAAGCTATTGGTCAATGGTTTCCTGTCATATGCCCCAGGTACAGTGAAATACTTTTTTTGCATTCAGCTCAGCAAGACTATCCCCATACATAAGCACAACGCACCCATGGACACACTGATCTGTTCTGCAGTCATGCCTACTATGTTCTGTTGTGCTGAAGCAAAGCAAGAATTTCATTGTCCTATCAGGGACACAATAAACTCTTCTTGAATCTTGAATCTTTTTTTTTTTTTTTTAATCAAAAAATTTATTCAATTATTAAAAAATAATATTGACACTACAATAAAACAAGCCAGAACCCACCACCATAAATACAATACAAAGATATATCCATAATAAACTATTATACAATTATGATACAATCCTTATTGAGGATACATTCAACACCCTGCGGAGCCCAGCGGTCCCGGAACTTTGAATCTTGAATCTTGGTTAGTACAGAATGCACAGAGCGGCCCACCGCGTGTTGGCACCATGTTACAGTCCCAGCTGCTGCTGGCCTCTCAGGCACTTTGCATCCGTCTCCTCCTCCATTCTGGTCATCTTGCGAACCCTCGTCCCTCTCCACCCCTGGTCCTCTTCAGCATTCAGCATTCAGTATTAGATGGTACAGCTTAGAAATTCATTAGATCCCACGGTGAAACACTGGAGAAGTTTCGGGTCGGCACCCTTCCTCATTCTCTGGAGAAGGTTCCCGGCCCGAAGCATCGCTTATGCATGTCCTCCAGGTATGCTGCCTGAGCTGCTGAGGCAGTCCAGCACTTTGAGTCTCTTTTTCTCAGGTAAAGCAAGAGTTCTAAATACCTAGGGGTTATGCTACCTTTGGGAATGCAGATGGGAAAGTCCCCAGGTCCATGCCCTTTGCAAGCATGGGATTATCTGCATAGGCCATTTTGGAGTCTGAAGCCTGTTGGAGACTCTTTTTCTGAAATGGGGCTGCTCTGTACGGAGCCAGGGTTAAGCAGCTTAGAGGTGCGCGAGGCTCCACACTGACCCTCCCGTCTCCCTTGTCAAAGGGAAGACATTCTTTTCACGTTGTTGACCCGATACATCAAAGGATGTTCAAGAGATGCGTCTCGCCCATCCATTGACCCCTCTCATAAAGAGAGATTGCGTGCGGCAGCTTCAGAGAGGATCTGGCGAGGTTATTCACCGATACAATATCCAGGGCAGGCACAGTGAGAGAGGGCATTGACAATGGATGTTAACGGACTTTGTTTGATCTGTTGTCTCACAGTCGTTTATTAATCCCGTCAGGACCAAGTACCTTCAATGGGAAACACCGGGAGATCCAGGAAGCCTTTACACACTAACAGACCTTTCTATTTCAGAGTGGATGGAATGCTTTTCATTTCAATGTGGATGCAACGATTGAAGTGCCCAGGAAAAATACACGTGCCTCGTATCTGGACAATGAAATGTTTGCATCTGTTAAGTTTGCGTTCAAAGAGATGCCTGCATATCCCCTGCATAAGACTGATGTTTTCCATTCGTCAAGTGAAATGTTCTGTCAAAGAATTCTCTTTAATATTCTGAGAGTTATTTTTATACTTAGCTATTTCTTTCAGTAGTAGTAAAGGGTTTCCCATAGCGGTTAATATCTTTGGTTAATAAGGTCGCCCATAGTCCTGGCAGAGGTTCAGCCTTGAGTAATCAAGAGTAGCTAAGAGTCACACAGAATGGAAACTGGCCCTTCGGCCCAACATGCCCATGCCCACCAAGATGCCCCATCTCCACAAGTCCCACTTGCTCGCATTTGGTCCATGTCCTTCTAAACCTTTCAAAGGTTCAAAGGTTATTTTATTGGTCACATACACCTAGGTGTAGTGAAATGCTTCTTGCCAATGCAGCACATAAAGAAAGAATACAGACATAACAGCAATAAAGACATTTAAACATAAAAACATCCCCCCACAATGGTTCCCATTATGAGGGAAGGCACAAAGTCCAGTCCCCATCCCATGTCCACCCATAGTCGGGCCTATTGAGGCCTCCACAGTTGCCTTTACGGAGTCCCGATGTTCCAGGCCGTTCTCGCCGGGTGATGGTGCTCCGGCGTCGGGAGAATCCTCTCAGCGGCTTGGGAACCCTGGAACGGCCGCTTCCCTTACCGGAGACCGTGGCTTCCGAAGCCAACAAGGCCGCGCTGGATGGAGCTCCACTAATGGTGATCTCGGCGAGAGATCCCAGGCTCCTGATGTTAAAGTTTCCTAACCATGCACCTATCCAAATGTCTTTTAAATGTTGTGATGGGACCTGCCTCAACTCTGGCAGCTCACTCCATGCACCCACCACCCTCTGTGTGAAAAGGTTTCCCCTCATGTTCATAGTAAATATTTCCCCTCTTACCTTAAACCTTTGTTCCCTTGTTCTTGATTCCCCTACTCTTGGGTAAAAGACTCAGTGCATTTACCCTATTCTATTCCCCTCATGATCTTACGATGAGAAAACTTGTAAGAGAAAATCGGAAAGTAAATGGAAGATACCTTTGTATAGTGTAGAAATGAGGAATTATTGAGCTGGTTTACTAAGGAAAGACACAGAGCGCTGGAGTAACTCAGCAGGTCAGGCAGCATCCCTGGAGTACATCGATAGGTGACGTTTCGGGTCAGGACTCTTCTTCAGAAAATCTTCCGTCAGTTAGCTTTGCATCTTTTACACTGAGATTAATTCTCCTTCTCTCTTTTCCTAGCACCCTGACAATAAATGGAATCTCTCCGGAGGATGAAGCAATCTACCAGTGCATTGCGGAAAATGATGCTGGTTCCACGCAGGCCAGCGCTCGGCTCACAGTGCTATGGGCTGAGGGGCTTCCCGGACCCCCACGGGATGTGAAAACCACCGCTCTCTCCGCAACGGCCATTCAAGTGTCCTGGAACAAGCCCTTGCAGAACACCAGGGACGTTATTGGCTATGTCCTCCACATCAGGAAGACTGCCGGTAGGGGACTGTCTGCCTTCTTTCACACTGGGTTGGCTATAGAAACATAGAAACATAGAAAATAGGTGCAGGAGTAGGCCATTCCGCCCTTCGAGTCTGCACCGCCATTCAATATGATCATGGCTCATCATCCAACTCAGTATCCCATCCCTGCCTTCTCTCCATACCCCCTGATCCCTTTAGCCACAAGGGCCACATCTAACTCCCTCTTAAATATAACCAATGAACTGGCCTCAAATACCTTCTGTGGCAGAGAATTCCACAGATTCACCACTCTCTGTGTAAAAAATGATTTTCCCATCTCGGACCAAAAAGACTTCCCTCTTATCCTTAAACTGTGACCACTAGTTCTGGACTTCCCCAACATCGGGAATAATCTTCCTGCATCTAGCCTGTCCATCCCTTAAGAATTTCGTAAGTTTCTATAAGATTCCCCCTCAATCTTCTGAATTCTAGCTTGTACAAGCCCAGTCTATCCAGTCTTTCTTCATATGAAAGTCCTGCCATCCCAGGAATCAGTCTGGTGAACCTTCTCTGTACTCCCTCTATGGCAAGAATGTCTTTCCTCAGATTGGGAGACCAAATTTAAATCACTGCTTACGTAAATAGTGGATTGAGTAATTTGGAAAAAGATATTCACTGTTATAAGTGGCGGCACAGTGGCTCAGCAATAGAGTTGCTGCCTTGCTGTATCAATCCTAACCTAGGGTGCTATCTGTCCGGGTTCCGGGGCTGCCAACTACCAGCCATCTGCCCTCAGCCCCATCACTTCAGTTTGTGGCCTCACGTCACACTGGCATGTAGCTTGTTCTTTATATTTGCCCAACAAACATAGATACTTCAATGCGCTTAGACATTTCAAAAGGCTCACCGTCTTTGCAAGAGCAATTAATGGTGAGCTTGACCTTGGTTATGATTTCCACATTGTGAATTATGTCACAGAGCTGGAGTCAAGCAGCACAAACAGGTGTTTAAGAAGGAACTGCAGATGCTGGAAAATCGATTGTACTCAAAAAAGCTGGAGAAACTCAGCGGGTGCAGCAGCATCTATGGAGCGAAGGAAATAGGCAACATTTCGGGCCGAAATGTTGCCTATTTCCTTCGCTGCATAGATGCTGCTGCACCCGCTGAGTTTCTCCAGCTTTTTTGAGTACAAACAGGTGTTTTGGTCCAACTTGTTCGTGCTGGCCAAGATGCCCCATCTACGTTGGCCCCATTCGGCCCATAAACCTTTCCTATCCGTGTACCTGTCCAAGTATTCCATTATGTGAATGGATGCAAGAAATGCTTGGTTATGACTAATGCCCGCTGTCAATGAGCCAGGAGGTTCTCCAGGGTTTGCCTCATCTTTTTTCTGCTTGCACACAGATCCAGTGGAGATGGAGTACCAGGAGGCTGTGAGTAAATCTACCCTCCAGCAGGTAGTGACTGATCTGGAGGCGTCCACCAGTTACACGTTCCACATAAAGGCCTACACCTCGCGGGGAGCCAGCAAACCTTCCGAGACAGCCATCACGAACACACTGGGTGAAGGTGAGTGTCATAGACACTGAGGATTGTAAAACATAGAACATAGAATGGTGCAGCACAACACAATCAAGAACCAGACGGCATATAGGTTTAAGGTGAAGGGGAAATATTTTATATCTGAGGGGTAACTTTTTCACACCAAGGGTGGTGGGTGTATGGAACGAGCTGCGGGAGGAGGTGGTTGAGTCTGGGATTATTAGATACTGTGGGTACATGGATAGGGCAGCTTTGGTGGGATATGGGCCAAACATATGCAGATGGGGCTAATGTAGATGGGACATACTGGTTGATGGGGGCAAGATGGGCCAAAGGGCCTGTTTACACACCGTATGACACTGACTCTGTTACTCCCTGATTGTGCCAATACATGTTGCCAAGTTAACCTGATCTCACAGCCTGTACACGATCCATATCCCTCTATCAGATTCAGATTCAGATTCAGATTCAATTTTAATTGTCATTGTCAGTGTACAGTACAGAGACAACGAAATGCATTTAGCATCTCCCTTGAAGAGCGACATAGCAAACGATTTGAATAAAAAAAATAATAATAAGTGTCCGGGGGGGGGTGATTGGCAGTCACCGAGGTACGTTGTTTAGTAGAGTGACAGCGGCCGGAAAGAAGCTGTTCCTCGACCTGCTGGTTCGGCAACGGAGAGACCTGTAGCGCCTCCCGGATGGTAGGAGGGTAAACAGTCCATGGTTGGGGTGAGAGCAGTCCTTGGCGATGCTGAGCGCCCTCCGCAGACAGCGCTTGCTTTGGACAGACTCAATGGAGGGGAGCGTGGAACCGGTGATGCGTTGGGCAATTTTCACCACCCTCTGCAATGCCTTCCGGTCGGAGACAGAGCAGTTGCCATACCATACTGTGATGCAGTTGGTAAGGATGCTCTCGATGGTGCAGCGGTAGAAGTTCACCAGGATCTGAGGAGACAGATGGACCTTCTTCAGTCTCCTCAGGAAGAAGAGACGCTGATGAGCCTTCTTGATCAGAGTAGAGGTATTGTGGGTCCAAGAGAGGTCATCGGAGATGTTGACTCCCAGGAACCTGAAGCTAGAAACACGTTCCACCTCCGTCCCGTTAATGTGGATGGGGGTGTGCGTGCCGCCTCTGGACTTCCTGAAGTCTACAATGAGCTCCTTGGTCTTCTTGGAGTTAAGGGCCAGGTTGTTGTCAGCGCACCATGCTGCTAAGTGCTGGACCTCCTCCCTGTAGGCCAGCTCATCGTTGTTGCTGATGAGGCCAATCACCGTTGTATCATCTGCATACTTGATGATGGTGTTAGTACCATGTACAGGTGTGCAGTCATAGGTGAAGAGGGAGTAGAGGAGGGGGCTCAGCACACAGCCCTGAGGAACGCCGGTGTTCAGGGTGAGGGTTGAAGAGGTGTGCTTGTCTAACCTCACAGACTGGGGTCTGTTGGTTAGAAAGTCCAGTATCCAGTTGCAGAGGGAGGGGTCGATGCCCAGGTTACCGAGTTTGGTGATCAGTTTTGATGGAATAATGGTGTTGAATGCTGAGCTGTAATCGATGAACAGCATTCTTACATAAGTGTCTCTGTTGTCAAGGTGGGAGAGGGCGGAGTGAAGTGCCGTTGAGATGGCATCCTCCGTACTCCTGTTCTTGCAGTAGGCAAACTGATAGGGATCCAGTGTGGGGGGTAGGCAGCTTTTGAGGTGTGCCAGGACCAGCCTCTCGAAGCACTTGGTGATGATGGGGGTAAGTGCAACTGGGCGGAAGTCGTTGAGGCTTGCCGCAGTGGAGTGTTTTGGCACTGGCACGATGGAGGTGGCTTTAAGGCAAGTGGGGACAACTGCTTGGGCAAGTGACAGGTTGAAGATGTCAGTCCAGACGTCTGTCAGCTGCGCAGCACAGGCACTGAGCACGCGCCCGGGGATGCCGTCAGGGCCAGCAGCCTTACGTGCATTAGTCCTACTCAGTGCCACGTACACGTCGTAGGGGGTGAGTGTGAGGGGTTGGTGATCGGCAGGTAGCACAGCCTTGATGGCTGTCTCTAGATTGTCCCTGTCGAAGCGGCCATAGAAGTGATTCAGCTCCTCAAGGAAGGAGGCGTCGCTGGATGTGGGGGTGATGTTGGAGGGTCTGTAGTCCGTGATGGCCTGGATGCCTTGCCACATGCGTCGGGGGTCGGAGTTGTTGTTGAAGTGCTCCTCAATCCTGAGCTTATGGCAGTGCTTGGCCTTCCTGATGCCCCTCTTCAGGTTAGCCCTGGATGAACTGTAGGCTCGAGCATCGCCTGACCTGAAAGCGGTGTCCCGTGCTTTCAGCAGTAGCCTGACCTCGCTGTTCATCCATGGCTTCTGATTCGGGTATATGGTCACCTGTTTGAGGGAGGTGACACTATTGATGGTGGAGTTTATAAAGTCCAGAACAGAGGATGTATAGGAATCAATGTCCGTGTGAGAGTCAAGGGTGGCCTGGGCTGCAAACGCCTTCCAGTCAGTGTTTCCAAAACACTGCTGAAGTGTGAAGTCCGCTTCCTCTGACCAGACTTTAACTGTCCTTACATGGATAGGGCAGCTTTGGTGGGATATGGGCCAAACATTGGCAGATGGGGCTAATGTAGATGGGACATACTGGTTGGTGGGGGCAAGATGGGCCAAAGGGCCTGTTTACACACCGTATGACACTGACTCTGTTACTCCCTGATTGTGCCAATACATGTTGCCAAGTTAACCTGATCTCACAGCCTGTACATGATCCATATCCCTCTATCCACTGCTTTTCCATGTGCCTATCTAAAAACCTCTTAAACGCCACAATTGTATCTGCCTCTACCACTCCTCGTGGCAATGCGATTCAAGCCCCACCACCCTAGCGCATCGCCATTAAACATTCCCCCTCTCGCCTTACAGCCATGCCCTGTAGTGTTGGACATTTCCACCCAGGGGAAAAACAATTCTGACAGTCTAGCCTATCTGTGCCTATCACAGTTTTATATACCCCTGTCAAGCCTCGCCTCAAACTCTGCCACTATGCGTGATCGCTGATGCCAACCAGCAATCACCATCACACTACACACCAGGGCCAATTTACAATTTACAGGAGCCAAGTAACCTATAAAACCTGTATATCCGGAGAAAACCCTCATGGTCATGGGAGAATGTACAAACTCTGTACAGACAGTACCCGTGGTCAGGATTAAATCATGGTCTCTGGCTTTGATGAGGCAGCAACTCTACCACTGGGCCACTGTGCCGCCCTTACCCATCGAGATGCTGCTGGTGCGACACTTTCTTGGTTTCTGCGACCCTTGAGTTGAAACTGTTCCCACGGTGAGCAGTTCCAGAATCTTTGACCCAGTGATGTCACGATGATGTAGGGGTAGAGTTGCAACCTTACAGCGCCAGAGACCCAGATTCGATCCTGACTACAGGCGCTGTCTTTGCGGAGTTTCTGCGTTCTCCCGGTGATGGCATGGGTTTTCCCCGAGTGCTCCGGTTTCCTCCCACACTCTAAAGACATACAGGTTTGTTTGTTAATTGCCTTTGGTTAAAAAGTGTGGGATAGTGCTAGTGTACGGGGATCACTGGTCAGCGCGGACTCGATGGGCCGAATGGCCTGCTTCCACGCTGTATCTCTTAACTAAACTAAACTAAACCATGTTCCCCGTTGTCTTCAATCACCCCAAAGGTTACACCTGTGGGCATGGGAGGTACTTTGAAGGAAGCCTTGGTGTGTGTGATTACACTGAAGATACACAGTGTCGTAGCTTAGAGCTGTTCAAGACTGGAATCATAATAGGCAGTCTCAAGGGAACCAAAGTGAAATCATTTCAATTTTAATTACTGTTTCTGCTAATTAAGGCAAAGGGGAATAAATGCAGGGCCATATCAGTTGTTGAACATCAGGGATCGCACCACTCACAGTTAGAATCAAATCCTCTTTGTTCATTAAATTAGTCCATAAAACTATGCCATAGTCTGAGGAAGGGTCTCGACCCGAAAAGCCACGTATCTATGTTTTCCAGAGATGCTGCCTGGCCCACTGAGTTACTCCAGCACTTTGTCACCAGGAAACCTCCTCTGTTATTACATTGAGCATAGATTACAGCCTTCAGAGACGCAATCTTTTTTGGATTTATTGAGTATGAAAATAATATTATGTATGGAAAAGAAAGAACAATAAACTTGCAGAGTGGTACTGAAGAGGATCTTGCAATAGGCTTGAAGACAATGCCATTTACATAGCTTAGAAAAAGACAATTTCATCCAACCAGACTCTCCCTGGAAGTATGTATGTGCTTCTTGAATCTCCTCATCACTTCCCTTATATGACTCTTTAAGCAAAGGTTTAAATTTGCATCTCCCTCAGATGTATACCAGCTTCACTTTAGTTGCTTCAATGATAATTGTACTCACAGCTTCCCGATGTACTGAGTTCCACAGTCTCAGAGAAAACAAGTTTCTTCTGAATTTCCTAATTTAGAGTCATAGGGTCATACAGCACAGATACAGGCCCTCGGCCCAACTTACACATGCCGACCATGATGCCATGTTTACACCTGTCCCACCTGCCCGTTTTTGCCTATATATCTCTAAACCTTTCCTACCCATGTACTTGTCCAAATATAATTTCTTGGTAACTATCATGTAAACTGCCTTCTTTATCCAGGACAGGCTGGATATTAAATTATGACTACTTTCTTATAAAGTTTGGAGGTCATATCGTGAGCACAGGATGTTATTTGCATCTTAACAAGAAGCTTTCCACTGCACCTTAGTACAGGTGATAATAGTAAACAAAACTATACTAACTAAATTAAGCTAAACTGAACAACAGTAATCATGGTGATAGACACAAAAATGCTGCAGTAACTCAGTGGGTCAGGCAGCATCTCTGGAGAGAAGGAATAGGTGACGTTTCGGGTTGAGACCCTTTTTCAGACCTTATTCCTTTTCTACAGCGATGCTGCATGTTTGACCCGCTGAGTTACTCCAGCACTTTGTTGTAAACCAGCATCTGCAGTTCCTTCCTAAACAATAGCCACAGTTCTGGGTCAAGATTGTAGACTACAGACATTTACCCTGGTGCTGTGAGACGTTGCACCTTGGCGCATCCATGAATGGTGGTGCAGTGGCACACATCAGTGGTTGACCTGGGTGGATGGTGAAAGCCCAGGAGCATCTTGGTGATGCTGTTCATTCAACATAGATACCACTGTGTCCTGTCTTTCTCTTTCAGTTCCGGCTGTGCCAGCTCTTTTCATCAAGGTCCTGAACAATACCGCCATCCAGGTCGCGTGGGAATCCAGTATTAAACTGGGTCAACATGAAGGATTCAAGCTGTATTATCGTCGGATCCATGGGGCGCTCTTCACTGGGCCCGTGCTCCTTCCCCGCAACGTTACTTCCTACAACATCACTCATCTTGGTAAGAAATCCACCTGTGTCTTCGCAGGGTAAAGCTTGCACCTTTCGGCATCAGGGTGGCAAGGCGTGAGTTATGCGGATCGATCATCATTTTGATGGATGATCAGATGTGAATGTACAAGGCATGATTAGTAAGTTTGCAGAAAACATTCAAGTGGGCAGTATCATAGATTGTGAAGATGGTTATCAAAAATCACAGCAGGGTCTTGGTCAGTTGGGTAAAGTGGCTGAGGTATGGATGCAGGAGATTAGTACATTGGCATTTTCTGAAGTCAATTCAGGGCAGGACCTTTACAGTGAATGGGGAATACAGCCCTGGGGATTGTTGAGGAGCAGAGGGACCAAGGAGTATGGGTGGATGGTTCCTTGAAAGTGGAGTCAGAGCTGGAAAGGGTGGTCAAGAATGCTTTTGGTTTGTTGGCCTTCATCAATCAGGGTATTGAGAATAGAAGTTGGGACATTATGTTACATTATACAATACATTGCTGAGGCCACACTTGGAGTACTGTGTTCAGTTTTGGTCACCCTGGTATAGCAAGCATGCCATTAAGGTGGAAAATGTACAGAGAAAATTTACAAGGATGTTGCCTGGACCCAAGGGCCTGAGCTATAAGAAAGGGTGGTCAAGCTAGGACTTCATTCCTGGGAGCACAGGAGACTGAGGGGTGATCATATAGAGGTGTATAAAAGCCGTAAGATAAGGGTAATGGAAATTTACACGTACAGAATTATTAAATTGCCTCACATAAATTTGCAATAGGGAACAACATTTGCTCTTACGGAATCTCTTTGTAAATGAAACGAAATAAATTAAAACCCCTGTCCCACAATACAAGTTCATTTCAAGAGTTCTCCCGAGTTTGCCCTGATTCGAACTCGGAGATTTACGGTAATGGCCACTCGTTGAAAAATCTTCACGAGTCTTCCCGTGCTTACCTGCCGTTAGCGAGTCTTCCCGAGTACCTGGCGTTAGCGCTAAGAGACGTCCCCGAGCTCCGACGTACCCGTTGCGTTCATTCTCCGTGCTTACTACGAGTTTGATTTTTTTTAACTCGGGAGAGCTCTTGGAATGAACTCGTACCGTGAGACAGGGCTATACGTATCTTTAAACTTGGGTTTTTGGTGCAGTGCCGATATTTTGGCTTTTTGCTGCGGAACTTCACGATACATATGGTTTTTCCAGGATTACACCTCTCCAGTAACGCAGGGGAAGCTTGTTAGTGAAAGAGGGGATGAACTGAAGGAAAAATAATAAATAAATATTTTCAAGCACTCTTTGTCATGGGAATGTGAGCTGAGCTGTTTGTGTGCGTAGAGCAGTGTACTCTGACCGTCTATTTGACGGAGTGATTGTAAAACTGAGTTTCTTTTCACCCAGACCCTATGATTGCTTATGAAGTGAAGCTTCTCGCTTTCAATTGCCATGGAGATGGGAATTCCACAGTGCGCTTTGTGACTCTGCGAGATGCCACTGAAAGATCTGGTGAGTAACAGGAGCCACGATTGGCATGGTAGGAATTTGCAAACAATATCTGGTCAGGCCTTTGGCTCAATATTGAATGTAATCTGTTTTAGAATGAACTGCAGAAGCTGGAAAATCGAAGGTAGACAAAAATGCTGGAGAAACTCAGCGGGTGAGGCAGCATCTGTGGAGCGAAGGAAATAGGCAACGTTTCGGCCAGATGCTGCTTCACCCTGAGTTTCTCCAGTATTGAATTTAATCTGACTAGCCCAGCATTTCTCAACCTTTTTATCCTTACCTAGAAAAGTCTCAGGGAACCCGTACATAAAAATTATTATATATCTTATATTAATCTCTTTCGTTCTCTTTCATAAGGCAAACAATATATTTTTCTGATAACTGGTTTCAGCAAAAAATAACTTTATTGACGATTTAAAGAAAACCCGACTGAAATCCGTCACGTACAGTTCCTGTCCACTGACCACTAAAGGCCGCTTCACACTGGTGTCGTATATACGTCGCTAAATATAATCCCTTTGCATATTATACTTTTAAATGATACTAGACCAAGTGCAGACCCGTTGGGTCTGATCCCCCAATGCACCCGTTCCCTACCCGTAGCCCCCACGGGAGACATGGTACTCCAACTCAAGCCGTTCCCGAACATAAGATTCCAGGCGCTGGCCTGCAGGAGGCGACAAAATGAGTGAGTGGGGGGAGAGAAGGATTTAATTAAAAATGTGTACATAAACACGACAAAATTTAATCAGGAGTGGATACTTGGAATGAAAAGTGAAATCTCTACCGAAATGGAAAAGATCTCGGCATTTTTGCGTCTGGTGTTGGCGTAGTAACGAATCAAAGGCTGGCACCCACAAGACAGGCAGAAACACACACACACACACACAGTTTTAAATATAGATTGATTTATTTAACTTTGTATACAATGTTGCCGCGTTGACTTAAAAAAATCTCGGTGTTTGTGCGTGTGATGTTGGCGTAGTAACGAATCAAAGGCTGGCCAGGCAGAAACACACACACACACACGCACACAGTTTTAAATATAGATAGATAGATAACAGGTTGAAGACTTTATTATAGTCCCCAAGAATTTTCCAAGAATATGCCGTATGTGTATAATAAAATCATGAATATGAAATTAACCACAAACATGACTCAAAAATGCATTTACATATGATTAGCCTATCTATCACTGTTTCTGTCGGAACCCCCAGCGACCTCTCGGTGAACCCTACTGTTCGCTTGTTTGTGCAATTGTTCCTGACCAGGGATGGAAGTTATTCCTGGGGCTGACACTGTGTAGTATTGAAGATAATGTTATTGATGATATTGAAAAGCCTTTCTCCAGAGATGTTGCCTGACCCGCTGAGCTACTCCAGCATCTAAAGTTTCATCCTACCCACTGCGTAGTATCGAGACGTTTCTACAATTTCATGGTTCAAGTCAAGTCGAGTTTACTGTTGTCTGGCACAAGTACCACTGTGCTAGTACAAAGAAAATCTTCCTTGCAGTAGCGTCAGCAGCACATAGACTCAGTCCATGTCCGTGTCATGAATCAGTCAGGTGGTTCCGGCAATGGGTAAAGACACAAAATTACTCAGGAGGCGGCGCAGTGGTGCAGCGGTAGAGTTGCTGCCTTGCAGTGCCAGAGACCTGGGTTCGATCCTGACTATGGATGCTGTCTGTATGGAGTTGAAACGTTCTCCCCGTGACTGCATAGGTATTCTCCGGGTGCTCCAGATTCCTCCTACACTCCAAAGGCATGCAGGCTTGTACGTCAATTGACTTCTGTAAATTGTCCCTAGTGTGTAGGGTAGAACTAGTGTACGGGTGATCGCTGGTCGGCACGGACTCAGTGGGTCAAAGGACCTGTTTCCACATTGTACCTCTAAACTAAACTAAAATAAACTACTCCTAAAGGGAATCAACTGCCTTGTGGCTCTAGTGACCTGGGTTTGATCCTGAAATCCTCTGCTGCCCATGTAACACCTTCTCCCTGGGACCAAGTGCGGTTCCTCCAGGTTTTCCAATTTCCTCCCACATTCCAAAGATGTGCGGATTGATGGGTCAATTGGCCAGGGTAAAATTGCCCCAGTGTTAGCTGAGTGGTAACTAGCCTGGGGGAGGGAGGAGAATGCAATGGATTATTGTAGGATTGTGGTATATGAATATGAAATGGTAAGTGCAGATTTGGTGGGCGGGTTGGGCCTGTTTCTGAACTGCATGACCCTATGAACACCCAACCAACATTGCTCTCTTCCCTCTTGCTGCCAATAATAAGATTAATTGTTCATTTATCTTACTGTTCTTCACGGGACATCGCTGGTACAGTGTCTAAAGGCATAACTGTGGTCACGTTATTTCACAAATGACTCATTGTGTTAAAATAATTCAAGATATATTTACCCAGATTAATCAATATGCAACTGCAAAATTAGGAAATGTCAATAAATGCAATACTTTCCAGCAATCTCTGTATCCTGTGAGATAATGAAACATAAACACATTATCACTTGAATATATTAAATGAAATGTCAATAACATTTTGACAAACAATAAAACTGCAGTTATTTTAACACACATAATGCTAATTGACCAATTGGATTCAAGATGATTGGATAGATGTCAAGTTAAATTGTTAATCGGACATGACCAACATTGGCCTTTTCGAGCTTGTCTAACATTGTGGGAAACTTTTATGAATAGGTAAAGAGTGCAATAGGGAAAGAGATTGGAAGCTACGAGTGAGAGAAGAATTGATTTAATAGATAGAAAGATGGTGCAGTGGTAGAGTTGATGCCATCTGGCACCAGAGACCTGGGTTCGATCCTGACTACAGGTACTGTCTGTACGGAGTTTGCACGTTCTCCCTGTAACTGCGTGGGTGTTCCCTGGGTGCTCCGGTTTTTCTCCCACACTCCAAAGACGCACAGCTTTTGTAGGTTAATTGGCTTCAGTAAAATTGTAAATTGCCCCCATTGTGTCGGATAGTGTTTGTGTAATGGGTGATCACAAGTTAGCCCGAACTCAGTGGGTCGAAGGGCCTGTTTCCTCGCTGTATGTCTAAACTAAACTAAAGATCTCAGGGCAGTGAGAGAGGTGAACAATTTCATATAAAATGGTCGTACATTAACAAGAGACGATTTGTTTTCAGTTCTGAACACTCCATGCGATTGCTTGAAAGAAGAACACAGCAGCAAAACATCCACCACCGGCATCATCATCGGAACACACATCGGTGTCACCTGCATCATCTTCTGCGTTCTGTTCCTAGTTTTTGGATACCGTGGAAGGTATACATACACTCCAGAGAATACCGAGAGCAGACTCTGAGACGCGTGGGTAGATGGTGTGTGCATGTGTGATATTTAGTTGAGTTTAGTTTATTGTCACATGTACCGAGGTACAAGTGAAACGTTTTTGTTGCGTGCTAACCAGTCAGTGGAAAGACAATACATAATAATAATAATAATAATAACTTTATTTATAAAGCGCTTTTAGACAACATCAGTTACCACAAAGTGCTGTACATGGGAAGTCAACAAAAAGTTATTACAAACTACTAAAACCATTAAGACGACAGGACTATAAAAACAGTAAAAATTAAAAGACATTAAAAGCACTAAAACAGGAACAAAGTCTCAGCCAGTGTCGAAAGCCAGTGAATAAAAGTGAGTTTTTAGGGAGGATTTAAAGATGGACAGTGAAGGGGCCTGTCTGATCTGCAGCAGCAAAGTGTTCCAGAGTGCCGGGGCAGCAACAGAAAAGGCATGATTACAATCAAGCCATCCACAGTGTACAGATACATGGTAAAGGGAATAAAGTTTAGTGCAAGATAAAGACTAGTAAAGTCTGATTAAAGATAGTCCGAGGGTCTCCCAATGAGGTAGATAGTAGCTTAGGACCGCTCGCTAGATGTTGATAGTTGTTCAGTTGCCAAATAAGAGCTGGGAAGAAACTGTCCCTGAATCTGGTGTGCATGGCCTACCTAGTCCATGATAGTTTGCACATATGGAATGTGAATACAAGTCTTGAAGGTTCAGGTGTATAATCTGGATTTATATTTGAGTGCTTTTGCCAAGATGAGTTTTGAATTGTCACATGTACCAGCAACAGAACAATGAAAATCGTACTTGCAGCATGTTCCCAGACCCATGAACGTAATATCACATAGATAAATATATAATAATTATTAAAGATTCCAATAAATTAATGATCATAATAATAGTACAAATGCTGGGAGTCATTTGTGCAAACGAGGACACAAGTCCATGTTGCTGAGTTTGATGTTGTTCACTGTTCAAGAGGCTGGTGGTTGTCAGGTAGAAGTTATTTTTCAATCAGGATGCCATGGTTTTCCTGCTCTTACACCTTTTTGATGGTGGAGGAGAGCGTGGTCGGAGTGGTGTGGGTCTTTGATATTTGTGGCTCTTTTGAGGCCATGCCTCGTATCGATCCATTCGATGGTGGGGAGGTCAGTACCTGGGATGGGCTGAGAGTGACTACCTCTCTCTGCAATCTCCTCTGATCAAGGGCATTCGAGTTGCCAAACCAAGCCGTGATGCAATCATTCAGTATGTTCTCCACAGTACGCCTGCAGAAGATCAGTATTCTTCAACACACCAAATCCCCTCAATCTTCTAAGGAAGTAGAGACATGGATGGGCTTTCTTTATGATTGCATCAAAATGCTGGGTTCAGTACAGATCTTCAGACAATACCGTCCCAGGAACTTGAAGCTGTTGATTGCCTTCACCTCAATGTCATGTTTATTTTGCACATATTGTACACACACAAGCACTACATGTTTGTCCTAATGTCCTTAATTATGGGTAGAACAGGAGTGTAGTTCCATTTCCTTCCATTTCATCCAACAGTGCATTAATATGTCTTAGTTTTGGTCTCCTAATCTGAGGAAGGACATTCTTGCCTTAGAGGGAGTACAGAGAAGGTTCACCAGACTGATTCCTGGGATGTCAGGACTTTTATATGAAGAAAGACTGGATAGACTCGGCTTGTACTCGCTAGAATTTAGAAGATTGAGGGGATCTTATAGAAACTTACAAAATTCTTAAGGGGTTGGACAGGCTAGATGCAGGAAGATTGTTCCCGATGTTGGGGGAGTCCAGAACAAGGGGTCACAGTTTAAGGATAAAGGGGAAATCTTTTAGGACTGAGATGAGAAAAAATATTTTTACACAGAGAGTGGTGAATCTGTGGAATTCTCTGCCACAGAATGTAGTTGAGGCCAGTTCATTGACTATATTTAAGAGGGAGTTAGATGTGGCCCTTGTGGCTAAAGGGATCAGGGAGTATGGAGAGAAAACAGGTACAGGATACTGAGTTGGATGATGAGCCATGATCATATTGAATGGCGGTGCAGGCTCGAAGGGCCGAATGGCCTACTCCTGCACCTATTTTCTATGTTTCTATGTTTCTAATATGTTACTGCGAATGGACTGAACATCTAACATGTGCAATAAATGATATTTTTACCATCTGTGAACTCAGCCTGTCCTCTGGCCCATGTATTTGCAGGTTGCTAATATGTAAACATGTTGAAGATGGGCTGGCGACCCCTCAGGCTCCGTCTCGGGCCCAGAGAAATCCCCAAGGGCTTGCCATAAACGGTGGAGTGGGCAGAGCCAGGGAAGAGTTCACAGCCAACAGGAAGATGGCGGATATAAATGAGTTGGAAAGATTGTTTCCTGCATCACTTCCCAATGAGCACCAGCACAAGGGAATTACGGTAAGATGCGCTTAACTTAACTCATGATCAATGGAAAATATAATCAATCTGGCTAACTCTTATTCTCCAGAAGATAAGACACACAAAGCTGGAGTACCTTCTTCAGAATCGAGAGGCGCAATGGGTGATGTTTCGGGCTGAGACTCTACTTCAGACTTCAGACACATCTCCAGAGATGCTGCCTGACCCGCTGGTTTACTCCAGCATTTTGTGTGTATCAATCTAGCTGGCGTCTCCAAGAAAAAAAATCAGGTTTTGAAGTATACACACATGTGAGCCTGAGGTTTCTCTCCAATTAGGAACAATTTACAATCTTTACCGAAACCAATTAACCTACGAACTTGAGGTAGACACAAAATGCTGGAGTAACTCAGCGGGTCAGGCAGCATCTCCAGAGAGAAGGAACGGGTGACGTTTCGATTCTCGAGGGGCCGAATGGCCTACTCCTGCACCTATTTTCTATGTTTCTGCTGAGAAATTGTTTTTGCAGATGTTAAAGTTCAAATGTCTATGTGTTTTATTCCCTATTTAATTCCCTGTGTTATTAAATTATAATATTCATTCTTGTATACCCTCAAGAGATAGGAGGCAATTCAGTCTATTAAATCTATGCTTGCTCTCATTCAATGAACAGTGGCGTGTGGAAGAAGAGCTGCTGTATAAGTTTATTTTTACACTTTTATGTAATAATTGTTTTTGCTTCTATCCACCTCCCTCCCCTCCCCGTATTTTTATTTTTCTGTATCCAGCAGTCAACTAACATCTCGCCCATCTCAGAGGAACAGCCCAGTCTGACCTGCCAGAATTCTGCATTCCCACTGGACGAGTTAGTGGTGACTCGGGAACCACGGGCTACGTTTGAAACTGTTGTGCAGTGCTCTTTAGACTGCCCCGAATCAAACGTTAAACAGCTCAGCTTTACAGTAGCAAAGGACAATAGTTCTGGAACCACAGAGTGAAACTTTGAGTGCGGCCAGGTCTCAGTGCCTCCCAGTAGGCGCACGCTGAAACGGACACAGTCATATTTATCGCTTTCTCCTCTGACGGCATCTTTGTAGAGCCGTCAGTCTCAGGTCAGCTCTAATTCTTCTGGGCTTTGGTGACTGCCAGCTCTGTTTGTATCCTCACAAACTCAGGCATGTTGTAATGAAGGTACATGGGTGCAGTTTATCTCCGACCCTTCCAAGGATACATTTCCAGGCCTGCGGCCACTAGATTGCGGCCTCACCATTTGCTTATATTTCTTCATCTTATATTTTGCCTGCTGGTCCTGTGCTCTGCGGTGAAACCATTGCTTTGAAGCCAAAAGACCACCTCCTTCACTTGAGCAAGGACTCAGCAGTCCGTGCAGGGATTAGATGGATTTTTTCCTCAATGTATCAACCTCCAATGTATCAACAAAAGCTTCATTAGATTCAGCACCGGATTCCCAACAAAAGTGTCTGGTGGGGCCTAACGCAGGCTGGTAATAAGACTTGGAGAAACAACTCAAAGAAAAGTTTGTTGATTATAATTATAAACTACCTCAACCGTATTGAATGTGTTCTAAGGAAGCTGTTCCATTTGGTATCTTCCTTTCTACAAGTAGAAGAGCACTTGATCAGTTCAGATGCAGTGCTACCTCAAGACCTTGCTCGTCTGCCATAGAGAGCAAGGAAACGCCCGAAAGAGAAAGAAAAAGCACTTCCAAATATAAAGAGAAACATTCTACCTCAAGTTTTATAGAACTCCGTTCTGTGTTGTGGGACTGTTTCCCTCCATTATTGTATGTGATGATTTAACCAAACTTCCAGCTTGCTTCAGGACAAGGCATGGAATCAATGGTCACTGCATTTTTATTTTGTACCTTACGCTGTATATAATAGTCACGTCTTTATGTGTGTTTTTCTTTGTTATTATTTTTCACACCACAAAGGTGTTGGTTGTCTTGCTCGTCGGAGAATTGTTCCGTTTGTGGTTCTTCTGCAGAAGGACATCACCAAAGACAAGCTTTCGAAGAGAAAGGGAGAAGGAAGGGGTGCTGGCTGCCCATTGAGTAGCCGGCACTTTGCTGATCAGAGCAGCCACCCCCTGCTCGCACGCCTCAGTTAGATCCGAGCTCATTGTAAACAGAAGGACAACAATGTAGCCAGTGTTGAGCCCAGCATTCCCGCCCCGGCTCCTCACAGACCTCCCAGGATTTCAATAACATTCAAAAGAATCAGCGAGCCTTTTTGCAAAGGGAGGTTCACTGCTGACATCACGTACTTGCCTTCAACCTTTAGGTGACCTCCCTTTGTGTGGAGGAGAGGCATTGACGCCGGCCAGTCACCACTAAGGCATGAGGTGCGAGCAGCCACGACACTGCACCATGCCTGTTGAGGCACAGGATGACCTGACCAGGGCGGGGGGGGGGGAACTATGTCAGCAGTAGTTCCACTGGAGGCAAAGAACAGCGTAAATCATGGATGTGAAGTCAAGTGTTACAACAAGAAACTCTCGCCTAAGGCAAGTTGGGGCTTAGACTAGTTGACCTCCAAGTTGACATGCCTGGAAAAAAAAACCTGCAGTGTTTCAATCGGAATTAGAGACATTACTGGCGTTTTGTGCATTTTACAGTTTTATTGTCCATGTGCGTGGCCGAGTGCTTCTCATGCATTAGTCTGTGCTCAGTCTGGGTAACATTAGTCTCTACTGAGGAAGTGGTTGTTAGCAATGTCCAGGTAGCTGTGACCACTCCGCGAGCAGTTATTTACTTGGGTTAAGTGGAAATAGTTCTTTTTCAGTGGATCCCCTGTCCTACTTTATGCCCCTGTCCCACTTAGGAAACCTGAACGGAAACCTCTGGAGACTTTGCGCCCCACCCAAGGTTTCCGTGCGGTTCCTGGAGGTTTTTGTCAGTCTCCCTACCTGCTTCCACTACCTGCAACCTCCGCCAACCACCTGCAACCTCCGGGAACCGCACGGAAACCTTGGGTGGGGCGCAAAGTCTCCAGAGGTTTCCGTTCAAGTTCCCTTGCAGGCTGATTAGATGGCATGCAGTCAGCTACAGTTACCTACCTCAGTGTTATCATCCAAATCCGTCCTGCATGCACCAACACAAATCAACGTTAGGTTTTAATGTTCTCCCTAGACTCCACTTGCAACCATATTTAGGCTTGTAAAATTTTTATGATCTATTTGAGGTGACAAAAAAAACTCACCTAGACATTGGAATTCACCTTTTTTTGGTTAAGACCAGCGCTGATTGGGCTTGTGAACACCTAGAGTTAGGCACTAAAGCAGCCATGTGACATTCCCAATGCATTCCTTGTGCACAGCACACACTAGTTGTGCCATTGAAGTGCCCAGTGTTGAGGGCAGCTAGACCCTAAAGAACTCCTGCCCTTGGGATTTGTGTAGAAGGTGTCATGAGAGAATAGAGATACAGCGTGAAAACGGGCCCTTTGGCCCACCGAGTCCACGTCGACCCCATACACTATCACCATCCTACTCACTAGGGACAATTTCCAATTTACAGAAGCCAATTAACCCTCAAAGCTGTACGTTTTTGGAGTGTGGGAGGAAACCGGAGCACCCAGAGAAAACCCACGAGATCACGGGGAGAACGTAGAAACTCCATACAAACAGCACCCTTAGTCAGGATCGAACCCGTGTTTTTGGCGTTGTCGGGCATCAACTCTACTGCAGAGCCATTGTGCCATTCGCGAGGAAGCAAACGTGGGATGGGTGGGTGGAAGTGATCATGTGATGGATGCCAACCACAAACAGGCGTGTATCATGTGATCACTTGGCCTGCTCAGATCCCGAGACTGAATGTTCCTGAGACGCTGCCAAGTGGAGGCATTAAGTTGAACACCGGTGATGGGGGCACCACAGAATCATCCTCACGATGCCAACCACACACTCGGCAGATACTGTGTGATCAGTGTCACACATCCGACTTGCCTCACTGCTGTTTCTCTACTTTATCTGCACCTACTTTAAGTGGACAGTCAATGCTGTATGTTTCCACCCAAATGCCCCAGGCTCTGCAGAGCAGGGGATTTGGGCCATGCAGCCAAAGACATAATAGGGCATACAATTAATTTCAGGCAAGTGTCATTTACTAAGATAAATCACGCAGAGACTTGCTCGGGACAATTTCCCAATGGGTATAATTTTATCCTGGAACGTTTCACTCACACACGCAATCCTATTTCTATGCTGCAATTCCTCTGCTGTAGAACAAATCCATCACCAATTTTCCGGCACCTTCGGTTCTGGAACCTGTCTGGATTATCCGTTTTGCCTGACCAACAGAAGTCATGGCCTCCTAGCAGAGTTCAACGGTACACGAAAGGTCAGCCTAGGCTGCTGACGGGCTGAGATACCCGCCCGCAAAGTCAGCCTCAGAAGCCGGCTATGGGAATAGACCTGCCGGCATCGAATTCAACCTGCCAATTGGCCGCGGAAGTCCCAATGAGGTTCTAGGGGCCACATTTTTTGGGGGGTACTTCCGGAGGCAACTGGCCTTTTCTGGAAGGTCCTCGCTCAGTGTTGCGAAATTGTGAGGAAGTTCATCCTGAAGATTCTCTGTGCTGATCCCCAGAGTGGAAATATTCCACTAATGCCACCTATCCAAACCTTTCATTGACAGAAGCTTGATGGAAATTGACACTAGGTATTTGTGCACACAGGGTATATCTATATCACTCAAGATAGACACAAAACGCTGGAGTAACTCAGCGGGTCAGGCAGCATCACTGGAGAAAAGGAATAGGTGATATTTCGGGTTGAGAACCTTCTTCAGAGAACCCGAAATGTCACCCATTCCTTTTCTCCAGAGATGCTGCCTGACCTGCTGAGTTATTCCAGCATTTTGTGAATATCTTCACTATATAGCAGCATCTGTAGTTCCTTTCTACTCTATATCACTCAGATGCATATCCTGTAACTCTAAACTAAACTAAATCGGCCCCTACACTGTAAGATGAGGGGAGTATGCCCTGAACAATATGACAAGTACTTATCGCCACAAACGCAACTGTAAAAATGTCACAAGTACAAGGACAAAATACAACAAAGGTCACAAATGAATGGAAGTCACAGGTGTGATGGAGTGTGGGAAGAGTTGGTACACTGTTGGTTTCATCCTAACACTGTTAGACACACTGCGTTCCTCACCCATACTCATCAAACAGTGTGGGACATGCTCTGACATGGGGCTAGTATTTGCTTTAACAGTACTGGAGTATATACTTGGGGTTTGGCTATCTCAGGGATGCATCATTATTTGCTTTAGTTGTTCAATGCAGAGTAGTTTTGCGAAGACAGGGTATTTTCGTACTGTTAGTCTGAAGTATTTATTTGCAAGTCTATGGCTCTCTTGCTGACAGAAAAATGCTGAACAAGTTTTCTTTCTGTTTGGTGGTGAGCTTGCGATCTGCCCGCCAGACTTCAGGATGTTGAAGGGATTGGAAATGTAACTATATAGCCAGAATTAAATGCATTTAAGGAAGTTTCATTCAGCTGATGGCATGCCTAAGAATTCTCAAGTTGAACTACGCCAACTTTGAAGAAAACTTTGTCATTCAATACAGTGAATGGAAAATGAATGATATGTTTGGGAGCAATATTTTTTATATAAAACACTCCCAGTAGATTTTCCTTCCTTCTGAAGCCAGAAATTGTCTCTGCATTAAATTGGCCCAGGAGTCGATTGTGTGTTCCTTGGTCACCTGGGAATGACTGCTTCCAAATAATGAGAGGGACAACACACACAGGAATCTTAACTCAGCGGTGGTATAAGTTTTGTCTCATACTACCACAGCCTGCAGATCAATCAGGAAACCGGGTTTTTTGTGAAACCGCAGTGTTTGCGTTTTTCAGTATAAAGGGAAAAAATGTTTTATTATAAGATTTTTTTACATTGGTTACTGTCTGTTACAGCCGCAGTAAGGCTTTGTGTTTATCTTGGTAAGATTTTTTTTGAGAAATGCACAGTTTTTTTTTTCTGTTATTGTGGTGACTTATTTTCAGTATTATACTGCGTTTGCTGGGGTTTCTGAGCATATTTAGATTTAGATTTATTAGTTAATATATTATTTTTAAAACACAAATGTCTACATATTGTTAGGGTCTGATATACCTATATTGAAGATAACTGTGTGGATAATACTGTTACAAATAATCTCAATGATAAGGGTCTTTGTTGCATGTGACACGATTGCATTTTCCATGGAAAAACTGGGATCTAATTCCCTGAGTCTATTAGTTATTTCTTTGTTTGCTTACACCAGTGTGGACACATTGGGATGAATGGCCTTTTGTGACATGTATTTCTATAATTGTCCTCCATATGACATCACCCAGGCATGCATCCGACCAAGATGCATCACCCATGGTCAGTCATGACGGGGGGGGGGGGGGGGGGGGGGGGGGGGGGCTACTAATTTTTATAATTCCTGTCACAAAGGCAATGGAAGGACACTAAATGCTGGAGTAACTCAGTAGGTCGGTCGGGCAGCATCTCTGGAGAACATGGATAGGTGATGTTTTGGATCAAGATTAGTCCTCAGACATTTTCTTT
This sequence comes from Leucoraja erinaceus, assembly GCF_028641065.1. Lineage (NCBI taxonomy): Eukaryota > Metazoa > Chordata > Chondrichthyes > Rajiformes > Rajidae > Leucoraja > Leucoraja erinaceus. The sequence goes on from NC_073409.1 coordinate 7,548,476, forward strand.
GTAGATGCTGCCTGACCTGCTGAGTTACTCCAACACTTTGTGTCCTTTGGTGTATTAACCAGCATCTGCAGTTTCTTGTTTCTACATGAAGGCTCACAGGCTGTGTTCATGTTGAACTTGCACCTGGAGTCTGATTATTTTGTTCAAGTGTGTGTAATGTTGCATGCAGACAATAAACAGTAATAGACAGGGGGTTGAGGGGGGAGTTTTTTTATCTTCACCACCCCAAAGGAACGAGGCAAGATTGGATTGTGCTACAATACATGCCAGGATGTAGAGTCGGTAACTCATTCTTGCTGGTTGGGTTAAAATTGCCCCCAATGTTTTAAGTCAATTTAAAATGCTTGTCAATCTTGAAGGTTCAAATACAAACTGGAGATACTCAACAGGTGGTGGAGTGCGCATGAAACAGAGTGACATTTTGTGCTTCTTGATGTTCTGATCAAAAGTCATTGACCTCCAATTCTGTTTTTCCTTCAGTAGACGCATCCCGAACCTGCTGAGTATTTCCAGCATTTGCTGTCTTTATTTCGGATTTGCAGCATTTTGTTTATCGATTGTCCAAAGCTATGTAGGTAGTGCTTGTAAATGAAATCCCATCACAGGGAGAAAATAGCAATGCGATGTGTGATATTGCTCCCTCTGTTAATCCCTCCGAGACCCTTTCCTTACAATGATCCTGAGCCGAGCTTCTGCCTGGCAGGATCGACCCCTGATCAATTCCCAGCTTCGCCAGCATTTGAGTTGTTGATTTTTCAAAGCATTCCCAAATGTCCGGCTTTTGATTAATAGGAGGGAGAGTGTTACAGACCCTGGAACTGAAGTGATGGGGAGGGTGTGGGTGGTATAACCGTAAACCTCTGATCCCGTCAAAGGAAGCTCGTTTATGTAACGTGGTTGATTCAGTAATGGGAGGAGTACATGTCATTATCAAAGCTGATAGTGGACTTAATACCCAAGATATCCCCATGTGCTCAACCGAGTGCTATTACCGTTCCAGAAATTTAAGGTGTAGCTGTTCCCACAAAATGATGCTGGTGTATTGTTCCATTTGTTTTATATTATATATAAATATATTATAGAAACAAAGAGAAAACCATGTAACCATTGTAAGGAGCTAGGCTGCTGACTTATGACACTGGACTGTAAACAGTGATCCAGACTGTAATAAAAGGGCATACATTATGTAGCTTTTAAATATATTGCCTCCTGCTGTCAACATCCATCCACGGGGTTTTGTGAACATAATGTTTAAGCAGCAACATAAAAACCCGTGTTGGTGTGCGACCAAAGTATTGTGGTCCCTCACCGCCCAAGTTCTTCAAAGCACTTTCCTCTCCTCTTGTGTGAATGTTCATATTCCCACTGATCATATGATTGTTGACTTTGTACAATGACAGATCCTGTTTTTGTAGTTCAAATTGTTTAGTGTGTGAAAATATAATTATGAAAAAATAAAATAGTGTTAGTCAAACAATTCTTAATTGTTGTTTGTGACTTTTGTAAAATGGGATTGTGGTTGTTCGTGTGTAATAGCCAAACAGCACAGAAACAGGTTCTTCAGCTCAACTTGTCCATACAGACCAAGGTTCCCCATCTAAGGTAGTACAACTTTTTCCATATCCCTCTAAATCTTTCCGATCCATGTACAGCACATATCCAAGTGTCTTTTAAATGTTATAGTATCTGCCTCAGCTATCTCCTCTGGCAGCTCATTCCATATAACCCATCAATCTATGTGCTCATGGACACCATGAAGAACGTTGGTAGGAAGTGGGGTTGGAGTTTTGACTGCTTGATCATTAATTCGGTTTATTATTCCAGGTGGTTGCGAATGCATCATATCTTACTTACTTCACCAAAATAAATCTGAAGATGGGGCCCAAGCTGACACATTATCTGTCTATGTTCTCCAGAGATGCTGCCTGACCCATTGAGTTACTCCAGCACTTGGTGTCCTTCTTTGTAAATCAGCATCTGCAATTCCTTGTAACACTTTGTAGATGGAATCATCGAGTCAAACAGTGTTGAAACAGGCCCTTCCGCCCAACTTGCCCACAGCAACCAACATGACCCATCTACACTAGTGCCACCTGCCTGCATTTGGCCCCATACCCCTCTAAACATGTCCTCTCCATGTATCTGTCCAAATGTTTCTTAAACATAAGGTTATAAGGTACTGGCATTAGGAGCAGAATTAGGCCATTCGGCCCATCGTCGACTCCGCCAATCAATCTTGGCTGATCGATCGTGTGTACGAAAGAACTGTGGATGCTGGTTTAAATCGAAGGTAGACACGAAATGCTGGAGTAACTCAGCGGGACAGGCAGCATGTCTGGAGAGAAGGAATGGGTGACGTTTCGGGTCGAGACCCTTCTTCAGCAGAGTAGTCTTCTCTCCAGAGATTCCTTCTCTCCAGGGATGCTGCCTGTCCTGCTGAGTTACTCCAACATTTTATGTCTGATCTATCTCTCCCTCCTAACCCCATTCTCCTGCCTTCTCCCCTTTAACGTCTGACACCCGTACTAATCAAGAATTGCACTGCCTGCGATAGTACCTGCCTCAACTACCTCCTCCGGCAGCTCGTTCCGTACACCCACTACCCTTCGTGTGAAAAAGTTACCCCTCAGGTTCCTATTAAATCTTTCCCCACATCACCTTATTTGTTAGTATTCACTTTAATTTTCACTTTACTTCTAGTTCTGTTAACTGATCTTGTTGCAGAATCCCTCACTATCATCATGTCTCTGTCATTTATAAGACACTTGTGGGTTTTATCTGCCCACAGTTTGATTGGAGTGTCACTTATATGGCACATTACATCCCGCACTATGTTTCTCTCTGCACAATCTGTTGCACTTGCTTGTGTTCCTGAAGATTACGATTTAACTGGATCGCAGGCAAACAAAGTTTGTCATTGTATCTCGGTACGCGTAACAATAATAAACCAAATACGAAATTCATTAAACACTCTCTCATCATTATTATTCCACAGGAAATAATTAGCACTAGTTTGTGGCCTGATATAGAGTTAGCACAAGTACTTTTGTGTGTTTTAATCGTAATTAATTACGTTAGTTAAACTGATGCAATTATAAACTTTGAATTATAAAGTTACTGGATTCTGTTTTCCCTGCTCTTTCTTAGGTTTTGTGGTTATTTTATTTTCAACTTCCATTCAAGAAAAGTAGTCTTGTACTGTCCAATGCTGCACAGATTTTGATGTCTAAAACCAATGCTTAATATTGTTTGGGATCTGAAGTTTGGAACTAACTGAAGTAGTTTCATGCTGTATGTGAACTGCAGAAAGGCTTTTGAGAAATACCATCCCAAACTTAAATAGCATTCTTTCAGAGAGTGTCAGGTATCAGAGACGGGTGGAGCAACAAACCACAGCAAGAAACTATAGAAGGGCCCAAACTCCACACACAGCAGCTTGACCTGAGCCATCTTGAGTTTCACTTGAACTTTAACCCTTGCTGAATTGGTTCAGGTGCTTTATCAGAGGGAATGACTGCCCTGATAGGTGGGCAGCTGTCTCCAGGGTGGACTATGAGAACTTCAAAGAGAATCAAGGGGGGAGGGCAGAAGAGAGAATGGGGCTAAAAGTCAAATCGGGCGCCTTTCATCTTATTCATTTGCATAGTCTCTCTTGAGTACAGCGTTACCATGGCAGCGAAGCCAGGAGTTTCGGTGCTTTAAGCTGCAGAACCACACAACTCGCGACTCTGACCCACTCTGTTTAGTGCTGGACCATACAGTGTGCAAACGGCAATATTAGTCCTTGGAATAAAAGCTGCCAGACGAGATGTGCTTGTTGATAAATATATATTAAAATCCACTTTACATTACAGTGCAGACTTTACTCTCTGGTTTGGCTGTGCTTTTGATCGCATGTCCTCGTTCTGCTTGGATGTTGCTCTGGAACTGTTGGGACTGCACCTTGGGGACAGAGAGAGAGCGAGAGAGAGAGGGGGAGGGAGAGGGGAGGGAGGGAGAGAAAAAAAGGAACAGTGAGTTAAACAAAACCAACTGCAGGATTCATCATCTTGGAAGCTGGATGGCTGAAGGTTGGGATGGGTGGGGTGATTTTATCCAATCAGTGCAAGGGCCAAAACAGGTCATCCACCCATGAATTCCGTATGCAGCTAAACAGTGCCAGAACCGATCCATACATCAGAATAACATCGCAGGTATAAATCAGCAGATACTGCTTATTTTCCATTACAGCTGAAGTCTGCCGGGTCATTAGCGCACTCACTCTATGCCTTTTCACACAGTGGCACATGCTGCTACAATGATTAATGCAAAGCCATGCATGCAGCCAGAGAGCACATTGTGACCATACTTGGAGCCAACAGCCCTAACATCAAACAGCTCCCCTTGCATTTCAGACATATCCCATACCCGCACCATATATATCTACACGAGCTGTCTTACTTCAACGGTGGTGGGTACCAGAGGGTGTAACAAGGACAAGGCTAGTAACTCACCCAGAAATAGGTAATATAGATAATAACACCAATATTTGCAAAAGAACAGACACACCTGATAAACTTTCTATAGTCCTTTTTTTTGGAAATTCACCACTATTTACAAAGGAACAGAGGCACATCTGATAAATTTCCCTGAGTTCTTTTTGGAAATTCGCCAATATTTGCAAAAAAACAGGCGCGTGTGATAAACCTACCAGAGTCCCTTTTGGAAATTCGCAGAGTGGATTGGCAAAGGGTAGTTGGTGACACACAAGAGGTTTATGTTTAAAAACCAAGCACAGGGAGGGTGTTGGTGGAGATGACATGTGCCTTTATTGGCCAGCACTAGACAGTAGTGTGTGTGTTGTTCAGTGATTGCACTCACCTCTGTGCACCCATTCATCCATATCAACAAATGTGGATCTGACCGGCAGCATGGTCAAGAATAGATCCCTCCCCAAACCACACCAGTCTCCATCCGACCCAACTACCATTGAGATCATAAACAGTGTGGCAAGTGTGTGCAGTAAGTACACAAAAATGCTGGAGAAACTCAGCGGGTGCAGCAGCATCTATGGAGCGAAGGAAATAGGCAACGTTTCGGCTCGAAACGTTGCCTATTTCCTTCGCTCCATAGATGCTGCTGCACCTGCTGAGTTTCTCCAGCATTTTTGTGTACCTTCGATTTTCCAGCATCTGCAGTTCCTTCTTAAACAAGATATATAGGCAGCTGGTTAAAGATACAAGAATATTGTCTACTCTTTTATTAGTGGGGGGGGGGGGGGCAAAGAAGGGACCAAGAATATTTAAGGGGTACTTTTATAACATTGTTGGTGCCTTGTGGTGACTCTTTTGTGTTCTGTGTATGCAGATATGCTCTTGGTTATACCAGTTCTACACAGCTCTATGCAGCTATACTGCACAGGGCACTTGTAGGGACCAGAAATAAATGCCATTTAATTATTTTAAAAAAAGGCTGAAGAATGTAAAAAAGGGAGAGAATTCTTTCTGATTAAACAATAATTATTCAACAATTTAGGGTCTCTTGTCTGAAAGATGCTTCCTGAAAGCATTTCATTCAAATCAGTTGCAGATGTGTCAGCAGAAGATTTTGCGCTAAAATAAAGTAGGCTTTGGGGCCATTGGCCGGAGGTACTGAAGAATGATGTTAGCAGATGTGCTTCAGTATCAGCAGCACTAACCCCTTCATCTCCAATCAATGTCTTTTTTGGTAGATCAGCATCTGCAGTTCCTCATGTCTTCACACATCCCACTCTGCCACCTAGCTTTGAATCAGTAGCAAATTTGTGTATCTTACACACGGTCCCTTCATCAAATCGCTGAAACATATTCACAGTAGTGGTGCTACACTGGATCCACACCATTGTCGCCAGGCCACACCGATCATAGGACATGCGGGGAGGGTTGGGGGGTGCAGGGGCAGTGATGCGGGGGTTTGGGGAGGTAGGGGAGGGATGAGGGTTTGGGTTGGGGGAGGTAGGGGCGGGCTAACTGGGTGGTGGATAGGCTATCGTGATGCTGGAGTTGGGGGTAGGGGTGGCGTTGGTAAATGAGCGGTGTTGTGGTGGGGGAGGCGGGAGTGGGGAGATAGTGGTGGGTTAGTTGATGTGAGGGTTGGGGGTGGGGAGGGTTGGGGTGGGGAGGAGGGATGGTGGGGGGGGGGGAGGTGGGGTTGTGGGGTGGGGAGGGGGGGGGGTAGGCGGGAGGGGGGGGAGGTAGCGGGGGTGACATGATGCTGGGCTTGGGTTGGGCTGTGGTGGTGGGGGCTGGTGGGGGCTGGGGGGGGAGGATGGGAATGGGATGGGGGAGAGTACATGATCCAGGGAAGATTTCTGACCTTCAGAAGCTGCTCCTGTAACTGCCGCATGACGTCGTGGTTCTCCTTCAGGAGCTGCTTCTGTTCGCTCAGCTCCTTGTGCAGTTTATTTATTTCCATCTGAAGTCTGGCTTCCCGCTCCTATGGAACAGTGCAGATGTTTGAGCAGCAGACTCTCACCCCATGCTGCACAGCTAGTGCAGGATCCAAATCTCGCAAACACATATTCAGTAAAACTGGATCCTCAGCTGGAGCTAATATACAGAAGGAACCAATGATCCAGTAATACTGATACAGCTGCAGAGCTGTTTGTATGCAGCGTCCTTCCAACTGTACTCCACATGAGAGTTAGCAATAATGATCATTCTACATAACCAAGTCAGCACAGTGGCTGGTGGCAGAGCTGCTGCCTTACAGCACCAGGGACCTGGGTTCAATCCTGACGATGGGCATCAGCGGTTATAGGGTGAAGGCAGGAGAATGGGGTTAGGAGAGAGAGATAGATCAGCCACGATTGAATGGCGGAGTAGACTTGATGGACCAAATGGCTTAATTCTGCTCCTGACACTTATGGCCTGATGACTATGGGTGCTGCCCTGTACGGAGTTTGTGACTGCGTGAGTTTTCTCCTGGTACACCGGTTTCCTCCCACAGTCAAAAGACGTGCAGATTTGTAGGTTAATTGGCTTTGGTGAAAATTATAAATTGCTGCTAGTGTGTGGGATAATGTTAGTGTATGGGGTGATCGCTGATCGCCGAAGGGCCTGTTTTCGCGCTGTGCCTCTAAGGTCTAAAGTCACTTCAGCCCCCTGGGTCCATGCCGACTAGCGATCCCCGCACATTAATACTATCCTACACCCACTAGGGACAATTTTTACATTTACCAAGAAAATTAACCTACAAAGCTGTACGTCTTTGGAGTGTAGGGGGAAATCGAAGATCTCGGAGAAACCCCACGCGGGTCATGGGGAGAATGTACAAACTCCGTACAGACAGCACCCGTAGTTAGGATCGAACCCGGGTCTCCGGCGGGCACTGCATTCACTGTAAGGCAGCAACTCTACCGCTGCGCTACCGTGACTGCCCTAAACCGTGACCTTCGTTAACTATGTGCTCCATGGGGCTTCAGCCATCCCCAGCATTCACTAGTTATGGAGCCCACAACAAATGGTTACACACCAAATGCTGGTAAATGGGATCGATAATGAATGATCAGGAGAGACCCATTGGGCTGAGAGGCTAATTTCCCTGTTGTACGACTCCAAATGTCTAACTGCCGTGTTTTGTCCAGTCAAAGCAAGCGTAATTGTCATGCCAAAATCCTGGTGAAAATGACATCTAACAATTCAAGAATTGAATCTGGGCGATTCTGCCCTGCTTTATGTAGAACAGTACAACACATGCACAGTCTGGTGCTGCAGATGTGCCCCTTGTGGTTTGAAGTGTGACACTGGCAGTGGGATCACACACACACACACACAATGTGATAAAATGCAGCCAGGCCTGGTGCCAGCTAACACCTTTATCATTACAAACCAAGAGAGAGCTAAACAAGCACACGGCAAGCTTGAAAAATCTGTGTTAAATGGACACCGTCACGATTAGGATCTGAGGAAATGAGAGAATGTCATAAGCGATGGCACTCTCTCACTCCCAGTGGTAACGGCTTGGATTGCTGCTTTGTCTCATAGTATTTTCCACAAAAGAATAAAAAAAGGAGATTGAAAAACTCCCTTTCATTGTTGGCATATTAGTCAAGCCTTTGTTTGAGGCCTATTTTCATTCTAACTCCTGTCTCCTTTTTCTCCCTGAGCTCCTTTCTCTAACGGAAGCCTGGGCAGCTGTAAAAGGGAGCTGCCGCTGAATAGTTCCCTGCCTCCCTGGGTCACTTTAACTCCTTTTTGGTCTTTCTTCAGCATAGCTCAGGAGTGTCATCAGAATACAGCCAATCAGTAATGATAGCCGTGCCCAGTGACCCCTACCCAGGGTGCAGTGACCCTGACATCAAGTTCTGAATCAAAGCCCACTGTGGCCCCCTGTGAATCTGACATCTTCTCCCACTAATGATCTCATTTGTGCAGAAGGTTTTTTGTCTTTTCCACTCCTAAAATAATTTATTTTAAACTCTCAACTGCTTGCCATAATTAATTTGAAATGTTTTCACTAATCATTAATACACACTTAGATCTGCCCGTAAATATTTATGTGATGCTAATTTGGTGAGAAAATTTTAATCTCCAATTTTCTTCGGGCTTTCTTGTTGCCTGTTAAGATCTCATTAGCCAGCCGCTGGGGCCTCATGATGCAGTTGTATGATTTCAACCTCACCGCACTGTAAAACGTGTAATTTAGCTGTGACCGGACCGGTGTAAGATTTTGATTTAGAGTGAATGGGTGGCTGGGAGGCATATCTCAGTATAATTGCAGCCAGCGCAAGCCCATCTCCATAAACTATCATTTCTTAACATCTTTTCTGGGAGATGGGAAACGTAGGATCTCTTCTGCATGTGTAAACGAGGGGCTTATGAATTTGCTACACGCGGCACAGGGAAGGAATCTTCCCCCAAGTGCCTATAAAGAGTTAGGAGGATGGTTCAGAGCACTAAGAATGTTGTATGTTCCTAATTTAAGTGCAGACGGAGCCCGGCGATATGATCGGATGCACACACCATTTCCAGCAAGGACTTGCGTCGTGTCTGACTTCTGTCCCCACGTCGGATCAAAAGGTACTTTCAGAGGGGGTGACACCATGGGACATTCAGACTGACAGTAACCGGAGCAAGGGGTTGTGCCTGAAATTTCCCAGATGTTGCACTGATGACGTCCCCCACGACACGATGGGGAGACTCGGGGGCAGGGTACCCAGGTGTTTCACATTACAGGGAAAGTAAATCACTTCCAGTTGAGTGTCCAGTTACACGATGCCATTGATAAGGGCAATCACTACAATTCTGCCACAGTTCTCTGTTGTTTAGTGGAGAGTATTAGCTGCACACACAGATTGAACACATTTGGATTGTTTTCTCCGTAGAGTTGGAGGCTGATAGAAGTTTATAAAATTGAGAGGCATAGAGTCTTTTTCTTAGAGTGGAAACATCATATACTAGAAGGCATGGGTTTAAGCTGAGAAGAGGAAAGTTTAAAGGAGGTTTCTGAGGTGCCTGGAATGTGTTGCCAGGGGGGGATGGTAGAAGCCATTGCAATAGCAATGTTAAAGAGGCATTTAGACATAAGAACAGGCACGGAATAGAGGAATAAGGACCATAAACAGGCAGATGGGATTAGTATCATAGTTGGCACTGCAGATGCTGGTTTATACTGAAGATAGACTTAAAATGCTCGAGTAACTCAGTGGGCCAGGCAGCATCTATGGGTAAACCTGAAATGCCACCCATTCATTCTATCCAGAGATGCTGCCTGTCCCGCTAAGTTACTCCAGCATTTTGTGTTTATCTACATTAGGACAGGAGCTGTGTCAGTGTGAACATATGAACATTGTGAACCCCAAAAGGCATTTTCTTCCTCAATCAACTTTCTGAGAATGTTCTAATGTTTTCTGGGACATTGTTTGGACAATTGGCAAGATTGACCATGCTGTTGGTATGGAAAGAAAGACCCATCTCTCCAGTGAGGAAACTCTCCACTCTACTCCAGTGAAGAAACTCTCCACTCAAGGTGAGAGAACACCATCATAAAAACTGGGGTAGCTTACAACCCAACGGTATGAACATTGAATTCTCCAATTTTATGTAACCTTCTATTAAACCCCATCCACAACCTTCTCAACCTTCAATGACAACAAATAAGTGTTTATTTCAAGATGGTGCTGGCAAATATATTATCCGAGCACTAGACACAAGACACCTCAGTTCTACAACTAATTTTTTTTTAAAACTTGTTTTTGGACCATTAAATGCACTTTGACACCTTAGTCACCTGTGTGGAATACAGCCTTGGCATTCAATATTGCATCAGAAGTATTTTGAAGAGTGCCAAGCTTTTTTCATTGTTTTAATGCTCCTTAATTGTAAAGATTGTAGATACTGGAAAAGCTTCAAATGAACAATTCTTATTAAGTTGTTAATTGGTGTTTGCAATAGCATGTGAATCACAGTTGGGTTTTCTGGGCCAAATCTTCTGTCCACGATTCACAGAAGGGGTTAAATGCTTTACTATTTTTTTAATTAAAACAGTAGGCAGTAGATATCTTAATTAATTTTGTTTTCGCTATTTTGTCTGAAGAAGGGTCTCGACCCGAAACGTCACCTATTCCTTCTCTCCATAGATGCTGTCTCACCCGCTGAGATCCTCCAGCATTTTTGTCTACCTTTATATATGTCACAACACATTTATAAACTTTATGCTGCAGTGCCTTCATTTAGCAACTACCAAGACTGTTGATATTGGACCAGAAGCATTTTATAATTTTTAATTAAAATTGGAAGTGCAAGGAAGATAGGACACTGACAGGTTCTAAACCATTTCCTGGACAGAATGCAAAAAACGTTGGAGTAAATGAGAAGATTTGGCACAAGGGATAGCTTGAAGCAAGAAAGAATAACCACTAGCCCAAAGAGATGCATGCTATCTAAAATATTTATACTTAATTTTTTTTGCAACCTTTGGGCTTTGAGTTGTGCAATCGATGTTCTATGGGTGATCCACAGTGGAGCGTAAAAGGTAAATTCATTGCTTCCTACAGTTTCCTGCAGCAAAGGGATATTTTATATTTTATAAATCTACTTCCTTCTCCTGTGGGTACATAAATGTTTCACGCCTGCCGCTCACGTGTGTGCTTCATTGCTTTGAGAGCAGAAGGATAATTTGTATTTTCCAAATCATCTGTATCTGTTTCAGGGGACATCATTATTGCAGCCTGAACGTCAGCCAATCTGGAGCAGCAACCTTCCATCTCAAGGCACCAGTTTGAACTAATTGATAAACATTTACATGCCACTGAAGAATAATGATTCAAACCACAGTCCTGCACTTGGGCATATAATCCAGGCCTCACTTCCAGTGCAGCAAAAGTCCTTGGTTACCAGAGAATCCAAGGTTTGTAGGGTCATTACATTGAAACACAATCATCAAAAATAAATCATTTGGTCCTTGTGATTGAAACCCCAGAGACTACAACTGTTGTTGTTCTCAGTAAAACTCCTTTGAAAAGGGCTGTAAATTAAAACTTGGGATCCATAGACCAGTGAGCCTAACATCGGTGGTAGACAGGTTTCTGGTGAGAATTCTAAAGATTTGGATAGACAGTGGTGGAGAAGTGGTAGTCTGAATAATTTTGTACATGAGAGATTGTGTTTTATCAATCTGATTGAGTATTTTGAAGAAGTAACCGCAAAGATTGACGAGGACAAAGCTGCAGACATTGTCTATGTGGACTTCTGCAAGGCATTTGATAAGGTTCTGCCTGGTAGGCTGCTTTGGAAGGTTAGGTCGCATGGGATCCAGGGAGAGGTAGCTGATGGAATAGAGAATTGGTTTCATAGAAGGATGCAAAGGGTAAGGGTGGAGGGCTGTTTTTTGGACTGCAGGCCTGTGACTAGTGGTGTGCCTCAGAGATCGGTGCTGGGACCATTGCCGTTTGTCCATCAATAATGATAAATTTGGAACATACCACGAATCAGTTTTGGTCAATATTATTGAAACCTAACTTAAAGACAACTGTGGAGATGTGTGTGTGGAAACATAGGTTAGTTACAGCTTGAAGCAGTTCAGCTATCTGAAGGGCACTGCATTACATTTCAATGGTAGTTCCAGTCCAGTTTCACTGCATCACCTGAGGATCCGCACTTGTCTCCAACTTTAATGGGGTCAAACCCTTCAACAGAAACAAGCTATCTTACCAGTGTCAATCGCTGCTGCTCCTCCAGGAGGTACAGACTGGTGCAGTTTTTCTCTTGAGACTGAATTATCTCATCAGCTGTCTGTTTTCTCTTCACCTCTCCAGTGAAGTTGGTACCCTGGTGAACAGAAGCAGGGTTTTATTGCTCATCCACCCTTTGTTGAAGTCTCGAAGCTATTGTTGAAGCTGATATGTTAAAACCTAATTTTATACAGAGGGGGAAGCCTTTTCACACTGATGGTGGTGGGTATATGGAATGAGCTGTCAGAAGAGGCAGTTGAGGCAGATTTAATAACAATATTTCAAAGACACCTGGGACAGGTACATGGATATGAAATGTTTAAAGGAATATGGGCCAAATACACTTAACTGGTACTAGTTGGCATAGATGAATTGGGCTGATGGGTCAGTTTCCGTGCCGTTTGATTCAATAACAGTAGTTGCCTTTTAAACATTGTAATTATGTCTGCCCCTTCCACCTTTACTGGCAACTTGTTCCGGTTTACACAACCTTCTGTGTGAAAGCTTATCCCTCCGATCGCCTTTAAATTTCTCCCCTCTCACCTTTAACGCGTGTCAATGAGTTCTAGCCTGCTCTGAGAAAAAGATTTTGATCTCTAGATAGAATAGACAGATTCTCTCTATCCTATTTTATAAACCTCTAAAAGGTCACCACGGATCCTCCTATGTTCCAATATAGCCAATAGATTACTATCAAAACACAACCAGTGAACTGATGCCATCCACTATAGGTCATCCTAACCTAGGCATGGGTTGGACTCTGGTCTCATACGTCATGATTGGCTTGTGTCCCAAGTTCCCCAACCTTTATGTCCTTCTCTAAAAACCGAGGAGAAATACTAATTGAGGACCTTGCCCATCTCTTGCAGCTCCATATGGAGAGGACCGCTTTGGTTTCTGAAGGGCCCTATTCTTTCACTGTGAAAGTCCTGCCCAGTTTGACTTCGCAATAAATACCAGTAGCCATTCCTCAGCCACTTTACCCAATTGATCAAGAGCCTATGAGTCTATATTTACACTCTTTAGTGTATAGTTACACTCTTTTCCCGAATGTATGCAAAACCTCTTTGGATTTTCCTTGATGTTATCGGCCAGAGCTACCTCCTATTCCCTTTTTGCCTTTTTGATTTCAGGCATAATCATTCTCCTCAGTTCCCAAAGCTCTTCCAGGGATACACTTGATCCCACCTGCCTGTACCTGACCCCATTCCTCCTACTTTCTCCCGACCAGAGCCTCAATTGTTCTCATTAGCCAGGCCATCTTATTCCCATCAGTCTTGCCCTTCATTTCAACAGGAAGACGCAGGCTCTGATCTCTGCTCATCATCTTATTTATAAACGCATCCCATATTCCGGATGTTCCTTTGTCCGCAAGTAATTTACTCCCAATTCACCAAACCATCAGCGACTTTTAAAAAACAACGATTCTTTAATAAAAAAAGATTAAAATACACTCTGCTGAATTAATATTCTATTAAGACATGGTATATGCAGATTTCATGCAATTAAATTGTGATTATGCAGAGTACGTTTAGAAAGGAACTATTTTTAAACTAATTAAACCACACTGATATTTACAGGAAGCTGCCAGACCTTATTCTTTGGGAGAGGCGATGTGGTGTGAGATGGGTGGTGGGAATATTTGGAGCTCTTCAGAACTGAAGCCTCAGAATTCAACCAGACACCTAGGCATAGAAGACGAACGTCAGAGAAATTATGGATACTGAGATTTAACTCAAGTTTTCTAAAGTTTATGCAGAACACCAGTGAAGAAACATTCCATTCATATGATAGCTGGTAATTAAATGATGCAAGCAAACTGCTGGGGGATCTTAGCGGGTCAGGCAGCACCTGTGGAGGTAAATGGAAGATGGCCTTTTGGGTTGGAACCCTTCTTCAGACTGATAGAATGGGGAAAGATATCAGGCAAAGAGAGGCAGATGAAGGTTTGTCTACCTCCATCCATCCACCAATCACCGTTCCTCACATGTATCCACCTATTACGTGCCAGGCTTTGCCCCAACCCACCGCTCTTTTCCAGAATGTGAGTGGATATATTTAAGGCAGAGATTGATAGATTCTTGATTAATACGGGTATCAGAGGTTGATCAGCCATGATTGAATGTTGAAGCCTGAAACGTTGCCTATCCATTTCCTCCACTGATGCTGTCTGTGTCTCTGAGTTACTCCAGCACTTTCAGCACTCCAGTATTTCACTCAAGATTCCAGCATCTGCAGTTCTTTGTTTCTTTATTATCTATTGCATTCTGATTCAAAGCTCTCAATACCCATTGAGTCTGACCACTAAATATAATTCAAATTCAATCGTGTGAAAATTATTTTAAAAATATGATGCTATGTTTAATAAAGTCTTCCTGTGGGCCTAATAGTGAAGGAAACCTTGCCCAAATATGCATGTCCTATCTTTAACCTTTCTCCACTAACTTGCTGTATCATCGAACAACAATCTCCTTCACCATCTTACTCTACTCTTTCCACGTCCTCTGCCAACTCGGAGTCTGTTAAGTGATTTTTGGTTTCCAGTACCCGGAGTGTTCAGCATTCCTGGTTTCCATGGAGAATTGGAGATATTTCTACCACAAGTTGTACCTGGATTGGAGCAGATCTATGCACAGAAAAGAAGACGACATATTTTGCCGGTGAAGTCCAACCAAGTCACTGTTACAGTATCACAACTGCAACAAACACAATAGCGTTTCATATCATGCACTTTGTAAATTAATGCTTCATCCCCAAGTAAGACAACATTGAAAGGTTGGCCAATACAAAAATATACTTGAACAGCTGATGTCCAATATTTTTTTAAACTCAGTTAACTGATAGCTGTAAATATTTAACTGCAGGACACAAGGAAGAAGAGTTTGAGCAAATACAACACCTCCTGTGAGAGATTGGAAAGAAAAAGATGTGTTCAGGAAACATCAAGGGTTTTTGATCGTACCCAGGCACCCGAGGCTCTTGTGCTGTTTAGTGAAGCAAGCAGACTGAAACATTTCTGACTACAATGCTTATGATAATCTAGCCTTTCATTTCTTTATTGTCATGTGTACAGAGGTACGATTAAATACTTGTTCTAATAACTTCATAAGTTATAGATACAAAATTACTCCATGCGACCTAACAAGTCTTCGTTATTCGTTATTCAATCATGGCTGGCCTATCTTTCCCTCTCAACCCCATTCTCCTGCCTTCTCCCCATAACCTCTGACACCCATACTAATCAAGAAGCTATCAATCTCCACCTTAAAAATATCCATTGACTTGGCCTCCACAACAGATTCACCACCCAGATTCTCCACGCTATCCAGTCAAATTATACTGTACATCAGTACAACCGATCAGCTTATGATTAATACTTGGATGAAGAGACTTTATCCATAAACGTACAGGAATAGAAATGGCAACAATGATGTCCTTTCAACCCTGTCTACTGTCCTTTGGTTCACAATTGCAGAAGTTACACAAAAAACAATGATGTCCTTTCAACCCTGTCTACTGTCCTTTGGTTCACAATTGCAGAAGTTGCACAAAAAACTGTGAATTCTCTATTGCAACAGCCACTGCCTGCTGCAGTCCAAACTATTTCAATTAAAAATGTGGATGGAAAAAATTGCTGGAAACACTCAGGCAGAATCTGTGGAATAAGAAACAGAGGTTCATTCCTAAAATATCTCAACCCAACCTTCATAGCCTATAGTAAAGAAGGGGAAGGGTCAATGGCTTTAAACCACAATGGGGGTAGGTATGGATATCTACATTTATGCGAGATTGCACAGTCACTGTTTAATTTGTTTCAAGGGAAATCGAGGATGTTTAACTGAGGGGCAATTCTGGAGAAGTTGAATAGGAATGACCCATTTCCTTTGGCGGGGATAACTGGGAGACAACGGACGGAAGGATGAGAGAGGGCAATTGAGGAAGACGTGTTACATTCAGTGGGCAGTGGGGATGTGAAACCCCCTGCCTAGAACGGTGGTAAAAGTAAACCTCCCACCTTTGAAAAATGACTGTACGATCATTTAAAGAGCTGGTTTAAAGATATAGCGCAGGCCCACCAAGTGCGCGCTGAGCAGTGATCCCCGAACACTATCCTACATACTAGGGACAATTTACAATTACATTCTCCCGGAGAAAACCCTTGAGGTCACAGGGAGAACGTACAAACTCTCTATAGACAGCATCCGTAGTCAGGATTGAACCCGGGTCTATGGTGTGGTAAGGCAGCAACACTACTGCTGCGCCACCGTGCCGAAAACCCAAAAGGCTCAATTTTAGCCAGCATAATATTCATGGATTGAATGGTCATATATGTGTCCAAGATCTTGCCACTTGGAGATCATCTGGATTCCAACTACATACCTGAGTTGAGATTGAGCCCACATCCACCTCAGTTTGGTAATGTCCCCTCTGGCTTGCGGACACAGAAAAATCTTGTACTGAGAGCAAATAATTGAAACACAAACATGTTTTAACAAGTTCTTCCATATGTTTTGCACCAACTTGAAGATTCGACTCATTTAACAACAGCAGGTTACAGCAATAATGAATAATATGTAATAGAAACCGGCCTCTCTCTATGTTGTGTTCAAAGGAAGAGCAATTATTTCTCATCCAGAGTGCTGGAACATATTACACAATAACACCTCAAACCTTCAGTGGCCTCAGCCTACATCACATGCTCAAAGTCAGTGGCCTTGGTTTAACTAGTTCTGTGTTTTAAGCGAGTGAAGTGGATTCTGTTCACACATCCTCATTGATAATACTAATTCCGTTGGATGTTAGTTACCGAAACTCTCGTTAATAGAATGTAAAAAAAAATTCTACCAACTTTTGCCTCTTCCAGCACTTTGAAGATTAAACCGCAAACATATTTTTGCTCTGAAACAATTCATTTACATTATTTGTCATCAAGAGGAATGGCATCATTTTAAACTAGATTAAACACGCTGAACTATTTCAGTGTGTGGAGTGTGTGTAAGTGAAGTCATCAACCTGAGGATAGACACAAAATGCTGGAGTATCTCAGTGGGACAGGCAGCATCTCTGGGTAGAAGGAATGGGTGACATTTCGGGTCGAAACCCTTCTTCAAATTGAGAGTCAGGCAAGAGGGAAGCAAGAGATATGGAAGGGTAAGGTGTGAACATTATAGATCAAAGGGGTGGAAGTTCAAGGAAAATGTAGAATAGATTGTTAAGTAGGGGAAGCTGACAAAGAGGCATAATATGTAAAATTGTATTAAGGGGTTGGACAGGCTAGATGCAGGAAGATTGCTCCCGATGTTGGGGAAGTCCAGGACAAGGGGTCACAGCTTAAGGATAAGGGGGAAATCCTTTAAAACCGAGATGAGAAGAACTTTTTTCACACAGAGAGAGTGGTGAATCTCTGGAACTCTCTGCCGCAGAGGGTAGTCGAGGCCAGTTAATTGGCTATATTTAAGAGGGAGTTAGATGTGGCCCTTGTAGCTAAGGGGATCAGAGGGTATGGAGAGAAGGCAGGTACGGGATACTGAGTTAGATGATCAGCCATGATCATATTGAATGGCGGTGCAGGCTCGAAGGGCCGAATGGCCTATTCCTGCACCTAATTTCTATGTTTCTATGTTTCTAAAATGTCACCAGGAGGACAGTCAGATGGATCGGAGAACTAGGATGGGGAGGGATTGAGAGAGAGAGGGAAAGCAAAGGTTTATTGAAGTTACTTGAAATTGAGGGTCCACTTACTAGCATTCTTTAGTTTAGTTGAATTCATTATTATCACGTGCACTGAGGTACAGTGAAAAACTTTAGTTGGTGTGCTATCCAATCAAAGAAAATACTATACATGGTTACAACCAAGCTGCCCACGGTGTACAGCTAAAGGATAAAGGGTACAACATTTAGTGCAGGAATAATCTCAATCAACAAATGCCCTTTTACAAATTTAGTCACGTCCTTCACTTCAGGGATAGGTGAGAGAAAGGAGAGAAGATTTCTACCATAGACACAAAATTCTGGAGTAACTCAGCGGGCCAGGCAGCATCTCTGGATAGAAAAAATGGCTGACATATTGGGTCGAGACCCTTCTTCAGGCTGATAGCCAGGGGAGAGGGAGACACAAAGATAAGGAAGGTTAAAGAGTGAAAACGAGATATCAAAGGGGATGAAGTTCAAGGTAAATGTAGAATAGATCATTGTTAGCTAGAAGAAGGTGACAACAAAGCAAACAGAGATAAAATGCAATCAGTGGAACAGTCAGAGAGAACTGGGAAGGGGGAGGGATGGAGAGAGAGGGAAGGGTTACTTGAAGTTAGGGAAGTCAATATTCACAAAGCTGGGGTGTAAACTGCCCAAGATAAATATGAGGTTCTGTTCCTCCAATTTGCGCCGAGCCTCACTCTGACAGTGGAGGAGGCCCAGGACAGAAAGGTCAGTGTGGGAATGGGAGGGGGAGTTAAAGTGGTTAGCAACCGGGAGATCAGGTAAGTTTAGGCGGACTGAGCGGAGGTGTGCAGCGAATCGATCGTCGAGCCTGCGCTTGGTCTCAATTTCTACTGTTGGACATTGCACCAACATTTTTCATTGTGACTTTGATTCTGAAAGAAGTGGGAGATGCAAAAAATCTTTGCATAATGTTTCCATAATCGTGTCTGAAGGAAAACTGCCTCCCATCCCGTGATGCATCACTACACATTCAGATTACTGTCATATACACCAGGGTGCAAATATTTGATAATGCTGATCAATGAAGGCATTTCTGAGTTGGTACATCATTCTAGGGCTGTGGTTAGAAATTCAGGCTGTATTAATGGTTTTAATCAGGCCCGTCTCACCATGTTCATCTTTATCTCTGGCAATCTGTGGTTTGATGAAGATTGGATGTCCGTCTGAACTTCCTGACGTGGAGACGTTGCTGTGTTTTGCTAAACTTCCGTTACCACTTGGTTTTTTCAAAGCTACGACTACCTCCTTTTTAGCTGGTGCGATGGTCCCCTCTGTGTTGGTTTTGCCCGTGGGGCTCCAGTGTGCTGCTGTTGTGCTGGCTGAGGTGGCGATGGTGCCAGTTTCATTGCCCCTCTCATCTCCCCGTGCTTCCATCGGGACTGCATCATTCAGTTCATTTCTAATCCATGTTGGGATAAAGTTACTGGTCTCCAGCTCAGACATCTCGGAGCTCGTGTACTCATCTTCAGCTTCATTGCTGGAGTGGGAATAATGAAGGGTACGTCCTTGCTCGCGGTTTCCACGCCTTCGAAAGCTCCGATACTTCCTGGCAGGCTTGTGACAAGGTGGATCCGTGCCCTCCACAAGGACATAGATGCTCTCCCTGTTACAGACGATACTCCTGAGACAGGGCACACACACATCAGCATGGTCCTGCAAGTTCTGCTTCAAAGACACAATAGCAACAGGAACCAGATGGCTACTTTCTCCTTCCTGAAGGCTGTTCCCACTCCCTAAAGTGTTTTGTTTTGAACTGGCAGATTCTTGCAGGTTCTTACACTCAGACCGAATGCTCCCAGGGGTGATTTCTAGTTGATCTAGAGAAGGAATTCAAATCCTTATTAGCTTTAAATTCACACAACATTTTATATAAGAACTAAGAATAATGTTGAAACTGATGAAATATATTTGGATAAGATTAACACCATAATGTAACTCTATGCTCAACATAAAGTAATTTAACACCATGTTACGTGGAGCATTGGCAGCTTTCATATGTGGCAATGACGGGATATGTTTGCATCCGTGACTGTATGTTTGTCAATTAGAGGAAAACTTCAAGGAGTTTATAATAAATAAGTGTAGTATTAAGAGGGATACACAAGGAGGTTGAATGTGCATGGATCTGCTTAAACTGGGGGAGACGAAAAACAATGAAAAACAACAAAAAAACACAGGTGAATCTAATTTGGCCGAGGGAGTATGGAGGTGGGTTGTGCGGTTAACCAGTGACCTTTATTTGAGTGAGAGTTGAGTGGAGCCAAGGCAATGACAATAAGTTGAAACTGAAACATCAAAATCAACTTCCATTTATATATCACCTGTAATATTACAACATGATCCAAAGGACCTTTATCAAGTAAAGGTTGATGTCAAATAACATATAAAGCAGATTTAATAGCTGCATTTAAAATAAAATTGGACAGGTACATGCATAGGAAAGGTTTAGAGCGATGTGGGTCAAATGCAGGCAATTGAAACTTGCATAAATGGGTATCTTGGTAGGTGTGGATGTGTTGGGCCAAAGGGTTTGTTTCCATGCACTATATCTCTATGGTCAAAAGAGTGGGCAAAGAGAAAGATAGTAAAATGTATTTGGAAAGAAAATAGAGAGATGGAAAGGATGCAAGCCTTAGGAAATGAACTCCCATGCTTAGGGTTTTGGAAAGTGATGGCCTTACTTCCAGTGATGGGACAATTACATTCAGGGATGAACAAGAGAATGGAATCAGACTGTAGACATCCCAGAATAATGCAAGGCTGGAGAAGATTACAGGGTATGGGCAGGAATGGGGTTTGTAACCATAGAGGAATTTAAAAAGTAATAACAATGCCAATTTTAAAACAAGACCAAGCCAAGTTAGTCAGAAAGCACAGGGATGTTGTGGGGACTGAATGCAGTATAGCTTAAAATATGGACAGCGGAGGAAGAGCTTACGTTCATGGAGAATAGAATGAGGGAAGCCAGCAGGACTAGAGGAAAGGCCATAACCTATCGGAACATAATGCTGGTAACCTTGATCAGATAGTTGGCTCATACTTATAACAGACAATAGCAAGTCGTTACAGCATATAGCACGCCATTACAGGTGACATCCAGGAAGTCTTTAGAAGAGTCCCAGAATATGTATCCAAGTGCATCACAGCGGAGATGGCAACAGGCCCAACCTTCCATCAACTGTGTCTGCTGTCATTTGTCGATGGTATGGCCCGAATTACCAAATATATCACGAGAATTTTACTTGGATTAATCATTTATGGAAAGGAACAATCATACTGAATTCACTGCAGCAAGTAGGTGACACACTCAGTCTGAAGAAGGGTTTCGGCCCGAAACGTTGCCTATTTCCTTCGCTCCATAGATGCTGCTGCACCCACTGAGTTTCTCCAGCACATTTGTCTACCTTCGATTTTCCAGCATCTGCAGTTCCTTCTTAAACAGGCGACACACTCGTATAGGTAGAATTTAGACTTGACTATTTCAGTACACAAGCATGAGCAAAACTTTCTTGCATTTTCATCCGATCAACATATTCATGTTTCTGATGAAATCTGGAATACTTGATTCAAGGTGAAGAATAAACAATATTCAGACTTGTGGTAAAAATCGGAGGCAATTGACAGTGGTCATAGTGCATTCAACAAATCACCTCTCATAGCTTTCCTCTGGCCTTTAATTGATGTCATGCGCTCGTCCAGTGAAGCAACTTTTGACCAACTATTGTCCTTCTGCAGGAGAGAGCACATCACATTATAACCAATGTCATCCACAGTTAACAGTATAGATGGAGCTCTTACAATTCGGAAGAATCAGATATTGCTACTGTTAGTTGCAATGGTTTGAGGCACAGTTAAATAATGATATGCGATACATTCTCACGAGGTACTAGAAGCAAAGTGAGTCAAACACAACCTGTGAATGTGGTGGTTCTGGTGCGTTTGACTTGTCGTCATCAGGAGGTTTGACGGTACTGATTCCCACAAGCTGCTTTTCATTTTCACCATGTCTCTCACATTGTTTGTGACAGGCAGTTCCAGTAAGGGGCTTTGAAGGTGATGCTGTGCTGGCAGAAGCACTTGCCCGATGCACTGTGACTACACTCGATGGGTTGTGGGAGAGCACCGACCTGGACTTAGTGCCCCAGAAGAGGATATTATTATCGTCTGTTCCAGCAACGCTGAATGTCTCTCCACAGCTGATCATCTGAAAGAAAGTGAGAGAGACACAAAGGCTCTGAAATTACTCTCCTGTGAACCAGTACACAGCTCTTTAACTGGCCACTGCATGAGGGTGTAATGCCATATTGTAGTATTCCAACGTTTGATTCGGAGTAAAGTATGTCGGAATTCCCTCACACGTTATGCATGATTAGTTTAGAGATACAGCGTGGAAACAGGCTCTTCAGCCCACCGAGTCCACACTGACCAGCGATCCCCGCACATTAACACAAGCCCACACACACTAGGGACAATTTAGAGTGTGTTGAATCGTACAAGTTGAGTATGAACACAGCAATGAAATATGTGGACAATGCCAATGTTCTTTCCAGTAGGAAATGTGAACACAGAAGAATGCTGTTTTCTCTACCATACGATGTCTTTGGACATTCTATACTGCGATGAACACCAATGCTCCCTAGATACTGTGCAATACTGTTAAGCTTCTGCACCATGTCTGTGCCAAACATGTTGCCAAATTAAGCTAATCTCCTCTGCCTGCATGTAATCCAAATCTCTCCATTCCCTGCATGTCGATGTGACTATCTAAAAGCCCCACTAAATGCCACTATCATATATGTTGCAGCATGTTCCAGGCACCCACCATTCTTTGTGTAAAAAAAACTAGCCCAGCACATCTCCTTTCAACTTTCCCTCTCTGACCATAAACATACACTCTTCAGTATTTGATGTTTCCATCCTGTGATAAAGATTCTAGCTATTTACCTTATCTATTATGTCTCTCGTTGTTTTATATCCTTATGTAGAATTCGCCGATCAGCCTCTGATACTCCAGAGAAGACAAGTTTGTCCAACCTCTCCTTGTAGCTAACACTCTCTAATCCAAGCAAAGTCAGACTGAATCTCCTCTGCACCCTCTCCAAAGCCATCACATCCTTCCTGTAATGCAGCAACCAGAACATACACACAATATTTCAAATGTGACTCAACCAAGTTTTTATTTAACTACAACATTACTTCTCTAATTTTATACTTAATGCCCCAACCAATCAAGGCAAACATTGCCATCCTTTCCACATGTTGCCATTTTCAGGAACCTATGGACTTGAATCCCAAGATCCCTCCATACATCAACGAGAAGCAGGCTTGTATATAACACAGGAAATAGAAAAGCATCACATAATTTATTAATGCAATTTATATTACAGAAAGTATTAACTTTCAAAGTGTTAATGTGCTATACATTCATTTTACAAAATTTACATCACCGCGGAGGCCTTTTTGTTGTCAAGGGATCTGTCCTTTCCCATATTTTTTTAATCTAGCATTTTAATTGCTCAATAACCTAATAATCTCACATGAGGAGTATTTTTGCATCTTCCTTTGCTCTTTACCACTGATAATCTAGTATCTATCACCTTGTTGATAATTCACGCTCCTTAACTGTATCTGCCAATGTCTTGACCGATTTACTATCCTGTCCATGTCCTGCTGCAAATATATATCCTTACTCACTGTCTGCTGTTCTCTCAAATTTGGTATTGTCATAAATTTTACCTTGGGTTCTTTTGTACACGTTGAATCATTCTGCACAATCAGGCTATCATTCCACTTTATAATGGAAGGACTGAGACGAGTCATACAGTATGGACACAGATCCTTTTGCTGACCATCATTCTCCCGTTTACGTTAATCCCACACTAACCCCATTTCATTCTCCTCATATTCCCAACATTTCCCAGATTCCACCACTCACCTAGGGGCCATTCACATTGGCCAGCCAGTGTATCCTTGAGAAGTGGGAGTAAAACAAGGCACTTTGAGGAAATCCATTCCGCCACCAACGGAAATATGCAAACTCCACACACACAGCACCAGAGTTCAGGACTGAACATAATCCCACTAACTCCACCACTGTGCCACCCATAAGTGCTCCAAAATGAAATATGATTTCAACTCAACCACAGAGATCTGATCTAAATCAAAGTCTACTCAATTAGTTGATATTTTTATGTCACAGGTCAATTGCAAATTGATTGAACATCAATGGCAAATACCTGCCATTTTCTCCTCTCATTGAGGTTAATATCGTAATCCATGAGCTCGATATTAACAATTTTCAAATAGACTGACAAGATAAATGCTGAGAAGCTGCAGAGTGCATACCCAAAGGGCAGGATATCAGCCATGTAAGACTCGAATAAGGATGGGAGGGAATGAGAGGTTTCTGAGTATTCAGTCTATTCTAAGTCATGTATGCCTGGTTCCTGTGTATATTCTTGTATTTTGATCAATCAATTTTGCCCCAATAGATCAATAGATTTTTGGGATCGCAAGGGAATCAGATTGAAATGGATTTGGTGTAAAATGGTTGAGGTGTAGAATCAGCCATGTTGTAACTCCGGGTGGAGCAGGTCAAGAATTCACATCCTATTCCCTCTGATGGTTCCTTTGTACAACAAGTCTCTCTCCATATCTTTCCTTTATAATTAAACTTATTCTGCAGAACAGAAACATTGAGCTTCACTACGACTGAAATAATTTTCATGACATGATGCATGAAACCCATTATTGAGAAAAGGAATTAAATGCTTTCCAAACATAGAATCATTTGTGCTGCTGATTGCTGATTGTTTTATACGCTTTAATATATTCATCTTGGATTTAAAACGGACAAAATAATTATCCTATGTTAGGGGGAACTAATCTATTTTGTAAAATAAGTATTTACATTTATAATAATCCAAAATTTCATTAAAATTGATTATTTTGGCAGGATTGAGAAATTATTATCGGTAAGAATGAGGCAGACAGGATGCTCCAATGAGGAATACCTTGGACTATCTGTCTGAATAAGCACATAGATCATGCAACCCTCCAACCTAGAGGGCACCGATTCAACTAGCACTTCAGTGAGGTAGTGCCATAGCAGGTTTTGTTGTTGTTGCACAGCTCCCATGATTCGGGTTTGATCCTGACTTCTGATGCTGCCCGTGTGGAGTTTGCATGTTTCAGGTTATTCCCTGGAGGCTCCCGTTTCCTCCCACAATCCAAAGTCATGCTGGTTGCTAAGTCTGGGTGTGAAATTGCCCCTGACCTACAGTAGGTGGGTGACAGGAACGTCAGTGGGGAATTGATGGGTACATTAACAAATATGGTCTCCAGGAAATGAAATAGGGAAATGGGACCGATGAGATTGTTGTGCGAGCCAGGATTAAACAGATGGGCCATATGGCTTGTTTCCATGTTGCAAATACATATGAGAAATATATATTCTCTATATATATTCT
This sequence comes from Leucoraja erinaceus, assembly GCF_028641065.1. Lineage (NCBI taxonomy): Eukaryota > Metazoa > Chordata > Chondrichthyes > Rajiformes > Rajidae > Leucoraja > Leucoraja erinaceus. Next base: position 7,573,856 of record NC_073409.1, read on the forward strand.
CTTGGGCATCTGAGGAGGCAAACCTGAACCCAGCATGCAATGACTGCACATGGCCGGAGAACACAGCGGTGCAGTGGGAGAGTTGCAGCCTTAGAGCATCAATGACCCAGATTCGATCCTGACCATGGGTGCGGTCTATACAGTTTGTAAATTCTCCTTGTGACCATGTGAGTTTTCTCCGGGAGCTCTGGCTTCCTTCCACATTCCAAAGACGTACAAGTTTGTAGATCAATTGGCTTTGGTAAAATACCCCTAATGTGTAGGATGCCGTAGTGGGACAACATAGGACTAGTGTAGGGGTGATCCATGGTCAGCATGGACTCAGTGGGCCAGAGGACCTGATTCCACTCTGTATATCTAAACTAAACCAAATTCTTGTTTTAATGCAGCTATCAGGGTGAAACGTTCCCCATACCTGTCACTTTTTTTGAAGATCGCTCAGCTGAGTGTTTGGTCTAAATATGGCATTTGTTTTATGGACCAATGGTGAATTCTAGTACATAGGCAGTTATGTTTAATTCTGATGCAACACATGGGCTTGAGTTATGGATACGAGAAGCCAACCAAAGCCTGAAAATGTTATTTATTCTAATGATATTTATTTTTTATAAAGCACTTACACTACCAAAGATAAAGATCTTTCAATGCAACACAAATTCATAACACTAGTTTACATTAATACCTACAGTAATGGTTTTATGCAGCAGTTGCTTCACATGCACTGGCACTTTATAGGGTTTAGTGTTACCCGTGCCAAGCTGACCCTCTGTGTTCCTCCCAAAGGTATAGATATTTCCTGGCTCCACCAGTACAATGGTGTGTGAGGGACCCAGCACTGCATCCCGCACATGTTGGTTTCTCAATGCCTTCACCAGAGTGGGAACCTTTCTGCCTTCAACATCAGTCTGCAACATCAATAGGAACAGAAGAGATTGTAAACTTAAGGAACTGCAGGTGCTGGATTACAAAATAAGTCACACAGTGCTGGAGTAACTCAGCGTGTCAGGGATGATGCCTGGGGGACATGGATAGGTGACGCTTCGGGTTGGGGCCCCATCTTCTGATTTGTTTGAGGATTGCTTCATCACCAAGCTCCTGCTGTGATAAACTTACGAAGATAGACACAAAATGTTTGAGTAACTTAGAAACTCGGGTCAGGCAGCATCTCTGGAGAAAAGGTATAGGTGACGTTTTGGGTCGTGACCCTTCTTCAAACTGAGAATCAGGGGAGAAAGGAACTATAGGTATGAAAAGGTTCAGAACAAATCAGATCAGGCACCGATGACCAAGGAAAGGTGGAGTCCACAATGGTTCATTGTTGGCTGTGGAAGAGGTAATAACAAAGTGATTATGCAAATAGTGGAACTATCAGGATGACTAGGGTGATGGAGGGAGAGAGAGAGAGAGGGAATGCAAGGGTTACTTGAAGTTAGAGAAATCAACATCATACCGCTGGGTTGTAAGCTGCCCAAGCGAAATACAAGGTACTGTTCCTCCAATTTGCCTGTGGCCTTACTCTGGCAATGGAAGAGGCCCAGGACAGAACCGGAACACCTGGAGAAAACCCACACGATCACGTGGAGAATGTACAGGCTCCATACAGACATCATCCATAGTCCGGATCAAATCTGGGTCTCTGGAGCTGTAAGGCAGCAATTCTACTGCTGCGCCACTGTTCCGCCCACATAGATTTCAGCCATTATACCTTCACTGCGTAAATCTGGGCTCAACAATCCATCATGAAGTCCTATTGCCCCCCCACCCCGTCAGTAGCTCTGTGCATTCCTTTGACCAGTGAAGTAGGAAGCTTAGCTCTGCTGATCCACGGAAAGCAAACATGAGAGTAGATTTCAAAACTTGCTCACAGCTACTGTTCTGAAAGAAACCCTATCCTTACCATACAGCAGTTTGTGAATGGAACAGTGCTCTTAGAAATGCTCAGGTGTAGATTTACAGCAGTCAGAGGTCACTGAATATGAACTCAATCATGCCTTTTGGCCGAAAGGAATAGTTTTCATATCATGCACCAATTAAAAAGAACCTGACCATGCTGAAATATCTGTAGCTACTTTGTCTATAACAACACTAAGTAGAATATCGAAGGATGAAATATACTCACTCTTGCAAACAGCGTTGTCATCTGCATGAGAAGGCCTCGTCTTTCATTCAAGCCGAGTTTATTGTATTGGTTATTCCCACAGGCCAGAGGGCCACCGCTATCTATTGAGCACAGAATAAGAATCTCAAGAAGTGCTAACTGAAAAGCTAAAACTGTTCTTCGGTTGAACTATAACAGGAGAAGGGCTCATCCATTCAAAATAAAAATATGGGTCTATCCTTTATTTGGCGGCACGGTGGAAACCGGAACACCTACGCAGTCACAGGGAGAACGTTCAAACTCTGTACAAATAGCACCCATAGTCAGGATTGAATCCCGGTCTCTGGCGCTGTGAGACAGGAACTCTACCAGTGTGCTGCAATGCCGCCCCTATTAATCCCCTGTCCCACTTAGGAAACCTGAACGGAAACCTCTGGAGACTTTGCGCCCCACCCAAGGTTCCGTGTGGTTCCCGGAGGTTGCAAGTGGTTGCCGGAGGTTGCAGGTAGTGGAAGCAGGTAGGGAGACTGACAAAAACCTCCGGGAACCACACGGAAACCTTGGGTGGGGTGCAAAGTCTCCAGAGGTTTCCGTTCAGGTTTCCTAAGTGGGACAGCAGCATTACTTTCACTTTGAGCTGGTACTTTGATTCTATTAGCAAATTGCTGTTTTGGATACATGTAATGGTTTAAGTGTCTTTAAATGGTTGAGATGTAACAATTGAATCTTGTCATGTACATACCTGTTAAAAACATGGTCCCATCTAAGCCACATTTCACGTCTTTTACAAAGATCTGCTCCTCGAATGTTATTTTCATTGGCAAGCAGCTATTGACATCATTCCCAAGCCCCAGTTGGCCACATTTTCCACTGCCCCATGAAAACACCTGGAACACAATGAAACAGCTGAATTTCATTGTTTCAACAAAACAGTAGCTATGTTTAGAAGAGGAAGGATCTTGAACTGAGTTCAACTCAGTTATTCCAGAGTGAGTCAATTAGCTGTGATGTTCAGATTTAATGGCGAGACAAATTCAAGACCTGCAGAGTCAATAGATATATATTACACTACGTGGTTTCATACTTCATTTTCACAGACCCAAAATAAAATGTGAAGTAATCCACTTTTGACAGAGCCATCGGTATTTCAGCATACAGGGAGGCCCCATTTATTGAAAACTTCTGCTTATTTCTCAGCTCTTTCAAGATTTTGCCCTTTCATTTTGTGACTATATCCAACATTCACTGGCTTTGGGCAGGAACCAAGATACGAATCAGTACAGCACAAGAACAGGTCCTTCGGAACCACAATGTCCGTGCTGAACGTGATGCCAAGATTAACTCTTATCTGTCTGCACATAATCCATTACCTTTCATTCCCTGCATGTCCACTTGCCTATCCAAAAGCCTCTGAAATGCCACTATCAAATCTTGTCTCCACCCCAGCACCATGTTCCAGCATCATCTGCAGCAGTGTGTTCCAGGCACACTCTGCCCTCTACACTAATGTGACAGATAGAGAGAGAGAATTACTGTGTGGTGTGTGTGTGTGTGCACACTGTCAGTGAGTGTGAGCAAGTGAGTGAGAGTGAGTGTGTAAAGGAAAGATTTTGTGTGCGTGTGTATTCATGTATGTTTTAGAGAGTTCATAAATAAAAATGTTTATTTGAGATACATGTACATCACTTGCAAGTGCATGTGCTATGGGCATGTGTACAAGAGGCAATGAGTTAGTGGGTGAGCATGCAAGCGTGAGAGAGAACATGCTTGTATATGTGTGTGAGTGTATATGACTATGGCATGTGTGAGGGTCTGCAGGGTCATGCGTGTCTCTGCACATTGTGAAAAAACATGCGTGCATGAATTAACAACATGCGTGTGCATGAATGAACAACAATGAGCAACAGAGATGTGTGTGTGTGTGTGTGTGTGTGGACGCGCACACGTGTGTGTGTGTGAGCGTGTGAAAGTGCGTTTGTCAGTGAGTGCATTAGTAGAGCGAATTTCTATGATAAATTCAGATTGCTATCATAATGCTTTTGGGAAGAATCATTCAAGTGATGAATATAAAACCAATAACTTCACAAACATGAATGGTAACTGGTAGGCTGGTTTTTACAGCCTGTCCAGGAGGTAATAAATCTGCCCATTATCTTCAGCGTAAGAATGGCAATAACTCCAGCGAACAGAATAAATGGAACCAGCAGAGAATTGGAACCCATCGAGGTATATAATAGCATCAATAATCCCATTGAACATTCATGGTAACATGGAAATTATGGAGCAAATTTTATGATCCACTACTCGTAGTGTGCGGTGGAACACAAATCAGTAACGTGGGCACAGAAATTAAGGTTAATGAATGGAAAGGCTTGAGCATTGTCATTCCTGTTTATTTGAAAACACACATTAAGCTGTCACTTCAGATAAGAGAATTGAGCAATGTTTAAAAAGTACTCTTGGTAAGTTAACCCCTGGAATACAATGCCAAATGTAGAGTGTGCTGGACAAGGCATTTATATATAATTGCCTCAAAGGAAGAGAACAGCATTAAAACCCAGCTACTTTTTGGCAGTGTAACAACGCAGTCCATTATATCATCAATCCTCCTGTTGTTGGACACAAAATGCTGGAGTAACTCAGCGGGCCAGTCAGCATCTCTGCAGAAAAGGAATAGGCGACGTTTCAGGTCAAGACCCTTCTTCAGACCCAAAACATTACCCATTCCTTTTCTCCAGAGAGACTGTCTGACCCGCTGAGCTACCCGCATCTGCAGTTCCTTCCTATACAATCCTCTTGGTGTTATCCTCTGATATCACTAACAATACCATAGAATATTCATACCCATCATAAACAAGAAAGTAGCACAAAATGAGGCTGTTCACATATTATTAATTTCTATGATCTTTTTGTAAATGTGCAGTAGTTTGCAATCACCTGAGTGCATGTCCTTTTATTAATTTTGCAAGGTAACCTCACCTCTCTGCCTAACAAAATAACTACTGCAAAAAAGACTTCTATTGCAGGCACATGTTCCTCATCATAACATTACATGCTCTTCTGTTTCTGTCAGATCTTGCAGTATCCAGCACAGTGCAATGGTTTTTGCCCACCTTTACTTGAACCATATGACAAGGTAGCCCAAGATCAATCTAGACGCCTCCACCTTTGCTTCAGTGTCCCCTGCATCTGCTCAGCAGCTGCCCTGATGTGTGTCTGCCTGTTTATAATCATTCTACACTTTAACTTCAGAGTTCTGCTAAGGTGTGGGAAAATGAATGGCAACAAATTTAAACAATGTGAGATATGAACGTTTAAAGTGTTGCACTATATATTACTTATGCTTCCACCTGACTCAGCTATATCTTCAAAGTCTTCTGCCTCATTTCCAAATCTCTCCGTGGCCATATCATACCCTGCCTGGATAACCTTTGCCAGCTCTACATCCCAGAGCATCTTCCTTTCTTACTCTTCATCACATTGATCTCACTGGTGGTGAAGAGCGATAATCTTCAATGGAAACCAGCAGGAAAACGACACTCATTGTAGAACCGACAGGCAATCCTTTCTGCGAAGGCTTCCCCTTGCTCAAAACTATACTCAAACTTCTGACTCTTCCTCTTTAACGACTGCAAGGAAAGAAAAATACAGGTTGCTCACCTCGCCATCTCCACTGACACAGACCACATGGTGCCGGCCACAGGCAATGACCTGGACGTTTACGCCGAGCAGGGCTTCAATCAAACACGGTCTGGAGGTGCTGAAGAGATCGCCGTGTCCCAAGCAGCCATGGGCTCCATCTCCAGAGGTCATTACAATTCCATTGTCACTGACAAACACACTAAATCCTTCTCCAGCACAGGCCCTGGGAAAACATTCCTTGCAATCGTTAAAGAGGAAAGGGTTTCATGTGTAGGAAGGAACTGCAGATGCTGGTTTAAACTGTAGACACAAAATGCTGGAGTAACTCAGCGGGACAGGCAGCATCTCAGGAGAGAAGGAATGGGTGGCGTTTCAGGTCGAGACCCTTCTTCAGTAAAGAATTTAATCTTGGGGCACAATTTCCATTTGGAAAACGAGCATATCATCAGCCTGTCACCTTCTCCAAATAACATTCAGCATGAAATACACAGGAAGGAACTGAAGATGCTGATCTATACGGATGATAGATACAAAATGCTGGAGGGCTCAGCGGGTCAGGCAGCATCTCTGGAGAAAAATAATAGGTGATGTTTCTGATATGTCTGAAGGAGGGTTCCGACCCGAAAAGTCATCTACTTTTTTCCTCCATAGATGCTGCCTGACTGCTGAATTACTCCAGCATGTTTTATAACATTCAGCACCACTCTAGTGTCTTCAAATAACGCAGGATGGGTAACTGGAGGATTCTTGCATTACTCCTTACTTGTATTATTGTCAAAGATGAATTCTGATTCATTATCTCCTGCATGTGTGCACGCACAATCAGAAATACTCATGCAATGGCTTCCTCCCACCATTTTATTAATAAAAACACAAGCTCTGCTTTCCCACTTTTAAAGTCTCTTAATATCTCACGGATTTACCCTACAACCTTGCCTACTAATACATGATCATCTCTCTCATCCCATGACCAAGTATTCCAAATTTGATTGTCCCCATAGAATTAATCCACACTTTTAGCTTTTGACGATCTAGCAATAGAACTTAATCATCTTCACCCAGCAACCTGTAGTGGGTTAGACTTAGTCATAGAGTCATACAGCACGGAAACAGACCTATCTTTCTCAGGCCGACTGAGTTTCCCCATCTATACTAACCCCACCTGCCCGCGTTTGGCTCATATCCCTCTAAATTGATCTTATACATGTATCTGTCCAAATGCCTTTTAAATGTCATTCTTGTATTTTTATATTGTTAAAGACCTTTCTCGTGTTCTTGAAACACAAAGTCCAACACAGTATGTTATTCCTCCTCATACCTCAGACTCTTTCTCCAGTACTCATAATTAAAGTCAATCAGTAGATTGGAAACTCTTTTGCTATAAGGAACATATCTAGTAAATTCAAACTACACACCCAGTAATGAAAATGAGAGGAGGTCTCTCCACTTTGACTCACACTTCAAACCATAGAATTTAACGACATCATTCTGTCAAATATTCTGTTTGAGCTCTACACTCAGTTTTTAACAGGATTCAAAGTCTCTATTGTTGAAAAAAAAATGTCCATTTTATGAATCCGACAATTACCAACATAACAGGAATGGAAAGGCATTTACTTATAAAACTGTTTCAGTGGTGTGAGATTAATCTAACAGGGGAAATACTGAAGAAAGAATAAATTAGTAAACAATACTCTGCTGAAACACGGCGACCTTTCACCGTGCTGAACAGCACAAATGCACAACTATCAGAGACAAGGAGATAAATCTGCCATTAATGTCCTTTCCCTTCACAGGCTGCCTTGGTCCAGAGCCTCTGAACTTTATGCTCGTAAACTTTATTACCTGGCAATAAACTTTCCTTTGAGGGCTTCCACCAGCTGAGGTCGTGAACGTGATTGCAGATCTCCATGACCAAGCTGGCCTTTCAGATTGATTCCCCATGTGTACACTGCTCGATCTGCAGTGACTGCTATCATGTGCTTGTCAGATACAGCAATCTAGAATGGACAAACGGTGACAGGGTAAATTTTTCTTCAGCCTTAAACTGGAACTTACACCCAAAACATTCAAAGATTATTTTTGCACGTCACTTTAGGTACTGTGAATAGTGAGTAACCAAGTTTCACGAACCATACAACAACTGGGATTTCCATTAAATCTGGGCACATTCAGACAATTCTGCATTGTATGTGCATCTAACTGCAATAACATAGAGCAACTTTCTCTTGATGCATACTTCAGATGCTGGACATGGCCCACAAGGCGCATATAGGGCAGCATAATAGCACAGCGGTAGAGTTGCTGGCTTACACCGCCAAAGACCTGGGCTTGATCTTGACTATGGGTGCTGTCTGTACAGAATTTATACGTTCTCCCTTTGATCACAAGGGCTTTCTCCAGGTGCTTCGGTTTCCTCCAAAGATGTACAGGGTTGTAGGTTAATTAGCTTCTGTAAATTTTAAATACTCCCTATTGTGTAGGATAGGAGTGGACAGGATGATTGCTGTCATCCTCAGACTCAGTGGGATGAAGGCAACAACTCTTCGCCTCTGCACCACCCTTATTTATATATGAATTAAGAATTCATGACCATCGGATGTTTCTAAGAGTTATGCAGCTGGTGAAGTTATCACCGGTACAAGATAGAAAATGCAACATCCAATCTGCATATAGCAATCTCCAAATGTTTAACATCTAAAACACGTCTGACATTATGGGTTCTATACAAACAAACGCACAAACCATTTTTGCACGTTAGCCAGACCAAAAAATCATTTTCCAACATTGTAGAACTCCTTCAATACTTTACTGATGTGTCAGTATAGGTTATGAACTCAAGCCCTGAAGCTGGGCTTGAATCCACCAATCATTAAAAAGAAAGAAATCTTTACATCAATAATCTTAAAAACAAATTTAATTTCTGATTAATCTAGCGATGCTGTAGTATTTCACCAAGTCTTTATTTATTTATTTGATTAATTATTTATTTCGGACAGAATAAAAGAATAAAAAGCAAGTGTGAAACAGCATACAAAAAACAAAACAAAAATATTTATAGTGTCATAAACAATATCTATAAATAAATGAAATCATATGTGTCCGAAAAGGAGCAGGAAGAAGCCAAAGCTTTTTAATTCCCACCCCTTATTCAACTGCTTGTAATTATCTTATACAAATTTAGCAGCTATATGTACACCATATGTACACCAGCCACTATATGTGCATCAAATTATTTACATTTGAACACTAATGAAATATTTACGAAGCCATACAAAAAAGAAAAGAAAAAACCCTCATATACTATACAGTATCTTAGTCATATATACAACCCATCACTCTATAATCACCCTTCCCAATACAATCAGTATAACAAATATCCCACACAATCACCTATCCTCATCCCAATATCCTTTTAAACAAATGTTTTTGTACATCTTTTTAAACTGAATTATGCTTGTGCTAAGTTTTATCTCCTGTTCCAGACCATTCCACAAATTCACACCACAGATTGCTATGCACATACTTTTAAGAGTTGTTCTGCCATTGAGGTTTTTTTAAATTATATTCCCCTCTCAAATTATACCCACCCTGTCTTTCCATAAATAGTTTTTGTATATTTCTTGGAAGTAAATTATTTCTTGCTTTGCACACGATTTGCGCAGTTTTAAATTTAATCAGATCAGTGAACTTCAGTGTATGTGACTTTAAGAATAATAAATTGGTATGTTCAAGATATCCAATTTTAAAATAATTGATCAATTGGATTAGATCTGATTCTTCACAATTTATTTATGTAAAGAAATTGAGGAATTGGATCAAGAGATTTCTCAAAAGGGAAAAGCATTCATCACCAATTTGACAAAGTGCAGGAGTTCTGATAAATCTCACATCAGAAACCATTTGACTAAGTGCTGCTCATTAAACTCCAAGAGCTGGCTCATTAAATGGTCAGCATGGATAGAGAATTTGCATTGCACTGAGCAATTGGTGACATTATTATCTACATATTTCAAAAATATCACTGGCCTTTGTGAAGCTAGTTAAGGCACAGGCTCACAAACTTGAACTTATTTTGATAGTTTAATGATTTTTAAAAATATGACTATTTATCTGGAATGCGATTGGTTTGGTCTCGAAAGTAAAACAAATTTCAAGTTAATTTCTGAATTGTGTAGCAGGATCATTGGATACCTCCAATACCTCAAAACTGATCAGGTCCAAGAGACTTTTGTAACAGATAATTTGTTTAGTTTGGCATTAAACCATGAAAATGGGCCCTTTGACCCACCAAGTCCACTCCGACCAACGATCGCCTGTACACTGGCTCTATCCTACACACTAGGGACAATTTACAGAGGCCAATTAACCTACAAACCTGCATGTCTTTGGAATGTGGGAGGAAACCAGAGCACCCGGAGGAAACCCACGCGGTCAGAGGGAGAACGTGCAAACTCCATACAGACAGCACCCATTGTCAGATTTGAACCCGGGTCCCTGGCGCTGTGAGGCAGCGGGGTTTTTCAGAATGTTGCCTGGAATAGAGGGTATTAGCACCAAGCTGAAGTGGGGCAAACATGGATTGTTTTCTCTGGAGCGTCGGAGGTTGAGGGGAGACCTCATGGACATTTATAATATTAAGAGATGCATACGTAGGGTAGATGGTCAGGAATTTTCTTCCCCCAGGGTGGAAATATCAAGGACTAGAGAACATAGTTTTAAGGCGAGAGTGGCGATGTTTCAAGTTGGGTAGATGGGTAGCAAGTAACATTTGTGCCACACAAGTCTTAGTCTTGGCATTATGTTCAGCACAGACATTGGGGGCTGAAGGGCCTGTTCCTGTGCTGTACTGTTCTATGTTGTAGACAATAAACAGTAGACAATAGACAACAGACAATAGGTACAGGGGTAGGCCATTCGGCCCTTCGAGCCAGCACCGCCATTCTATGTGATCATGCCTGATCATCCCCAATCAGTACCCCGTTCCTGCTTTCTCCCCATATCCCCTGACTCCACTATTTTTAAAGAGCCCTATCTAGCTCTCTCTTGAAAGCATCCAGAGAACCTGCCTCCAATGCCCTCTGAGGCAGAAAATTCCACAGACTCACTGTGAGAAAAAGTGTTTCCTCGTCTCCGTTCTAAATGGCTTACTCCTTATTCTTAAATTGTAAGTGTCAGGACAATAACGACTTCCACCAAGAAAAAATAATCCAGCTCTCACCCCCTGACATTCAATGGCATCACTGAATCCTCCCGCTATCAATATCGTGGGAATTGCCATTGACCAGAGGTTTAACTGGAATAGACACATGCACAAGGTGGAGGAAGGAACTGCAGATGCTGGATTACACCAAAGATACACAAAATAGGGGACTGCGACCCATGGATTTATTCATAACTTTAAAAGGAAACCACATCAAATAATGGGAGAGAAAACCACTTTTGATCGTCAGCACTTAATACACGCAGGAGCCTTGGCTGCTGGTTGTGTGAACCTCCCACAGGTAGCTAAAGACAAATTTCTCCCTTGGTGTCTTTTTATATGTCAAGTAACACAATAAACAAAAATGTAAGTCCGAGTTTCCTTTAGATGTTCCTTGTTGTAAGAACTCCCACTCTCCCAAGCACATCATTAAAGTTCACAGAAGACAGGGTGAATATTACATTCCTGTTCCAGTTTGAGTTGTGATCTGGAAACTAATGTTTGCCACCCCTGACCTCCTGGCGTTTGCTTTTCTCAACCAAATGTTTTTGTGCTGACATATTTGTTGGGCAAAGGATGAAAGGTTAACAATAATAAAGTAATATAAACAGCAAAATGCCCGTGCTTCTGCTAACTTGTAATTCTTAAGGGCAGAGAGGAGATCAACAGCACAAGAACGCAGCATTCACCAAAGGAATCCCATTTAAAGCAAGGGCGGCCTCTCCTCAATCATTCTATTTAATTCTGAGCTGCCACTTACTCCCAGACCTCCAGCTGGTGCGATATCAACCTTCTTGTGATAGATCCACCACAGAGAGCTTGGCATTGGCCTTCTGTCACCCTCACAATCATAAAAAGAGTAGCCCCATTTGGAGTATTGTGAGCAGTTTTGGGCCTCATATTAGAGGGAGGATATGTTGGCGTTGGAGAGGGTCCAGAGGAGATTTATGAGAATGATCCCAGGAATGATTGGGTGAACATATGATGAGCATTTGATGGCACTGGGCCTGTACTTGTTGGAGTTTACAAGGATGAGGGGGCAACCTCATTGAAACTCACCGAATGATGAAAGGCCTGGATAGAGTGGATATGGAGAGGGTGTTTCCACTAGTGGGAGAGTGTAGGACCAGAGGCCATAGCCTCAGAATGAGTTAAAAAGTATGTAATTTTCTTTCCTTTAAATTCTTTATTGCATTGGTTGTAAAAATATTAGGAATGGAGGTGATAAAGTAATTTAGATTGGAGACAGAAAGTCATACGGTGAAACCTCCATGAATTCTTCCAATCGGAATTGGCAACTCTATCCTGGAGTCCGTGTGCCACGAGCTAGATTATTTACAGCTAAATTTAGAGTAATACTTCTCCAGAGATTTTCACCAGCTACTCTGCATTCATAGCTGTGCGACACATCCCAAAGTAATCAAGTTTCAACCAATTCAGGAGGCCAAAAGCAATGCAAAATCTTTTTTTACGTATAAATTATTTATGAAATTCACACTAAGTACAGCAGCAAAATAATTCATGAAAACCACAGACCAGGGGTCTGCACGGAGTCTAAAACGGAGTCATTTCCTCCTCTACTGGTGAAAGAGCAAACAACCACTGATAAGAGTCTGGACATTTCGCACACTCCCTGACGCAGGGCTCCACCTCGTGGCTAAGCAACAAACACCATCTCCAGGACATTCACTTCCAGCTCTTTGTCTTGATGTTTCTCCTCTGCTTTCTGCATTCATTTGGCATTCAGTCAATTGTACATTTGTTATCGTTTACTAATTCTTAAACTTTTGTTAATTTGGCATGATAAAAAAGTCGACTTTGTAATTTATAAAAGATGATTTTCTCTCATTGCTTTGCACAACTCGAGAGCAGTCCTGAACTATTATCTGCCTCATTGGAGACTCTAGAACTATCTTTGATCATACTTTACTGGCTTTACCTTGCACTAAATGTTATTCCCTTACACTGTGAATGGCTCGATCGCAATGATATATTGTCTTTCCACTAACTGGTTAGCACGCAAAAAAAGCTTTTCACTGTACCTCGGTATACATGACAACTGAACTGAAATAGAGATTCATAGCGTCATACAGCACGGAAACAGACACTAGACAAACTTGTGTTTGGCCCACAGGTTCCACCTGCCTGTGTGTCCTTGAGTCTTTATATTAAGAATGTTTCAGTTATACTCACCTGTCCAATTTTAATCTTTGCAGGCAGCCCTTCAATAGGGAAGAGCTCCAGATCAGACATGCAGAAATAATAAAGGGCTGTGCGTCCATTCCTCTTGCGAGTCAAGCCACGTTGTACGCCTGTCCCTGGCTCTTCCTCCTCAATTGGAGTTGCTTCATATTTTGCCATGATTTCAGGGAGCCGACTGTACAGCAGCTCGTGGGCAGATGGACGGTACCTATGTCGATAGAAAGACATTAGCTCTGGCAAGAAGGGATCTCTGGTAAGTGGGATAAAGATAAGGAGAATTCAGAGCCAGCATATTCCTGTTAGAGTGAAAGGTAGGGTTGGCAAGAGAAGGGAACCCTGGATGGCAAGGGATGGTGAGGCTCTGGTCAAGAGAAAGAAAGATACAAAATGCTGGAGTAACTCAGCGGGACAGGCAGCATCTCTGGAGAGTCTCAGATTATAGGGAACTTGGGCAATAATAGTGATGTCTTGAAAAGACCCCACATTACAGAAGAGGAGGTGCAAGAGGGCTTCCATTACATGAAGGTATATAAAACCCTGGGACCTGATCAAGGGTATTCTATCGACATTGTGGGAAGATAAGGAAGAAATTGCTGGGCTGCAGACAGATATTTGTACGATTAATATTTAAGAAAGGCGGCAAGGAAAAGCCTGGGAACTACAGACCGAAGAACCCATGATCAGTAGAGGGTGCATTATTGGAGGGGGATCTGAGAGCTGGGATCTACAAGGATTGATCAGAGATCGTCAGCATGGCTTTGTGCTTGGGAAATCATGCCACATAAATTTGATTATTTTGAAGAGGTTACATAAAGACTGATGAGGGCAGTGCGGTTGATGTTTGCATGGACTTTAGCAAGGCCTTTGACAAGATACCTCAACACAGGGTATTCTGGAAGGTTAGATCACAGAATCCCAGGGGTCACAGTTTAAGGATAAGGGGGAATCTTTTAGGACCGAGATGAGAAAAACATTTTTCACACAGAGAGTGGTGAATCTCTGGAATTCTCTGCCACAGAAGGTAGTCGAGGCAAGTTAATTGGCTATATTTAAGAGGGAGTTAGATGTGGCCCTTGTGGCTAAAGGGATCAGCGGGTATGGAGAGAAGGCAGGGATGGGATACTGAGTTGGATGATCAGCCATGATCATATTGAATGGCGGTGCAGGCTTGAAGGGCCAAATGGCCTACTCCTGCACCTATTTTCTATGTTTCTAATCCAAGGGAAGCTATCCAATTAGATGTAAAATTGGCTTGAAGGTAGGAGATGGAGGCCGGTGGAAGTTTTTTTGCTGTCTGGAGGCCTGTAATGAGCAGGTACCCTGGATCCTTGCTGGGTCCCCTGTTGTTCGTTATTTACATAAGTGATTTGGCTATTAATGTAGATGGGATGGTTATAAGCATTTGCAACCTACTGAGTCTCCTTTTGCAGCATGTCCAACACAAGGGCTTTAAACTCAGCACTGTAGTTATCGGTGATGGGAGCAAATTGCCCTTTCATGATCTTATTTACCACTGCTGATAGATTTGTCCCTGCAACAAAGAGAACAACACAATTATACCCGCAATTCTCCAGCAATATCAAGCAAGAGTGTGTCCCTGCAAAGCTGGAAAATTCAGATTCTTCTGCAAGCATTTGACCTTATTACCTTTCTAATGATTGTCTATTATGCCTCTACCAATTAACCAGATGAATTTCCTCACTAACAATTAGTTGGAACTTTTCATCCCCCTTACCTTCAAAAGTGCGCTGACGACATGCCATCTCATAAAGAATACAACCAAGCGACCAGATGTCCGATTTATCATTGTAACATTTTCCCTCACAGATTTCGGGTGAGATGTAATATGGAGTTCCTGCCCAGCACAAAAAGTCCATCAGGTAAATCCACTCTAGTCACATGGAAGCTATAACATCTCACTTAACAGATGTTGTGCTTTTGTCCTATTACTCTAGTAGCAACTCTTCACTCCAATATGTCATTATCCTTTTCCTTATTTTTTCCAAAATGCTTGAGGTAAAACTCACCCAAGATGGTGTGTGCCTCACTTCCTGTCATCATCACTTTGGCCACCCCAAAATCACCGAGCTTCACGTCACCTTCTTTTGTGAGGAAAAGGTTGGCCGTCTTTAAATCTCGGTGCAACACGCTGTGTTCATGGAGGTAACAGATGGCAGCCACTATCTGGTGGAAGAGGTTTAGGATTTCCAGCTCTTCCAACTCTCGATCCTGCAACAAAAGCACTGTCATTCCAGACACCAGTGTGGCACACCTCACGCAAGTGTTCTTTCCCGGATTGAAACAATGGCAGCACGAGAAAGTGTCGGTTGGTTGGAGGAGAGCCATTTCATGTCCTGAGAATGGGAATGATATCAGGAAGACAAGTGCTCAATACAACAATCTCATGAAATGGAAGTGGCTGCTGTGTAGAACATCGCTGTTCAGTTTGCAAGTGTGATCCCTAATCTTCTGTTCACCGAACACTTGATTTTTCCTGCCTCTCCCCTCTCAATTTGACTTAATTCCTCGTTTCCTTGCACTGTTCTGATGAGATCCCATGTAAATGCAAGGAACAATCTTTCTATTAAGTGCATTAGAGTCTCCCAGATTCAATTGTGAATTCCATCATCTTAGACAGAGATTTTCCTTTCCCTAGCTATTTCTCCCCTTGACTCATCATTTGTTTATTTGCTTGTCCCCACAACACTGTCCATAGTTGCACAATTATCCCTTCCCCATCCATCACAGACCTTCCTTCATTCTCTCTTTCCTCTCCGTTTCTCTGCTTCCTAAAATTTGTGGCATTGACGGGGAGATCTAAATTGTAGCTCACTCCCATTTAGGAGAAACACTTAAACATTTGGATGTGGAGAGGATGTTCCCACTAGCGGGAGAGTCCAGGACTAGAGGCCATAGCCTCAGAATAAAAGAGCGTACCTTTAGAATCAAGATGAGGAGGAATTTCTTTAGTCAGAGGGTGGTGAATCTGTGGAATACGATATCACAGAAGGCTGAGGAGGCCGTCAATTAATATTTTTAGGGTGGAGATTGATAGATTCTTCATTCATACAGGTGTCAAGGGTTATATGGAGAAGGCAGGTGAATGAGGTTGAGAGGGAAAGATAGATCAGCCATGATTGAATGGTGGAGTCGACTTGATGGGCCGAATGCCCAATTCCGCTCCTACAACTTATGCAGCAGCTCCAGTTAAAAATCTTTGCCATGTAAAGTACCTGCTGTGCCAAGTACTGTGCCAGTGTTCCTCCTTCTGCATATTCCATCTCAATCATCAGTACGCCATCCTCCTCAAAGCTGTCGTAGTAATTAATGATATTGGGGTGATCTAACATGGAAAGCACCTTCACCTACAACAGGGAAAGATGAACAAAAAGCTTACACTCATATTCATTCATGCACACTGAGCATCAGGTCTGCATTAGTTCACACTCAACCATAAGAGATGGGGCTACACATACTCATTCACACGGACCACTGTATCTGGGCTACTCATGCTCACTCACATTGGCCATACTGGGGTTATCTTTTTATACTTATTTCAAAAGTCAAAAGTCAGGGAGTGTTTAATTGTCCTTTGCACCGTGAATAGACCTATTAAATTCTTATTTGCTGCAGCTTTAGAGACACATGAATGCAGCAACACAACAATAATAAATAATATAACATATCTATGATTTAGTTATTATATTATCATTAATTGTAATAAAAAATAACTATAACCAATAATACAATAAATTATCAGTTATACTGGGTAACAAGACCATGATAATCTGAGGAAGGGTTCTGACTCAAAATCTCATGTCCATTCCCTCCAGAGATGCTGCCTGACCTGCTGAGTAGCTACACACTTTGTGTTTCATAATAGTACAAGCCGAAATAGGCAGTGCAACTTTATTAGAAATCCATAGTAGTTCATTACTCAGGTGGGGTTCTGGTTAGGGATGTGCAGAGGGGTTAAAGAGCCTGATATTTGATGGGAAGAAATTGTTCTTGAACCTGGAGGTAAAGGCTTTCAGGTTCCTGAACCTTCTTCCCAATGATAGCAGTGAGAGCAGATTGTGGCCAGGGTGGTCTGGCTCTTTGATAATATTAGCTTCCTTCTTGAGGCAGGTAACACAATGGTGGGGTCAATACTCGTGACGGAAATGCCCACCACTTTCTGCTTGGCATGACATTTCTCATAGCATGACACTATTCAGTTCATTACCTCCATGCCAACTCCTAGCATGTTATTCTACCCAGACCATTCTTATAATGTATTTGCACGCACATGCTCTTCAACTCCACTCTTTTATAAACGCTTACATATAAACATAGAAACATAGAAATTAGGTGCAGGAGTAGGCCATTCGGCCCTTCGAGCCTGCACCGCCATTCAATATGATCATGGCTGATCATCCAACTCAGTATCCCGTACCTGCCTTCTCTCCATACCCCCTGATCCCCTTAGCCACAAGGGCCACATCTAACTCCTCTTAAATATAGCCAATGAACTGGCCTCAACTACCCTCTGTGGCAGAGAGTTCCAGAGATTCACCACTCTCTGTGTGAAAAAAGTTCTTCTCATCTCGGTTTTAAAGAATTTCCCCCTTATCCTTAAGCTGTGACCCCTTGTCCTGGACTTCCCTAACATCGGGAACAATCTTCCTGCATCTAGCCTGTCCAACCCCTTAAGAATTTTGTAAGTTTCTATAAGATCCCCTCTCAATCTCCTAAATTCTAGAGAGTATAAACCAAGTCTATCCAGTCTTTCTTCATAAGACAGTCCTGACATCCCAGGAATCAGTCTGATGAACCTTCTCTGCACTCCCTCTATGGCAATAATGTCCTTCCTCAGATTTGGAGACCAAAACTGTACGCAATACTCCAGGTGTGGTCTCACCAAGACCCTGTACAACTGCAGTAGAACCTCCCTGCTCCTATACTCAAATCCTTTTACAACACCACACATCTACATTACAGCAGTCAATTAGTTCACCAATTGGCATCTCTTTGGGATGTGGGTAACTGGAGCATCTGGGGGAAAAACACATTGCCACAGGGAGAGGGTGCGAACTCCACACAGAGAGCACCCAAGGTCAGGGCCAAACCTGAATTACTGGAGCTGACAGGCTGGGATACTAACCCTCACACTTTCCCCAGTATGCACCCTGTACCATAATCTATTGTTACCAGCTTTGCCTATAAATTCCATGGTGTGTAAACAATGGTGTACACAATTCAGAGTTAGACACACAAACCTCATTCAATGCCCTCTGTCTTTCAATGTGGTTCAGCTCGTGCATGTTGATCTCTTTAAGAATGACCAGGGAGTCATCATCCTTCTTCCGATACAGAACTGCTGTCCCATAGGCTCCTAGCAGAAGAATGGGAAGATAATTTCATGTTTCATGTATTTTGCGTTTTTGTTGGCAGATCAATTTCCCTCCTGGGATAAATAAAGTTCTATCATATCGGATCAGATTATCTCCCGGCAGCGAAATCTTAACTTTTGCACAATTTTTGCGTACTTACATTCATTGACGTGAAACATTTTAGCGATGATATTCTAGGAAAGAGATCAGATGCTCACTTGTATTACTGCGACTAATGGATAAAGGCTACCAATAATTCCTTTGGCGTCAAATGGAAAACTGTCAGAGTTATGACAGCAATTAAACCAACTTGACTATTTCAGGAGAAGGTGGAAAGATTGAAAAGGTTTTGTGTGGGACACACACCCATTTTAAATGAGCCCTCCCAGCAGTGAAATTCTATTGCACACACAGTGTTCAGGCACAACAGAACACATTGTGCACATTGTCCATCAGCCCCACAGTTGCAAGGTTGGTGGAGGAAGTGATGGAGGATGTGGGTCCTATGGGCATGGTGGGAAGATGAGGTAGTGTAGTTTAGAGATACAGTGCGGAAAGAGGCCCTTCGACTCACTGAGTCCACGCCGACCAGCGATCCCCGTACACTAGCACTATCCTACACACTAGGAACAATTTACAACCTTTACCAAAAACAATTAACCTATAAATATGCACGTCTTTGGAGTGTGGGAGGAAATTGGAGCAGCCGGGGTAAGTCCATGCAGTACAAACTCCACACAGCATCCGTGGTCAGGATCGAACTCGTGTCTCTGGTGCTGTAAGGCAACAACTCTACCGCTGGGCTGCCATGTAGTAGGGTCTCCAAGCTCACCTTTTCCCACTATGTGTATCTTTTCAAACTCTGCCAGTGTTTGGGGATGCGGCCGTTTCAACTTCTCGCTTTCACAGTAGAGATCCAGAATGTGCATCTTTACATCCCCCGGCACCTGGTTTGGACCTGCCACCAACTCGTCGCCCAGCACGCTTCTTGTCATACCAACAGGAACACCTGAAAAAAGAAAACCCTGGCTCAGATTTTCTTCTGATCACTCTGAAATAAGTTGATAAAGCAGAGTCACTCTTGAGCGAAGATAGATACAAAATGCTGAAGTAACTGAGCAGGTCAGGCAGCATGTCTGGAGAAAATGAATAGGTGATTTTGAAGACCCTTCTTCAGAGAGCCTGTAGGTGTACAAGATACAAGATACAAGATACAAGATACATTTAATTGTCATTTGGACCCCTTGAGGTCCAAACGAAATGCCGTTTCTGCAGCCATACATTACAAACAAATAGACCCAAGACACAACAACACATCATAATTTACATAAACATCCATCACATCATTGTGATGGAAGGCCAAAAACACTTATCTCTCCACTGCACTCTCCCCCCCCACGATGTCAGAGTCAAAGTCAAAGCCCCCGGCTGGCGATGGCGATTGTCCCGCGGCCATTAAAGCCACGCCGGGTGATGCGAGGTCGCACACCGGGTCTTGGTGTTAGAGCCCCCGGCGTGCGCTCGCAGAGTCCCGAGGCCATTCCAAGCCTCGCATATATGGTTACTTTGCTCGATTGGTAATTCAACATGGCAGCTGGGCAATCTACTATTTGCCGACTATTATTTGCTACATTGTGCCTACACTATATGTCCACAGAGATACGTTCCTCTCTTGTCCAATGTGAGGACAAACACCAGTAGGGTTGTTCACTCATCATGCCCACAGTTTTATCTACAGGATAAGAATACCTGTGCAAATTCCTCATTGTACAGGCTTTGGGGCCAAGTGTGGGGATTTTGTGAAGAACAGAGTTGCGTGTTATATGTTTCACCCATATCCATTTTAACACAGTGGCGTAATTAAGCAAATAATGGCTCTAAATATCCCCTTACACCAACGGAGTCTCTGCAACATGACAGTGATGCTGAAGTTCCCCATAACCTATAATTAGGATACCGTGTATGATTAGCATAACAGCAGTAATTAGGAAATTACTTTGCATCCTACCGATTAGCACAATTAACAGGTCTTGACCTCAGAGGCATAATTTCTGTAAGCTTAATTATAAATAATGTTCAAAATGTTAACTTGAGCTGTATTTAAATTTATTTAATGAACACTAGCTTCAATTTAAATTGCGATTGAACACTAATTTGTGTTATTTCTCCTGAAGTAGCTCTCTATGCCTTAGACTGGGAAATAACATATTATTTAACATTGTTCCTAACAAGAAATTATCAAAGGACTTTGAGGTTTGTCTAAATTAGCCTTAGTGTTTAGCATTCTGTTTGAACAAATGTGGTTTTAACAGACTTTATGCAAATTTATCTGGAAAGAAAACATAATTTATTAATGCAATCCAATTCACAGAACCTTGAAGAGTCCTCAGCAGTTCAACCAACAAGTTTCTGGATACTCTGCCGCCAAAGTAATAGTGTCCAGTTTAAGTCTAGTACCTGAAGGAAACAAATAGTAGGCAGAATGTCTTTGGACTTTACACAAAAAATTAGGTGTGTGAGCAGCACGGTGTTCCTTTCTCCCCGGGAACTACATGGGAACACACAGGCGATTTGACCCAGGCAATTTCAACTTTAATTCCACTTTAATACCACGAGATGTTCAGTGGTTTTTGAAATCATATTAACCTGGCACACCTTATATAAAAAAAGGAACAGCCACATGCTGAGGTGGATCTGGGTGTAGGTTAAGAGGCAAGGTCACTGGCCTCCTGGAATTACAACATACGTAATCACCAGAGCAAAGCCTCTGCATTCACCATTAATATTTTATTTGTCACATGTACCGAGGTACAGTGAAATCTATTTAAGTGTAAAGTTCAGTACAAGTATCACTATACAAACGCACTTAGATACATATTATTTAATGATCATTAGTTGGTGTTGTGAGCCAGTTGTTTTTGTTTTCCACCACTGTACCTCACAACCAACTGACCCTGATCCAATAAAAAAAAATTGATGGATTTGATGCCCCCATTCTGTGCTGAGACATAGGATGTCACAATTATAAACCACAATTATGAACCATTCCCTGTTTTAAATAATTATTCAAAAATTGCCAAAACTAGTTAACTCATATTAAAAATTGATATTAAACTTTATATTCAAAAACTGTTAAAATCAATGAAGTATCTAAATTAGAAATAGAAACCCATTAAAACATTTATGTCAACTCAATTAATTCAGGCATAATACCCAATTCTTATTCCAGTCCTATGTTGCCGTTCTCCATTTCAATGCATGGGCACCTTGTGTTCTTGCACCTTGTGTAACTCTGGCGGCCTGTTCCCTTGTGCTACAGCTATGGAATTAGCACAAGTTCATGTTCTGCTCCTGGACTGCATGAAGAGTCTGATGCTGGAGCACAAATGGAAAGTCACCAAAGTGGCCAGCAAGTTTCAGAATTCTGCTTTTGCACAGGCATCCTGAGCCTGGTGGCACTCATACCGAGAACAGCACGCATTTCCTGGTAAGCACGGGACAATTAATACAATCAGTTACTCCAGCACTTTGTCTTTTTTTTTGTGGCAAACCAGCATCTGCAGTTTCCGTTTTCTATTTATTTCAGTGATGTTTCACTGTATCTATGAACACATTTTTAATGAGGTTTAATAGTTTGATACTAGTAAGGTTAAGAAGAACACACCTGATACAATAACATATTTCCTCATGATGAAATTTCAGTTGAGCCAAATATTAATTGCTTGGTAAAACTTGGTTAGTTATTTCCCTTTTAGAATGTTAGTCAATTATTGTTCCAATTTTTAATAACTCAGGTGAATAATTAAAAATCTCTTGTATAGGCATTTCTCCAATTCTTCTGTTTACTGTAATAACTAATTACTGGCAACTTCCCCAGAAAATATATAGTGTCCAGTTAAACAATTTTGGTTTTCTGAGTTTTGGGGATTGTTGGCATTCATTGCCCATCCTAATTAGTATCGAATTGAATGACTTGCATGGTTATTTCATAAAGCAATTAAAGTCAAAAATATTACCGAAAGGTAACAGAATAACGGTAACCTACCCTAAAGGGTGTTGTCATCTAATATGGGTTTTTTTTTTCAACAATCCACTGATTTCATGATCATCAATCTCAATAAAAACCTTGTAATCTATATTTATTCAATAAGTTCAAATTCCCAGCTGCCTTTTTCCAGACCGTGGGTTAATCAGGCCAATGCCATGAATACAAAGTGACTGTAGAACATCAGATTATTAACAGAAAGTGCTGGAAATGCTCGGCAGGCCAGGCAGCGTCTGCGGAGAGAGAATCGCTTAAGTTCAATGATCCTTCGTCAAAAATGGAAAAATGAGAAAACAGTAAAACAGATTTTTTTTTAAATAACAGCAGGCTGGACACGTGAGACATGAAACAGAGCTGATGTAGGAGTCAACAGAAAATGCTCGGAATACCAAACACTTGAGGCAGATTTTGATGCAAGCAGAAACAAGCTGGTTGAATTCTGAGTACTGCAATGTTCCTGGAAGGCAGATGAGATGCTATTCCTCCAGCTTATGTTGGGTCTTATTGCTGTAGTATCACAAACCAAAGACAACAAAGTCAACCAGGGAGTGGGATGAATAATTAAAATGGTAGACAAATGAAAGCCCAATCCTTGGAGTCAGAGCCGCTCTGCAAAGCAGTAACCCAATCTGCGTTTGGTTTCTCTAATGCAGAGGCGTCAGTGGTTTCATAACCAACATTTCAGGTGCTATCTTTTCATTGCAGATTTATATAATTAACTAAATTAAAATATCTGAGTCGTGGTGGAGGGATTCAAACAATTATCATCGGACTAGTAGCCTAGGCTTCTCGCAACTTAACCTGTACGTTACCATTTATTTGGTATGCTCATCAGAGGACAGGTGGAATCTTGGTTTAATAACAAATGAAATATAGCACCTAAAACAGTACACCTCTCCCTCAGTATTGCACGGACGTGTCAGAGTAGATTTTGCAAACATCTAGAACTTGAATTCATAACTTTCTGATATAACCAAAGCTGATATTTGGTATACTGTTAAATGTATAATGTAAATATACTTGTCAGCCTCTGCAACTCCCTCTTGACTTCCTCCAAGTCTGTAGTCATCAGGGCAGTACAGCCCAGAATATCCATCCTGGTATCTGAATCTTCCACATCAATGTGGTTGGTCACAATATTGTTAAAGAATCTCCGCACAGCTAATTGCTTGTGGATAGAAATTGGCGCGAGTGTCTGAACCACTCCAGCCCCGCAAATATGTATCGCATCTTGCTGATTGTACAGAACAAAGGCTACAGATATTACTTGCTTTCCATTCAAAGCTTCAGCCACTTGTGCAGAAATTGAATCCAGCGTAGAGGACTCGTAGGCATAATTCACCACAGTCACATGTGGCCATGATGCACCTGTAATATCAGAGCACCGCTTAACATTATTACAAACTATTAAAAGCCTGTGAATGGATGAACATTTGGTGATTTCCAGTTCCCCACAAAGGTGTTTCCGGTTGGCGGTCTCCCTCTCAGTTTCTTGCTGATCACACTTATCTCCACCAGAGCTAGCACTGGAGTTATGAGCCTGGTCAACTTCAGATCCACCCCCAATCTTTTCTTTCTCAAGTTCCTTTGGACACAATGACCATGAGTCAAACTTATCGGATGAATCCGAGATAACCCCACTGTCAGTCTGTGATGAGAACCTCCTGACGTCGCGCGTAGGATTGATGGTAACCTCATTCATTTTAGATTGGTAAGCAGTGCAATAAAGTTTGGTAATGTTACTGAGTGGAATTTCTGCCCAGAGTTAAAACCTATACGATCATGTTGTTTCATCATGACTTGGCCTTGGTTGGGCCATGTCTGACTCAGTAGTTGCTCACTGTTACTGGGAGCCTCATCACAGAATCCAACTGTTGATGCGATCCTTTCCAAGGTCTATTGCAGAATTCTCATCCACCATATTGGACCGTGAATTGTTTGAAGCATCTGCATTTTAATTAGCAGTCTGAATATGTGAAGACAGTTCTCTGTAGCACAGTTTCTCTGCAGAAAAAATACAAGAAATATAAGTATCACTTGAGAGTTCCTGCTTTGATAAGTAAATATTTCAATTAAACATAATGAATTTAACCAGGAAATCAGAAGTGCTTATTCTGTACCATCTTCAATTTATCAGGAGAAAGAAAAGGGTGAATTAAGGCACTTATGCTTACAAGCACATTTGTAATCTGGCATAATACAGTAGCAATGTGTTAAGTAGACTGCCATGTTTCCTTAGAAAGTAAGAATAGGTTCCTTGGGTTTGAGAGTCAAGAGGGTTTAATTGTCATATGTACCAACAATGGAACAATGAAATTCTTACATGCAGCAGCATAACAAGCCTCCATACACAGGTATTTGCTTGGCTCATTTTTAAACTAAGTGGCTTTTATGCACCCTACTCCATTTCATTCCAGTAAGGGAGGTGAAGAAAATACTTATGAATCGATAGGTGGCGTTAACTCAAAAGGCAGCCAGCATCATCAAGCATCCACATAACCCTGGACAAGCACCTATTTCACTCCTGCCATCAGGAAGAAGGTATAGACTGAAAACTGTGACCTCTGAGGTTCAAGAGCAACTTCTTTCCAACAACCATCAGGCGATTAAACACTATAAACACCAACTAAACTTCAAACTATAAACTGTCTTGGTTGCACTATGGACTTTGGGCTTTTGTTTTGTATTATATTGCGGATTTTAATTTATTGATTTTGTTTGGTTTGTTTATTTAGTACTGCGCTTACAATCCTGTTGTGCTGCTGCAAGTAAGAATTTAATTGTTCAATTTCAATACATCAGACAATTAAACACTCTTTCCTTGACTTGAAAATAATATTGAGATTCAAACGAACAAAAGGCCTTGTTATTATTCCATTGGACTCACAATTTGTTTTAGATGGTTTAAATTTACATACATTTTTTAATACCTTCAATGATCTCTAGAGGAAAAAATGGCAAGTGGTGAGAAATTTTCTTTGTGGAGGGAGGGTGGCTAAAAGTGAACTGTGAGTGGAGAAGCTTGTTAGTGTTGTGGACAAAGCATCACAATTTATTCTTGGTTTATCAGATCACATTTCATATTGTGCAGATAAATCTAGAGTCCTGACTTCACTGATGTTTGTGCCAGCTTTGTGGACATCCTCACGTTGGACACTTGCATGAATTAACTCTGTGAATTGGTCCTCTAAACTAATGTTGATACATTTATTTGTTCAGCCTGCACCACATTTTGAAGCCCTCCATGATAGTTACTTGCTGCCCATTTTCCCTTGCTCCCAGGTTTACGATTTGCCAATTCACTTGCTAGGTCTTGCTCCTGATTACACTGAGATGGAACGGCTCCTTCTTTCCCTACTACTGATACCAATAACCTACAGGCTAAAATCTTGGCCTCCCACGTTACTGTCAAAGCCATGCACACACAAAGCTCTTTTAATCTGAAAGTTTAACTGTTCATAAATTTTGCCCATTGAGTCTATTCCGCCAATCAATCATGGCTGAACTATCCATCCCTTTCGACCCTGTTCTCTCGCCTTCTCCCCATAACCTTTGACACCCGTACAAATTAAGAACCTGTAAATCTACGCTTTAAAAATACCCAAATTACTTGGCCTCCACAGCTGTCTGTAGCAATGAATTCCACAGATTCACCAGCCTCTGACTAAAGAAATTCCTCCTCGTCTCCATTCTAAAGGTACATCCTTTTATTCTGAGGCTGTGCCCTCTGGTCTTAGACTCTCCCACTAGTGGAAACGTCCTCTTAACATCCACTCTATCCAGGCCTTTCACTATTCGATACGTTTCAATGTTTCATCCTTCCAAACTCCAGCGAGTACAGGCCGAGAGTTGTCAAACGCTCATCATACCCAGGAAGGATCATTCTTGTAAACCATCTCTGGTCTCTTTCCAACCCCAGCACATACCCACTCAGATGCAAAACTCCGCACAATACTCTAAACGCAGTCTGAGTAGTAACATAAAGACTCAGCATCACACACTGATCTTTACATTCTAGTCCCTAGCTCTCCCTCAAAAGATGCTGCATTACCTGCCGAGGATTTCTACCTGCACCTGTTTTTTTGTTTGAGTTTCCAGCATCTGTTGGATTTGTTGTTTCATTTAACTCCAAGGTCTGGCCCTCTGCCCATTTGCCTGTGGTAAATTGAAGGTTATATTACACTCATATCAAACACTCTATCAACTGCGTCACCTTTTGCTAACCATTAAAACTCTCTCGATCCTCCAGTTTAGTGCGTGGCAAACTTATTTTAAACTAAAATTATCTCCACGGTTGGATCGGGCTAAACTTCGAGTTCTTGTTTTGAAATTTTCAACTCCAAGTCTTGCCCCCTAATTCTTCTCAACCTGGCTCAGTCACCTGCAGCAACTAAATCCAACTTATCTCTTTATACAAGAGCTATCGCAGGCTACAAATACATATCACTCACTGCATTCTCCTGAATTCTTCTCGCTGTCTCTTTGGTCCACTTTGCAACTTCAGGCCAACTGCGAGTTTCGCACTCCTCGTACAAACCGGTCCTTGAGTCCACAGAGTCATGGTATGCGCAGTCTTGCAGGTTGCTATAGGGAACCGCCGGCTGCAAACACAGCCGGGAAGGAGAAGCCCAGAGTGAGCGCCGCACAAGAGTAAGAGTGGGGGACGAAATTAAACTCCAGAGTCTTGCAACAACGGGAGATTTCCCGTTCACACACTGCAGGGCGAATAATGCTTTCCCCCCTCCTGTCCTAAATGTCACATGAGCATGAAATGTTGCAAAATGCTCCTATTAACAACTTGTGACAGGCTCAGAAGGTTTTGGAATTATTTTAAATACATTCCCAAACCATTCGAATTGCGGAGAATTATTCTTACTGGTTTGGGCACCAATGAAATTTTATAGAAAACAATACGAAGCTATTAGGTAATAAGAGAGAAACCTGTCGTGTCTATAATTCATATTCTACAGCAGTATACTTTCAGTGCTAGAATGATTCATAGAGTTATTCAGGAAGCAGTTAATACAATAAATGACTGTAGTTCAGACGCTACCCGATCTGCTGAATATTTCCAACATCTTCTCATTTTTGTTTGAGATTTCCAGCATCTGCACGTTTAAAAAAATAATCACCTTGTAAATTGGACAGTACAAATTATGATATGTGATTCCCTGAGGCCTCTGGGCAGACATGATTACATGGCTGTTATCTGGCAGCTAATTTTAAGACCATTCAATATATTCAACAATGTCCAATTGCCATGGGATAACAATTTTTATTTGCTATTCACTTCACGTTATTCCCTTCACTATTCCCGTTATCATATATCTGTACACTGTGAATGGCTCAATTGTAACCATGCATTGTCTTTCCACTGACTGGTTAGCAGACAACAAATAGTCTGAAGAAGGGTCTCGACCCGAAACGTTACCCTTCGTAATCTTATAAAGGTGTACAAAATCATGAGAGGATTAGATCGGGTAGATGCACAGAGTCTCTTGTCCAGAGTAGGGGAATCAAGGACCAGAGGACATCAATTCAAGGTGAAGTGGAAAAGATTTAATAGGAATCTGAGGGATAACTTTTTCACACAAAGGGTGGTGGGTGTATGGAACAAGCCACTAAAGGAGGTAGTTGAGGCTGGGACTATCCCAACATTTAAGAAACAGTTAGACTGGTACATGGATAGGTTTGGACAGGTTTGGATGGGAATATTGGGCAGGTGTGACTAGTGTAGACAGGACATGTTGGCCAGCGTGGGCAGGTTGGGCCGAAGGGCGTGTTTCCACACTGTATCACTCTATGACTCTTTATGCAGAAGATAGACACAAAATGCTGGAGAATTAGTTTGTTTTAGTTGCAGTTCCCTCTGTAACCATGGTTACTGAACAAGAAGCGGCTCACCCGGAAGCGGAAGTGGAAGTGTTGACGCCTGTGGTGAAGGCTTCCTGGTGCCGGCGTCTTGAAGTCGGTTTCTCCTTTAAAAAAAAAATCGCCCAAAACCTATTTTGTTGCCGGAGTTGCGTCAGCGGGAGGCCGCATGCAGGCCGAGGGCGGCCGGGGCCTGGGTCTAGGCCTAGGCTTGGGCCTGGGCGAGCAGCCGCTGGAGGAGTGTCTCCGGCGGGACCTGCGGGCCGCCGACCTCAAGTGCAGCCTCTTCATGTCGGCGCTGCAGAGTTACCGGCGCGACTCGGTGCTCCGGCCCTTCCCCAACGCCTACATCAGCGGCGACAACAAGGACTTCGACGCCTTGGTGAGTCCCCCACGTCCCCCCCCCCCCGGAGCCGTGTCCCCGCTCACTGCGATCACCCCACTGTAGACCCCATTATTGACTGACCCCCCCCCCCCCCTTCCTTACCCCCCCCCATCCCTTACCCCCCCCCAATCCCTTACCCCCCCCCCCCAATCCCTTACCCCCCCCAAATCCCTTACCCCCCCCCCCAATCCCTTACCCCCCCCCATCCCCTTACCCCCCCCCCCCCCCCCACCCCCCCCCCCCCCCCCCCAATCCCTTACCCCCCCCCCCCCCAAATCCCTTACCCCCCCCCAATCCCTTACCCCCCCCCAATCCCCCCCCCCCCCCATCCCTTACCCCCCCCCATCCCTTGCCCCCCCCCCCAATCCCTTCCCCCCCCCCCCCCCCCAATCCCTTACCCCCCCCCCACAATCCCTTACCCCCCCCCCCAATCCCTTACCCCCCCCCCCATCCCCCTTACCCCCCCCAATCCCTTACCCCCCCCCCCCAATCCCTTACCCCCCCCCCCCCCAATCCTTACCCCCCCCATCCCTTACCCCCCCCCCCTTACCCCCCCCCCCCCCAATCCCTTGCCCCCCCCCCAACCCCCCCCCTTTGCCCCCCCCCCCCCCCCCCCAATCCCCCCCCAATCCCTTCCCCCCCAATCCCTTACCCCCCCCCCAATCCCTTACCCCCCCCCAATCCCTTACCCCCCCCATCCCTTACCCCCCCAATCCCTTACCCCCCCCCCAATCCCTCCATCCCTTACCCCCCCCCTCCCCCTTACCCCCATCCCTTACCCCTTACCCACCCCCTGCGATCGCCCCACCATAGACCCCATTATTGACTGACTCTTCCCCCCCCCCCCCCCCAATTTCTGCTCTTGTCCCCATCAAGCCCGGGGGTTTATCCACATTCATGCTCTTCAAATTCCAGAACACCACCTACTTAATAATATGGCCTTGCATATTAATTATACTCAACACTGATCTCCTTGTCTTGTTGAATCCAGCTGTAAAGTATTTGTTTAGTATTTTGCCTCGCACAATTCCCTCCTTGATCCTTGAGCAATCCTACCTTCTCCCTGGTTAGTCTCTTATTTTTAAAGTGCTTATAAAAAAGCTTAAGATTTTCTTTAATCGGACTCGGCAAAACTATTTTGGGGCTCCATTGGCCCTTCCAATCGCCCATTTGAGTTAAAACATAGAACAGTACATCACAAAAATAGGTCTGTTGGCCCATAATACCTATGCAGACCAATTATTCTGCTGGCACATAATCAATCTTCCTCTATTCCCTGAATATTAATATGCCTATCCAAAAGTCACTTAAATGCACTTTGTATATGCCTCAACCACTACATCCGGCATCATGTTCAAGACACCCAACATCCTCGGTGTAAATGAGCTTGTCCAGCACATCTCTTTAAACTTTGCCCCTCTCACCTTAACGCTATGCCTGCTAATACTTGAAGTTTTTTCCCTACTGGGACAAGGTTCTGACTGTCTACCTTATCTTTGCCTCTCCTATCCGTGGCACTTCAATGGGCGGCACAATGGTGCAGCGGTAGCATTGCTGCCATACAGTGCCAGAGAGACCCGGTTTTGATCCTGACTATGGAAGTTGCCTGTACGGAGTTTGCACGTTCTCACTGTGACCGTGTGAGTTTTCTCCGGGTGCTCCAGTTTCCTCCCACACTCCAAAGATGCGCAGGTTTGTAGTTTAATTGGCTTCTGTAAATTGGCCCTAGAATGTAGGATAAAATTAGTGTACAGGGTGATTGTTGGTTGGCGCAGACCCAGTACCTGTTTGCACGCTGTATCTCTAAACTCAACTGAACTAATACTAAACTATCTGGTCTCCCCTTAATTTCCTTTCATTATGGGTTCCATTTTGGACAAAATTTACAATGTTTTAAGGTATTCTGCCAAAAGATGAAACAATCTTGTATATGATCCAGTATAATATGGAAAGACCTGTGCAGAATGTTTATATTTTGTTATCTCTCATTTCAGCTTGCTGATGCTCGGAATCTGCCAAATTTAAAACAGCTGCTACAGTCTGGAACAGTCCCACAAAAGCGAACCTTGGAACTTTTAAGCTGGTTCTGTTTATCAAAAAACTTAACCATCAAAAGTTTGGGAAAAGAAGGGGTAAGATCCTGGGAATATTTTCTTTAATGGTTTTAACCATCAGACAATTTTGCAAGTGAGTGACGTTAAGAAAAGAATATGTAGAAGCATAATGCCTGTAATATTCATTAGACCCAGCGTCTGATTTGAACATGTGTTACTGATCATGTGTTGTCACTGATGAAAGTGATATGGTACTTTATTTGTCACATGCAACATTTTTGTATCCAGTTATGTACAAGTATCACTACATAGCACTTAGATACATCTTAGATAAGCATCAGAGTCGTACAAGTGTATAGCAGTAGTACATTGAGACAGTATACAAGTCCCAGTTGTAAATGCAGGGTTCAGGGTTCTTGACCCGTTGTCCAGGCAGCGTTACAGGGTCAGCCTGGCCAAAACTAGCCATGGTGTCCTCCTCTGCTGCAGGCCGTGTCCGGTTCATGCGCTCGGCCTCTTGTAGCAGAGCCCCAGTCCAGCAGAGCCCCAGGCTGTTGCAGGGCCTCCAGTGGCTCACTCCACCGTCGAGGCACTGCACTCCCTCCCACAGCCATCTGGGGTGGGTAGATCAGGGTAATTTAATCCCTGTATTTGGATAAAGAGCCTTGTCATTATAGGTAGAATACTCTTGGAGTTGTTATATTTGGGAGTCTGGTAGGGTCAGGGTAATGGTCATTATTATTTACCCCAGGTAATATAGGTTTAGTGGAAGTTAGGGTATGTGCCAGGGATTGTATCTGGCTTGTGGGTTTCATGGAAAAGGACACTGCCAGAGTTCAAGGTACAATCCACACTTTCTCTTTTTAAACTTATTGTGCCTTGCATTTACTTTGTCTGTGTTTTTAGTGTTAGAGAAATAGATCTTCTTAGAAGTAGGGTGGGAATTAAAGATGCATTTGCTGTTTATCTTGTTTCTATATTAGCATATTTCTCTATTTCCAAGGGCTGAGTCAGTATACAAAGTTGGCAATTTCCTGCACCTGCACAATAATTTTTACAATTATAGATTTACTCTTGCATTGACTGAAAAGAGTGTCTACAAAGATCAGAGAACTCTGGAAAAGGAAGATAGACCTTTATTTATTTACCATCTAACTTGTCCGTTCAGACAATGAAGTACTGTTGTTGTGTAGCGGTCTATTTGTACATAAGTTCTCACAGTCTGAAGAAGGGTCCCGACCCAAAATGTCACCGATCTGTGGTTTCCAGAGACACTGCCTGGCCCCCTGAGTCATGTCAGCACTTTGTGTCTGTTCTTGTAAACCAGCATCTGCAGTTCCATGTATGCACTTCTCCCAGACTCTGTGACAAAGCTTTTTATTTAAAATATTGACAAAGTGAAACATCGATTGGGTGTTGTTTAGTATAGGTATCACCCATACTGCTCTTTGAAATAGTGGCATGGCACACTTTAGAAGAGAAGCCTTGCTTGAACGCATCATCCACATGGCAATATCTCCAATATGCAGTATCGCACTGGAATTCCAACATGGGGATTTGTGCATGAGTTTCTGGACATTCCTGGCTCGATGGATAGCACGGTGCCCCTGGTACCCTCTGGTAATGTACCAGTTGACATTATTGTATTACCTCCTAACATGTGACTGAGTTTTGGACACAAATCGGTATTAGTCACAAATTATTGTTTATATTCATGATTTTAGTGGCAGTGTTTGCATGAATGAATAAAACAGTACATCTTGTCCAGTTATCGCAACATCAATCTGCAAACGTATTTTTTGTTGTCTATTTGCTCTGGGGATTTTTACATGACTTTTGTTTGCATTTCAGTATGAAGAAATCCAGGAACACATTGGGTTTACAACGCCCTCTGCTGCTACCCCCGACTTCCTATTTGAGATAGTTTATTGTGACCAGATGAATGCCAAGTTTGACGAAACCAAAGGAGACAGAGATCTCATCTATGCATTTCATGGCAGTCGGCTGGAGAACTTTTATTCTATAATTCACTGTGGTTTACAGTGTCACCTAAATAAGGTCCGAAGTTTACATTATATTCATCTGTTGGAACACATGGTTGCAAATTTATAATTTATATAAAGCATCATTATAATGTGAAATTTCACTGATGGCTAAACATGTGATCTCCTTCTATAATGAGAAAAAATTAGGATAGTTTAAGAAATATTATATTTGTATTGGAGGCAGATCAAAAGTGCTTCACTTGGTTAACTCTTGGGATGTGAGGGTTGCCCCATCGGTAGTGGGTGAAGCAGTTGTTTGGTTTTGGAGATACTGTGTGGTAACTGGCCCTTCGGCCAACCAAGACTGCATCAACCAGCGATCCCCATACACTAACACTGTCCAATGCACTAGGGACAATTTACAATTTTTACCGAAGCCAATTAACCTACAAACCTGTACATTTTTGGAGTGTGGGAGGAAACCCAGAGCACCCAGAGAAACCCCACACGGTCACAGGAAGAACGTTCCAACTCCGTACCGACAGCACCTGTAGTCAGGATCAAACCCAAGATGGGCAGAATATTTGTCAGTGAATAATAACATTGTAGTTGCAGATGAAGGTCTATTTAGGTGAGCACAAAAATGACAAATGGGATTCAACCCAGCGAACTGTGAAGTCATGCAATTGGAGGAGGCAAATCAGGCAAGGAAATCCTCTGCAAATGGCAGGTCATTAAGAAAAGGATTTAATTGCTGTACATAAAATTATCGGATATCTTGACTTGGACACTAGAAAGGACATACATCCCTTATTAGAAACGTCAGTAAACTAGGGGACATTGGTTTGGTAATTGCGAGACCACAGGGGAATCAAGGAAGGACAAAATTCCAGGGTACTGGAGGTTTCAAAGTCATTGCCTGAAGCTGTGCTGGAGGCAAAAGTACTTGATGCATTCTAAATGTATCTTTCTGTGCTGTGAATTTTCATAATTCCTCCCTTGCCTGATTTCCCCCTGATCCCTGCCCTTCATTCCTCCCCTGTTTCCCCCTACTATCCATCAACCTGTGCTTTACTTTCATGTATTCTCCTCTTTGACCTTTACTCCTCCCCTTTTTTCTCTGCTCCACTTCTACTCTTAATCCAACTCTGCCTTGTCCTCCCTCACTTGCAACTTTCTTTTAATGTTCTGCTGGTCTTTGTCATTGTGACACAGTTAACCTTTCATTTTCCGATTCCCTGAATTGGGGTGAGTTCTAAATACCTAACTAGACCAGTAAAGGAATCTAGAATTACGGAGAAATAACACAAAGCAAATTGTCTACATAGAACATAGGAAACTACACCACAGGAACAGACCCTTCAGCCCACAATGTCTAAGTCAGACATAATGCCACGATAAACTAACCTTATCTGCCCACAATGATCCATACCACTCCATTCCCAGCAGATCCATGTGTCTATCTAAAAGCCTCTCAAGCTGCACTATCTTATCGGCCTGCATGGACTACCACCACTGGCTGTGCGTTCTAGGCACCCAGCACCTCTGTGTACCTGGAAAAATGATTCTGACTATTCTCTATGCCTCTGTTAATCTCCCCTTTGTTGTGTTCTAATAATCCATTTGTCCGACCTCTCCTTAAAGCTAATACACCCTAACCTGCCAGCATTCTGGTAAACTACTTCTGTACGCTCCAAACTCTCCACATCTTTCCTGTAAAGGAGCGACCGTAACTGCAGGCAATACTCCACATGTAACCAAACCAAAGTCTTATGGGCTTATGGGCGGTCACGGTGGCGCAGCGACAGAGTTGCTGCCTTACAGCGAATGCAGTGCCGGAGACCCGGGTTCGATCCTGACTACGGTGCTGTCTGTATGGAATTTGTACTTTCTCCCCGTGTCCTGTGTGGGTTTTCTCCGAGATCTTTGATTTCCTCCCACATTCCAAAGACGTGCAGGTTTGTTGATAAATGTAAAAATCGTCCATAGTGGGGAAAGGATAGTATGAATGTGCGGGGATTGCTGGACGGCGCGGACCCAGTGAGCCGAAGTGCCTGTTTCCGTGCTGTATCTCTAGACTAAACTGCATCTTTCCAGTTATTTTTGAAAGATGTTATTTTACAAAAAGCATATGTTGTATTTCTGTTTGCTGACCAGTTCTTAAGATTTAAGTATATTCAAAAATTGCTTGTCTCTTCATAGACTTCGCTCTTTGGGGAAGGAACCTACCTTACCAGTGACCTGAGTTTGGCTCTTCTGTACAGTCCCCATGGAAACGGTTGGGATCAGAGCATTCTTGGTCCTGTCCTTAGCTGCGTTGCAGTTTGTGAGATTATTGATCATCCAGATGTTAAATGTCAAGTTAAAGAAAAAGGTATAATTTATTTTCAAATTTAATTTAGTGTTCAAATATCACTGTTCTACTCGTGGGGGGAAAAATACTGTTTTCTTATGTATTTATTTTCATCCCGCTATCAACATTTTGGTGTAGAAAACTGAAATGATCAAAGTAAATTGTTCATGGTGATCAATGAGATTAAAGAGGTTAAAAACTGTTTCCTTTGGCTAGGAATTCATAAGAGATTATTATTAAGTTTAAATTAGATATGAACAATGCAGGAGTGATATCAGAAAGCATAATGAGTTATGTTACACTGGTATTGTATTCCCATGGTGGATAACTAGTTTTTATTGGATGCAGGTATGTGGGATATGGAGCAAAATGGGTAAATGGTGTTGAGGTAGAGATGAACTCTAATCTAACTGAGTGGTAGAAACCATTTGAGGGGTAAAAGGCCTACACCTATTCCTGTGTTCACTGTCTTTCTGACTTGTAGATGTTGAGGCAAAGCAATTTTTTCTTCTTGGGTTTCCTTGATTATTTAAATTATGGGAATCGGACTGTGCTCCCCTGAACAATTACAACAGTTCCCATGTAGAAATAATATTAGCCGGATATTATAGCGGGATAGAATGACTAGCAATGGGTGAACATTTACTCATTGAAACCCGACGGATTTTTCTCGGATATGTAAAATGAATTATGTATTTATGTCTGTTCTCCAATGCCTGTAACTGAACACTGCTAGCCTGATTTCAGATACTGGTGGCATCGATCGGCGAAGAGCAAGGGTGAAAAACAGCGAAGGTGGGAATGTCCCACCAAAGTACTTTGTGGTCACAAACAACCAGCTCCTAAGGGTTAAATATTTGCTCATTTATGCTGAGAAACTCCACCGGAGAAGGTAAGATGAACTTCCTTTCTTGGATTGTAGACTACTTGCTTATCTCTCTGACAATACTTTGTAATAACTTGTAGAACTCGCTGGAGTTTGGAAGGATGAGGGGGGGGGGGGGACCTCTTTGAAACTGGATGGAGTGAATGTGGAGAGCATGTTTCCACTAGTGGGGGAGTCTAAGACCAGAGGCCATAGCATCCGAATAAGAGGACGTACCTTTAGAAAGGAGATGAGAAGGAATTTCTTCAGTCAGAGGGTGGTGAATCTGGAATTCATTGCCATAGACAGCTGTGGAGGCCAAGTCGATGGATATTTTGAAGGCGCAGATTGACAGATTTTTGATTAGTAATGGTGTCGGATTATGGGGCCAAAGGCAGTAGAATGGGGTTGAGAGGGAAAGATAGACCAGCCATGATTGAATGGCAGAGTAGACTTGATGGGTCGAATGGCCTAATTCTGTTCCTAGAACTTATTAATCTATTATTTTAATGTTATTTTGTTGGCATTAAATGCGGTGTCAAATTGGCTTTTCCTTTTGTATAGTTCAAACTGAAACATGCTGGCAAATGACAAGTCCGTTTAGACTTCATTCCAGTCTGGAAATACCTTGTGCGGAAAGTTAGACCCTAAGCTGACATTCAATCAACTTTTTTTTTGCTGATATTTTGATATATATAAACAATATTTTACCACTGTGGAATGCACGCTCAAATGAATTCAGAGAAGTAGAGTCGCATTGAATTAATTCAGTGTCAAGAAAGTCGCATTGTCTATTTTACAAATATCAGGAAGGAAATCTGGAACACAGGGTACATTGGACACAAACATTTAGCATTGATGAGTCTATTGTGTGCTGCCTTTGGCATTCTATCTGATGTGGAAAGAATGGGCTACACCTGATGGGTTAAAAAGAATAAAAAGCCTGATCCTGAGCTTGGTTACGCCTCATTTTCAGACCCACCCCCCCATCTCTACTCTTCCCACATCTGAGTTGAAGGGAGGCAGAGCAAGGGATAGAGAGCCATGTTCTTCTCAAATGGATGAGTAATTTAACAAGGCTGCTGGTGTTTTCCAGGCTTTGAGAATGGCATGTCTGTTGTGCGCCAGGCAGAGTAATTGTTTATTTTAGAGTGGTCAGTGCTTCGCCCACTCCTTATAATTCCCATTTCCAGACCAAGAAATCTCAACTTCTAAGTTTCCCAGCAGAGGCTGCTTCACCTCCAACATTTGTTCAGCATATTTTCAATCGTATTTCACTGAGTGTTTCAAGGCTGCTCTTAAGGATTGGCCTTCAGATGCCTGATGATTTGAGAAGCTATTGTTTCATTCTGATTGATATCAAACCTTATGCTTTCCCTTTCTCCATATCGATAAGTCTAGCTCTGCTTTAATGTTTGAATTAATTCTGCATCTATAATTCTATGTAACCGTGTACTTCATGGTTTATTTGCTTTCCAGTTGTTAATTGTAAAATTGAGTGGTTGTTTAGTTAGCGATAGTGTGGAAACGGGTCCTTCAGGCCGCCGAGTCCGGGCTGACCAGTGCTCCTCGCACACTAACACTATCCTACATACACGAGGGACAATTTACAATTATATTAGCCTACAAAACCTGTACATTTTTGGAGTGTGGGGGGGGAAACCGGAGCTCCCGCAGAAAACCCACGCAGGTCATGGGAAGAATGTACAAACTCCATGCAGACAACCACCCGTAGTCAGGATCGAACCCAGGTCTCTGGCGCTGTAAGGCAGCAACTCTACCGTTGCACCATTATACCGTTATAACGAGGAACTTTTTGAGAAATAAAAATTTCCATGAGAGGAATAGATTGGGTAATTTGTGGAGTCTCTTGCCCAGAGTAGGGGAATCGAGAACTAGAGGACATAGGTTTAAGATGAGGGGGGGGAAAGATTTCATAAGAACCTGAGGGATAACTATTTCACACCATGGGTGGTAGGTGTTTGGGATGAGCTGCTGGAGGAGGTAGTTGAGGCAGGTACTGTAGCAATGTTTAAGAACCATTTAGACAGGTACATGGATTGGACAGGATTAGTGGGATATGGACCAAATGCAGGCAGGTGGGACTGGTGTCGATGGGACATGTTGGGCTGAGGGGCCCGTTTCCACGCGACTCCATGACTCGAAATGAGTTTTAATTTTTAAAAGGCCACAGGTCTATTTGTAATGTGTAATAGTTCCTATCCTGCCTAAAGTGAACAGTCATCTAATAGTAATTGCTTCCTATTTTATCTGCAGGCCCACGAGACAGCCATCCTGGATCTCCCAACACAGTTTTTTAGTGATGATGATGATGTATTTGTTACTCCTAATAGTTATCGGTGCCCGGAACTCACCAGCTTTCCAGTATTACTGGAATCGATTTCTCGACACAAAGTGATGAGTTTGCTGCTGCTGTATCTTTAGCTGTCCAAAACGTTGACACGCACTACAATTCCTACCTGATGCCTTAGTTTTCACTGCTACAGAAAGGCACGTGGACCAATAATAATTTAATTTACAGAACCTACGGTGCCAAGAATGTATTCCAGGTTTTGAGATTCCAATATCATTCCATTGCAGCTCTTTAATAGTTCTATATAATTCAGAATAAAATAGGTCTTTTGTATTACTCAAGGGTGAATAGTGACTGTGCTGGAGAACGTATCTGTTCTTGTTTCCAGTTTTGCAACAGGCTCCCAACCCTGTTCTCAGCTTGGTGCAGGCATAAATTCATGTGCCTTTTGCATTAGTCCAACTAGTTGGCTCTTGCCTAACCTGTAAGAAGTGAAATCTGTACTTCAGCTCGCTGACTGGCTCTCCAATGCATTGGCTGCAGCTGAAACCCCTGCACTGTTTTCAAAATCTAATCGTGACAGCCATGAGAGAGGAAGAGTCATCGGGTCCCTGAAGTGAGCTGGAAACAAGATCAGGTATTAGAAAAACATCAATTATTCTTATACTGTTACGTCAATCCGTTTTCTTGATTGATCTCAATGTGTTAAGGAACCAATTTTATATCTTCTTTATAACATGTCAAATATTTGGCATTCAAACTGCTTTGCTGTTTGTATTCCCTGAGTTAATATTCCCCCAAAATTTCATAAAATCCTTAGACAATGAAAGTATATGACAGTGAATAATGTTATACCATATTATTCACCATTTTCTATGCACGGCTTTGAACAAGCTGCAAAACAGGAACATTCTTGTATAACCTGTAGCCTGATTAAAGTGTAAGAAAGGGTTATTATTTCCCGTATGTCTTAGCCTTGGGGTTCAATAAAATACAGATATAGAAGGCATTGTTTAGGCTTTGGTAAATATCCTTTATTTGGGTTATTGATGTGTATTCAATCAAACAATATCTGCAGTGTTTAGCCTTCAAAGTTACGAAGCTTTCCAACAATCCAAATTTGATTCCTGCAAGAAATATTTATATAATATATACTACATATTATGCATGTATTCAGCTGAAAGTTAGATTTTTTTTAAGGTTATTTGTACTTGGAAATAGTCAAGTATTTCTGACCTGTATTATTCTGCTAAAATATAATTTTAGATTCTGATCTATTTTACCGTGCAAGACACCATTTGATTTACTTGGCAGAGTCAATCCTTTTGTCACAATGTCCCAATGTTGCTTAATCTAATAAACCAAAGTACATTTTTAAAGTAATACCTGGTCATGTTTTCAATCAGTGCCCTCCAGGCAGTGTGTGTCTGCTTATTCTGGTCTGTTCCCAGTTTACCTTCTAGTTGGTCTTAATATTTGCTGACCATATAAATGATCTTTGAATATAATGGAAGGTGGAACAGTACAGCAAGCGAACAGGCCATTTGGCTCACGATGTCTGTGTCTAACATGATGCCAAGACCAACTCGTATCTATCTGCCTGCACATCATCTATATCTCTCCATTCTCTGCACACCCATGTGCCTATCTAAAAGACTTTTAAACACCACCACCGTATCTCTCCCTACCAGCAGCCCTGGCAGCATGTTCCAGGCACTCACCGCCCTCTTTTAAAAAAATAATAAACAAACCTGCCCTGCACAACTCCTTTAAGTTTTGCCCCTTTCACCTTAAAACTCTGCCCTCTAGTATTTGATATTCCACCCCGGGGCAAAGATTCGGGCTGACAACCCTATCAATTCCTCTCATAATTTTATATACTTCTTTCAGGTCTCCCCTGAACCTCTGGAATTCCAGGGAAAACAATACAAGTTTGTCCAACTCCCTGCAGCTAATGCCGCCTAATTCAGATATAATTCTTGCGATGCCCTTCAAGACTTCCTGACTTTTATGCACAAAGCAAGTATACCATGTGCCTTAATCAACACTCTAGGAACTTTATGAACTGAGTAATTAAACACTAACATATTATTTGAAGGAGAGTGAAATGAGGAGAGTATAGGATTGGTGAAAATGGGTGCTGAACTTGGTGGGCTGAAATACCTGCTGTAAAACAAAATGAACCCAAATCACAACGGTGTCTGTGACTTTGGTCAACTTTATTTACAAATAGCAATGCAGGGACAGAGGAGAATTCAGTCCCTCTCATTAGGCCTGACAGACTTCTGTCACCTTTTATCTCTGCAAGTTTTTTAAGAGATGTGATTCGTGAGTTTGTGACTTTGAATAAGTAGCCGAATAAAGAGCGTTTTCATTGGGTGTTTGAATGGACAAGAACATCATTAAAATGTTCCTTCATAATTACCAGAGCAAATTGTTTTCATGGTGACCATTATATTGGACCCTGCTTGCCCTGTTCATCAATGTATGCCATAGATTTGGATTTGAAAGGAACTTTTGTGCATTGTGCCTCGCGGTATAAAAACCAAGAGGTGCCTTGCGGTATAAGAACTTGCTCCAGCTCATTTGCCTGCCCTCCGTTTACAACACTCATTCCATTTTAATTGGGGCTCCTCTGGAAAAAGTAGCATTCAACTCTTTTGTTACATTTTTAGATTTTTTAAACAAGGGACATTTGATAGCAACAGCAAGGTGGTGACACAAGATACTTGCAATAATTGTGGGATTTTGTCCTGCCTTCTATGTCTGACAACTCTCAGCCTCGGGTAACTTCAATCTGCCCAGTTTAGTGTAGATATACAGCACGGAAACAGGCCCTTCTGCCCACCGAGTCCGCACCGACCAGTGATTGTCCACACTAGGGACAATTTTCTTTTACATTTGTACCAAGCAAATTAACCTACAAACCTGTACGTCTTTGGAGTGTTGGAGGAAATCAAAGTTCTCAGAGAAACCCCACGCGGTCACTGGTGGAACGTATAAACTCTGTACAGACAGCATCTATAGACAGGATCGAACCTGGGTCTCTGGCGCTGAAAGGCTGCAACTCTACCACTGCGACACCTTGCTGCCCATGGGTGAATGGGCATGACGAATGGGTAGGCGTAACGTTGTAGCACCCCCTGCAGAATCCAATTCTTAGCGAATAAAACAAGGCCTATACCCCGTAAAGTTTAGAAGATTGAGCGATGATTTCAACGAAACGTGGACAATTTTCAAGAGGCTTGACGGGATAAATCCTTTGGAAAAACGTCTGGAAGAAGGGTCTCGACCCTAAACGTCACCCATTTCTTCTCTCCAGAGACGCTGCCTGACCGCTGAGTTACTCCAGCATTGATGTCTACCTTCGATTTAAACCAGCATCTGCAGTTCTTTCCTACGCAATCTTCTGACATTGTTTCTTCAGATCAGGGAATCCAGAAATAGAGGTCACAAACTCAAATAAACGCATCAACCATTGAGGAGCAAAATGGCCTCTACACCTGCCACACATTGTACTGCCAGCAGGGGTGGAATATGTTGGCTGCTTTTCCGAAGCAGTGTGAAGCATAGATGGAGTCGATGGTGGTGAATCTGGTCTGTGTGATGGACTGGGCTACATCCACAACTCTCTGCGATTTCTTGTGAATTTAGGCAAGTTGAAGGGGAGAAATGAGAGGCATTGCACTTCCAGCGTCCCTTGGAGGAAGATTTTTGTTGCAGTCAGGAGGGGCAGGGGATGTCACAGACAACTGGATCCAACACCTCTCCCTGACTGTCAGAAGGACCTGTAATTACAGCAGTACATTCACTGTTGTGGACTGTCATCCAGTCATTGGAAGCAGTGTGAAGCATAGATGGAGTCAATGGTGGTGAATCTGGTCTGTGTGATGGACTGGGCTACATCCACAACTCTCTGCGATTTCTTGTGAATTTAGGCAAGTTGAAGGGGAGAAATGAGAGGCATTGCACTTCCAGCGTCCCTTGGAGGAAGATTTTTGTTGCAGTCAGGAGGGGCAGGGGATGTCACAGACAACTGGATCCAACACCTCTCCCTGACTGTCAGAAGGACCTGTAATTACAGCAGTACATCACTGGGTGGGGCTGTCAGCCACGAATTGGAAATACCTGTAATTACAGTAGCACACCACTGGGTGGGAGTGTCAGCCACACATTGGGACTGGCTGTAACTCCAGGAGCAAACCTCTGTTGGTGCAATGGTACTTCATTGTCATGTACTTAGACAGAGTGAAATGCTTTATTTTGCAT
Source organism: Leucoraja erinaceus (assembly GCF_028641065.1). NCBI lineage: Eukaryota > Metazoa > Chordata > Chondrichthyes > Rajiformes > Rajidae > Leucoraja > Leucoraja erinaceus. The sequence continues at coordinate 7,616,514 of NC_073409.1, forward strand.
ACAGTTCAATGAGATGTTACAGTTTGGGATATCGTATGTAAGGGGAAAATAAGGCATAGTTTAGTTTAGTTTAGAGATATAGTGCGGAAACATGTCCTGCAGCACACCGAGTTTGCACCGACCAACAATCCCCGCACACTGACACTATCCTAAACACACACTAGGGACAATTTACAATTTCACCGAGCCAATTGGCTCAAAGCTGATCTATTTTTCCCTCTCAATCCCATTCTCCTGCCTTCTCCCCATAACCCAGGACACCCATACTAATCAAGAACCTATCAATCTCCTCCTTAAAAATATCCATTGATTTAGCCTCCACAGCCGTCTGTGGCAATGAATTCCACATAGAAGGGACCAACATTACTTAAAGAGCACATTTTGTAACTTTGTTGACACATTTGTAGCGACTCTTTTGTGTAATTTGTATGGAAAAACAAAAAAATTTCACCTTCCCAAGGCACATATGAGAATAAAGTATCTTCAGGGCAGCACAGTGGCACAGCGGTAGAGTTGCTGCCTTACAGTGCCAGAGACCCGGGTTCGATCCAGACTGCGGCTGCTGTCTGTACAGAATTTGTACGCTCTCCTCATGACATGCGTGGGTTTTCTCCGGGATCTCCGGTTTCCTCCCACACTAGAAAGACGCACAATTGTCGGTCAATTGGCTTGGTATAATTGTAAATTGTCCCTGGCGTGTGTGTGTGTGTAGGATAGTGTTAATGTGTGGGATCGCTGGTCGGCGCGGACTCGGTGGGCCAACGGGACTGTTTCCAGGCTGTATCTTTAAACTAAATCATCAGCGTCACCATTGTAAAATTGAGGGAACTAGGGTAGAATGCTGTGTGCTTTGTAAACAGATGTTTTTGCTGGTGTGGGATATTTTACTAGCTTCCCAATTGTTGACCGAGTTTGCTGATCATATCAATGACCATAACTTCATAGTAAAGGGGCTGGGGTTTAGTTATTATTGAAACTAATGTGAAGACTGGGATTGCACCATCATGTCTTTGTCATGGATACACACACACACACACACACACACACACACACACACACACACACACACACACACACACACACACACACACACACACACACACACACACACACATACACACACAGCATTATAGGTTTAAGGTGAAGGGGAAAAGATTCAATAGGAATCTGAGGGGTAACCTTTTCACACAAAGGGTGGTGGGTGTATGGAACTAGCTGCTAGAGGAGGAAGTTGAGGCTAGTGCTATTCCAAAGATTAAGAAACAGACAGGTACACACGCACAGGACAGGTTTGGAAGGATATGGTCCATGTTGGCCGGCATGGGCAAGTTGGGCTGAAGGGCCTGTTTACATGCTGTATGACTATGACTATAACATAGAAACATAGAAAATAGGTGCAGGCCATTCGGCCCTTCGAGCCTGCACCGCCATTCAATATGATCATGGCTGATCATCCAACTCAGTATCCTGTACCTGCCTTCTCCCCATACCCCCTGATCCCTTTAGCCACAAGGGCCACATCTAACTCCCTCTTAAATATAGCCAATGAACTGGCCTCAACTACCTTCTGTGGCAGAGAAGCCAGTGCACCAGGACACAATGGGAATCAAAGAGAGGACAAGATGTGAAACAGGCTCCACTTCAGCTTGAAGTGCACCCTATCACAGCGCCAAGAACAACCCCCACCCCCTGCTCTGGGTTTATTTGTACTTTTTTGTAATTGCTTGCCGCAGAAGATGTGCGGTGATGAGTCAGGCCCAGGAGATCGTTGACTCTGAGCAAAATGCGAGCCACACTCATGAAACAGTTGTGTTCCACTCTTTGAGAAAGAATAATTATCTCCACAGGAATGTTCCAATCCTGGGCTTGAGGGCAGCAGCAACAACTTGGAAGCCGAATAAATAAAAAGCCGACGGACTGATTGAAAGAATAGTTTGACGTAGTTGATGGCGGAGATTAAAGGGCGATTATGGGCACCATTTCTGCCTTATTTTCCATGATTTACATTATCGAGAAAATGATCAACTATCCTAATTATTTTTGTCAGTAAAACTTTGGCAGCATTTGCTATTTCATATTTCTGCGTGAAACCGCCTTGCTCGTGAATTCACAATTTATTCTGATTAAAACACATTAACTTAACCCCTTTCGCAATGTTCCATGACTATGATTTGGGCTGGCTGTCTACAATGGAACTGTTGACAAACTCCTCCAAGCAAGAGGGGAGGATCAGTGAGGGTGCTATGGGGGAGGGGTCGGTGAGCCACGATGTCTCAGTCGTGATGGGTCAGGATCTGGATGGTTGGGTACAGTCACGACCAACAGGTCAACAAACTGTTAGGGCACTAGGACTGCGCAAGTATTAGGAAGGTTAAGGCAAGAGGAAGGTTGAAGTGAAGGAGTATTGGTCTAAGGTACACAAAATAGCTGGAGAAACGCAGCAGCATCTATGGAGCGAAGGAAATAGGCAACGTTTCGGGCCGAAACCCTTCTTCAGAGGGTTTATTTTCCCTTCTTCTTGATCTAAGGTTGATGGTGGCCTGCAGGTCATGGGCTGAGGCAGAGTCGTGTACTTGGTCAAATGTTACCATGAGGTCGAGGGATGCCATTTCCACCTTGTTTGTCTCTGTAACATAGCTTGAGAGTCTGGGCTTAGCTGAGCTGAGTGATCCTAAGAAAGCCTAACCTGGATGTCAATGAGTAAGTCATTAGTCCATACGTGACTCAGGAACATCTTCTCGCACTTTGTTGGTGATTGATGGTAAACTGATTGAGTGGGAATTGGTCACAATTATTTATTTTGTGAATAGGACATGGTGGGGCAACTTTGGGTCGATGCTAGTGCTGTAAATGCAAGAGAACAACTTACACAGTGGGCGGCGCGGTGGCGCAGCGGTCGGGAGTTGCTGCCTTAAGAGCCTGTCCCACTTTCCCGAGTTACTCACGATTTCTCTCGAGTTTTCCCCTTAATTCAAGCTCGGAGAATGTCCGTAGCGAGGTCGTAGGAGTCCATAGATATATCGTAGCAGCTCGTTATGCCAGCCGTAGGTACTCAGGGCATCAGGTAAGTCAGGACGTTTTTTTCAGCATAACAAAAAAGTCCACGAGTGAAAAGATAGTCTGGAGGAGGAGTTCGTAGATCACAAAAATCTTGATTTTTTTTTTTAAGGTCCTTTCAACTCGGCAGAGGAAAGTGGGACAGGCCCTTTATAGCTCCAGAGACCCGTGTTAGATCCTAACTATGGGTATTGTCTATATGAAGTTTGTACGTTCTCACCGTGACCGCGTGGGTTGTCGCCTGGAGCTCTGGTTTCCTCTCACACTCCAAAGACGTACAGGTTTGTAAGTTACACAAAAATGCTGGAGAAACTCAGCGGGTGCAGCAGCATCTATGGAGTGAAGGAAGTGGGCAACGTTTCGTCCCAAAACGTTTCTCCAGCATTTTTGTGTACCTTCGATTTTCCAGCATCTGCAGTTCCTCTGTAAGTTAATTGGCTTGATAAAACTGTTTTATTTTTAGTTTTAGAGATACAGCAAGGAAACATGGAACCAGAGAGAGCATGGAGTGCAGTGAGATTACATCTTGTGGTGGTAAAGGCGATGGTGATTCACGGCACCTTGCGGACGCCCAGTTTAACGCCATTTCTAGCATCGGTGAGTGCAGTGGCCATTTCCCGTCTCTGATGAACCCTCTCCCCGTGTCTTAACCCTTTATTTAAATTGCTTCTCCGCCTTTCACTGGAAATGAGCTGCAGCCTGCCTGATCTTTCCCGATTGTTATCACCTTAAATGATTGCCACTTCTGCAAAGCTCCTGCTGCTCTCTATCATGCCTTGCCAATGAAGGCTCGAATATGCACAGTGCTTCATGTCATCTAAACCCCTCTCGATGCAAATTCGACTTTTCAATTCTAACCTGTCAGAAATAAATGATAGTGTTGGTTTGACTATGCATGGCCATGTTCATCCAACTCACTGCTTGAGTTGTGTACCTGTTCTCCGAGATGCATTTCTTCCGCCTCACTTAAATACTAACTTTTCAAGCAATTCACGACGTTCCTATTTCACTTTTTAAAAATGATGCTGCAGCTCTCATCTCTGCACATTGAAATATGATGTTCATAGAGTTGTAGAGAGAGATGGCATCAGCCCATAGGCCACCTATTTATATTAATCCTATTACATTATATTACACCATCTTTTATTCTCCCACATTGCCATCAACACTGCAGCACGGTGGCGCAGTGGTAGAGTTGTTGCCTTAAGGGCCTGTCCCACTTTCATGACCTTTGCCGAGTTTGCCCTTGACTCATACTCGCAGCATGGTCGTCACGAGGTCGTGATGCTAGTCGTAGGTACTCGTGGCATCAAATAGTTCGCGGCGTTTTTTATAGCCTGATGAAAAATGTCCACGAGTAAAAAAGGTCGTGAATTAGGTCGTGAAAGTGGGACAGGCCATTTACAGCGCCAGAGACTTGGGTTCAATCCTGACGGTGGGTCCTGTCTGTACAGAGTTTGTACTGTACATTCTCCCTGTGACCTGCATGGGTTTTCACCTGGTTTGTAGGTTAATTGGTTTCGGTAGTATTGTAAATTGCCCCAACTGTGTGTAGGATAGTGATAGTGTGTGAGGATCACTGGTTGGTGCGGATATGGTGGGCCGAAGGGCCATACCGTATCTCTAAACTATACTAAACTAAATTAAATTTTCCCTCCCCTCCCAATTCTATTCGGCATTGCTCTCATTTACAGAAACAAATTTACAGAAATTGCCATTACTGAACAGCTCTGCCAAAACTGTAAATTCCAGATGGCGGAAAATCTCGGACCAGAAATGGGTGTGCGATGGAGAAAAATGTTTATTATAGCTCTTGCCTTTATTCTGCTGAAAACAAAATTAACCCTGGAGGATGAAAAATCAGCAAAGAATGTTTGACCTTCAAATATAAAAAACCGTAAACTCTAAACTTTAGACTTTGGGAAAACATCACGGAAACAGGCCCTCTGGCCCTGCGAGTCCACCGCATACACTTGCACTCTCCTACACACTAGGGACAATTTTACAGAAGCCAATTAACCTGAAAACATGTACGGTAAGTCTTTGGAGCATGGGAGGAAACCGGAGCACCCAGAGGAAACCATGCAATCACAGGGAGAACATGCACACTTCTTACAGACAGCATGTGTAGTCAGGATCGAATCCAGGGCTCTGGCACTGTAAGGCAGCAACTCTTTTGCCACCGTGCCAAACCTAAAAATATTCAGCAGGTCAGTGCAGCAGTATTTTCCACTTACTGTTTTGTTTTTGTTAACATTCAGCCTGTAATAGAGTCATACAGCACAGAAACAGGCCCTTCAGCCCAACTTCTCCAAGACAGCCAAGATGCCCCATTTAAGCAAAACCCATTTACCTGCATATGGCCCATATCCCTCTAAACCTTTCCTCCATGTATCTGTCCAAATGTCTTTTAAATATTGTTATTGTATCTGCCTCAACTAATAGGAAATCTGCAACTCTTACTTCAGGAGTCATAGTCATAGATTCACACAATGTGGAACCAGGCCCTTCAGCCCATCTTGCCCAAGCGGACCAACATACCCCATCTAGACTAGTCCCACCTACCCGCCCTTGGCAAATAACCCTCAAGGACCTAAGGTACACAAAAATGCTGGAGAAACTCAGCGGTGCAGCAGCATCTATGGAGTGAAGGAAATAGGCAACGTTTCGGCCCGAAACGTTGCCTATTTCCTTCGCTCCATAGATGCTGCTGCACCCGCTGAGTTTCTCCAGCATTTTTGTGTACCTTCGATTTTCCAGCATCTGCAGTTCCTTCTTAAACCCTCTAGGACCTATCCTATCTATGTACCTGTCCAAATGTCTCTTAAATATTATGATAGTACCTGCCTCAACTACCTTCCCTGGCAGCTTGTTCCATACACCCACCACCCTTTGTGTAAAAAAAGTTACTTCTCGGGTTTGTATTAAATCTTTTCCCCCTCTTTTTAAACCTATGTCCACTGGTTCTTGACTTCCCCACACTGGGTAAGAGACTGTGCATTTACCTGTTCTATTCCTCTCATGATCTTGGACACAAGATCTTACACCAAGCCCACAGTGGGAGTGGCAGAGTGGAATCGATGCCAGTGATCTGCCACTATTTTGCACGGTCATAAAACATCAGCCTGTTGCTACTTGGTGGTGCCATTCTATTACTCGTTTTACTCTTCCAGCATGAACTGTAGTAGGTTTTACCACACGGAAGACTATCACTTATTTATACCCTGTTATGGACATACCTCAGCCTGTTGTCTGCCACCTCTTGGACCATTGATGGCTTGAGTGCAACTTTAATTTGCCTCAAGGTTCAGATTTTTTCCGCGAGAGTGCTGAAGTGAATTGCACTGATCTCAAATAAATCCTGTCACACCAACAGCACAACCGTTCCTTATACGTCTCTGCTACACAGCCAGGCGTTCAGGGGCCACAAAACAAAATTGTGTTTCGTTTAGTTTAGTTTACAGATACAGCGCGGAAACAGGCCCTTCGGCCCACCGGGTCTGCGCCGACCAGCGATTCCCGCACATTAACACTATCCTACACCCACTAAGGTAAATTTTTACATTTACCAAGCCAATTAACCTACGTTTTTGGAGTGTGGGAGGAAACCGAAGATCTTGGAGAAACCCCACGCAGGTTGCGGGGAGAACGTACAAACTCCGTACAGACAGCGCCCATAATGGGGATCGAACCCGGGTCTCTGGCGCTGCACTCGCTGTAAGGCAGCAACTCTACCGCTGCGCCACCGTGACTACCTTTCCACTGTTCCAAGCATGTCCCAGAAAGACATCTCATGAGGACGATCTTTCCAGAAACATAGAAAATAGGTGCAGGAGGAGGCCATTCGGTCCTTCGAGCCAGCACCGCCATTCATTGTGATCATGGCTGATCGTCCCCAATCAATAACCCGTGCCTGCCTTCTCCCCATATCCCTTGATTCCACTAGTCCCTAGACCTCTATCTAACTCTCTCTTAAATCCATCCAGTGATTTGGCCTCCACTGCCTTCTGTGGCAGGGAATTCCACAAATTCACAACTCCCTGGGTGAAAAGGTTTTTCCCCACCTCAGTCTTAAATTACCTCCTCTTTATTCTAAGACTGTGGCTCCTGGTTCTGGACTCGCCCAACATTGGGAACATTTTTCCTGCATCTAGCTTGTCTAGTCCTTTTATAATTTTACATGTTTCTATAAGATCCCTCCCTCATCCTTCTAAACTCCAGTGAATACAGACCTAGTCTTTTCATTCTTTCCTCATATGACAGTCCCGCCATCCCAGGTATCAATCTCGTGAACCTACGCTGCACTGCCTCAATCACAAGGATGTGATTCCTCGACTTAGGAGACCAAAACTGTACACAATACTCCAGTTGCGGTCTTACCAGAGTACAATACAATTGCAGAAGAACCTCTCTACTCCAATATTGAAATCCTCTTGTTATGAAGGCCAACATTCCATTAGCTTTCTTCACTGCCTGCTGCACCAGCACACCAACTTTCAGTGACCGGTGTACAAGGACACCCAGGTCTCGCTGTACCTCGCCCTTACCTAACCTAACCCCATTGAGATAACAATCTGCCCCCTGGTTTTTGCCCTCTTCCTTTGTTCTCTTCTTCTTCAGAAGAAGAAGGCACACCCACTGCCTTGTCCTTTGGGCTGATGTTGCTAAACTAAACTATACACAGGCACAGGACATGGAATACCAATAGGACTGAGCTCCCCATTCCTTCCTTACCACTCAAACCTTGTAGATGATGGCATCATATCCCTTTGTTGCAGTGAAGACCTCCAAGACGATCAGTTGTGTTGCAGACCAGAGGTGAATATTATTTTAGACATTCTCCTGAATCAACATTTATTATTCAAATGTTTTAGCCCTTGGTCCTGCCACCAGCTCTGGGGAACCTCCTCATTCTCTCTCCACGCTGTGGTATCTGCATCCCAAGCTGCACAAACATTTATGGTAATAAAAAGCTGTCCAGAACATGTGGCCTTGATTTATTATTGGAATGTGAAGCGGTGAGCACAAAATAAGTATGTAGACTGAATCTAACCAAATATATAGAAAATATAAACACATAGTGAGTGAAATAGACCGTTGGCAACAGCTCAAAGTAGGCAATAACAAATTAGCTGTCACTTCATGCCTGACTAACTATGAGGTTCATTGATTACTCTGGCCAGCTAATACCCCATCACTTCTTTCACACTTCCATCAGGGACTAATTTATTGCTTACATCATCTCCCTTAATCATTTCTCTTGAAATAAAATAGGATTTTAAACTTGTTTTTGTCCCATTGGGTCATCACTCAGTGGGTGAAAACCATGGACCAACTGGATCTAAATTGTCTCTAGCTACAATGTAGTTTTGAGGCAATTAAGAACACGGATTCTCATGCAGCTAGTAGAGCCATTGCCTCACGTCGACAGATACCAGGTTTTGGCCTGACCTCAGCTGCTCTCTGTGTGGAGTTTGCACATTCCCAGTGACCGTGTGGACTTTCTCCGGGTGCTCCGTTTTCCAAACACATGCAGGTTATGAGGCTAATTAGCCACTGTAGATTCGCCCAGTTATTATTCCCCCCCCCACACTTGCATCAGATTCCACCTCTCACCAAACCTGGGGAATTTATGAGATTTTGGAGAGAGTATGAAGTGGAATGTATATAGGATTGGTGTCAATGGGTGGTTGGTGGTTTGGTGACTGAAGGGCTTGCTTCTGTGCTGTATCCCTCTCGGATTAGCTGCTGGATTTTAAGCGATTACTGAACCTTGTGAGGTGCCCCTTGTGAACCATATGGGGAGAGGCTGAGGCATCTGCCTCATTGTAAACTATTTACGATGCTTAGACGTGGTAGTCCTGCCCAACTCCTCCTCTGCTCCTGGAACAGCTAGCAGTGAACCACTACAGGTTCATTAACAGTTTCCATAAAACCATCTGGTTATTCAACACCACAACCTCCAAATAAGCTCTGAACTACATAGACTTGGGGCATTGGCTTATCTTTTTTGCTGTTTTATTATTGTTTGTTTGTTTTACATGTATGTGTGTGTGTGTGTGTATATATATGTGTGTATATATATGTGTGTGTATATATCTTCTATTATATTATATAAAAGTCTGTGGCTGCCGCCTGCCTTTCTTCCTTTTGATTCGCTGCTCCTTCCTATCAGCTTCCAACACACTTCAAAACAAAGTTGCAAGACAGGAACACTCTGAACTTTTCACCTCAATGGGATATCACAGTAAGTGCTTCAACAGGAGGGGGAGGGCCTATTGGTATTACAATTGGAACTGCTGCAGCAGGCAGGGGAGGTGCAATTGGAATTTTTTTTCAATCCACTGCTGAGGGAGGCAGGGAAGTGCTGGAATCTTACATTTGGGAACGGGTTCAGTTCCGTTGGAGGAGACGGGTGCATGGTGGAATATTGGGTTGGGGGATCACACCATTGGGGGAGCAGACCCAACGGGTCTGCACTTGGTCTAGTATATATTTATATATGTGTATATATATGTGTGTGTGTGTGTATATACTGAACTTTTTTTCTTCTCTTTTATGTTGTTTACAGTGTACTATGTTTATATACGAGGCACATTTCATTTCACTATCTGGGACATATGACAGTAAAACACTCTTGACTCTTGGCTTGTTATGAACCAAAGTTATTCAGCAATTTTGCAGCTGGTTTCCTATGTTTCCGAAGAAGTTCTTCAGATACAGGGCCCTTGAAAACCAGCATCTTCCCATCCATCAATTAAACAACCAAGCACAGCCTCCAAACCAAACGATACTTCAACCAGTTACAGCAGAGAGTCATGATGGAGTAAGCATGTATAGTCTCTCTGCTGACTATAGTCTTACAGCACCAGAGACCCGGGTTTGTTCCTGGCTATGAGTGCTTGTCTGTACATAGTTTGTACGTTCTCCCCATGACCGCGTGGGTTTTCTCCGAGATCTTCGGTTTCCTCCCACACTCCAAAGACGTCCAGGTTTGTAGGTTAATTGGTTTGGTGTAACAGTAGAAATGTAAAAAATGCCTCCAGTGTAGGATAGTGTTAGTGTGCTGGTCGGTGTGGACGTGGTGGGCCAAAGGGCCTGTTTCCGTGCCGTGACGTTTCGGGTCGACCTGCTGAGTTACTCCAGCTTTTTGTATCTACCTTAACTGGTGGAAGTGGATTCCATAAGCTTTTATTCAGAGAATACACAAAGCCTCTGATTCTTTTCTCCTGATCCATCACAAGGTGCCTTTTAGACTTGCCTTCACAATTTAATTCTCAAATTGTTTCTTCACACATAGTCCTTTTTCCAAACAATGGATTTCATTTCCTTTGGCCTTTTTCACCTCACTTAAAACCGATTGGCAACAACCATTGTTCAGCCAAGGCAAATGGTAACATTGCTTGATGGTTGTAAGTTCCCACTCCACATATCCAGGCTTATACCCCAATGTGGTAGTTAAAGAGTTGTTTCAGATGAGAATTAAACCAAGGTCCATGAAGAAGGATAGTAAAGATTCAATGGGTAGGAAGGTGTTGGTTTAAACTGAAGAAAGACACAAAAAGCTGGAGTATTTCAACGGGACCGGCAGCATCTCTGGAGAGAAGGAATGGGTGAGGTTTTGGGTCTGAAGAAGGGTCTCAACCAGAAATGTCACCCTTTTCCTTCTCTCAGATGGAGTCCCGCTGAGTTACTGGTTCAATTCAATGTTGCCTATGCAAGGTCATCACTCCTGTGTCATTATCCCTTGGCCAAGACCACAAGTGCACTCCACAGTTGAAATTAACTGGAAAACCAATTGCTGAATTGTTTCATCCTTGCCAGGAAGCAGAGGCCAATAAACCTACAAGCCCCCACGTCTTTGGCATGTGGGAGGAAACCAAAGCACCCGGAGGGAACCCACGCAGTCACAGGGAGAACGTGCAAACTCCACACAGACAGCACCCAAAGTCAGGATCGAACCAGGTTCTTTGGCGCTGTGAGGCAGCAGCTCTACCAGCTCCAACACTGCTTTGCAATGTTATGAAAAGTGTTATATCGGTGCAAGTCTTTCTTTCCTTTGCATCCAAATGTTAAATAGCAATGGTCGTGACTTTTCACTCTACTTCCAATTGCCAACAGTCGACATAATATGTTCAAGAGTACACGTTCACATTCAAAAGCCTGAGGGACGTCATGCACTTTGCACTGCGCAATTTACTAAAGATGTCTTGATTGTATTGGCGGAGAATCATGCAGCGTGGAGCAGTGCCAAGTGTGGCCGGTGTGTACCAATCACGTCCTTGTGTCAACCATGTTGCCAACTTGGCAAGAGGTCACTTCCCGGCTTGTTTCAATGAAAGGTCTTCCGCCCTGGTCCTTTCACCGAAGCATATGGTTGATCATCAGTTATCAATGTGTATCTTCAGAGTCAGCACGCTATAATTCTTCCAGCAGAATGAGACTGGGAACTCTAAAGCTGAGCTTTGTGCTTTAGGGAGTTCAATAATGTAGCTTTTTGCACTCTGAGGCTTCATGCCGTGAAAGCTCAATGAGAACTTGGCTGTAGGTGGTGAGTACTTTTATATTTGTGCTTCCAAAATACAGGACAATGAAGTATTGTTCTGAGAAAAGGGATTTTTTTAAATTCTCTCTCTTCGTGAAGTAACAGCCTCAAGTGCAGTATGGAACAACGGCCGACATCAGCTCTCATTAGAATGTTTTGTAAAGAAAGCTGTTTGTGAGCCAAGAATCTAATTTTCTGCACGAGTTAAACTTCCCTTTTCCCCACATGAACCTGGCTCTTCCCTGTGTGTGTTGCGTGCCATGGAACCTTGGAGCTGCCTGATAAATGGAGAAAGAAAGACCAATGCATTTGTATAGCACATTCCACAACGGCAGAACAGCCCAGGTCATGAAGCAGGCAGTGATGTTCACTCATTGCTATCAGCAGTCTCGGTTATGAACTCCTCCATTGATCTGACCTTTAATGTCTTTGGTTGAGGAGTAATGGGGTACAAAGCTGGGGGGGGGCTTCCTCCTTAGCTCCTATCTATTTATTTTTTCATCCTGAGAGGGGCTCCAGTTTACTGGTCTGGGTCCTGCTTAATCTGCCCCACCCCTTACACTCATTGCCACCGCTATTCCTGAAAATCTATGTGTAGGAACTGCAGATGCTGATTTACACGTTAGATACAAAAATACTGGAGTAACTCAGCAGGTCAGGCAGCATCTCTGGAGAAAGGGTCTCGACCAGAAACATTACCGTTTCCTCTTCTCCAGAGGTGCTGCCTGACCTCCTGAGTTACTCCAGTATTTTGTGTCTTACTTATTATGGACTCAGTTGAGTTGAAGGACTAAATCATGGAATGGATGCAGAGACTAGACCATAGTAGATGTATCCTCAGGCACCTCTGTGGATTTGAAACTGTCTCTGTTACGGCATGCGGCACCTCCTCTGGCTTTTCCTGCATCTGTTCCTAGTTGGGATGCACCAAACTCGGTTGTGTCAGCAACTTGTGATTTATCAGGAACTCTGCCGAGGGACCAGCCTGAAGTGAAATGACGGGTGATCCTACTGGTAATTGGAAACAATGTCAGCCATTGACTCAAGGAGCACTTGTACCTCTTGTCTCTTAGTTGCCACCTCATTGTCTCTGTTACAAATGTGGGTGGATAGAATGATAGTTAGACATTGTGGAAACAAGGCCAGTCAACCCAACTTGCCCACACAGACCAATATGGTCCATCTAAACTAATTCCACCGGCCTGTGTTTGGCCCAAATTCCTCTAAACCTGTCTTATCCATGAACCTGTCTAAATGGTCCTTAAACGTTGCGATACTACCCGCCTCAACTACCTCCTTCGGCAATTCATTCCATACACCCACCACCCTCTGTGGTGGAGACGCCCCTCAAAATAAGGAAAGGGATCCCACGCCAGTAGGGTACATGAGTGGCAAGGGCGGAGGATAAATTTGTGAAATTTGAGCAATGTATGTAGACTGTATTGAATCATTTGTATAGCCTCCCAAAATGTCAGATGGATTTTTTGCACAGTTCATGTATTGTGTATATTTATTACCTGAATTAAGTTTATTTTGAAATTTAAAAAAAGAGCAACCCCACTTTCTCTGCCCACCTGTCTATCTTTTCGATAGGACGTGTAACCTTGGATATTCAGCACCCAGCTCAGGTCCACTCTCCGCCACGCCTCCATAATGCCCACAACTACGTACCTACCACTTTCAAACTGCTCTATATGTTCAGAGGTGGGGGGCGGGGCGATAGAGTGGGGGTGGGGCGATGGAGTGGGGGCGGGGCGATAGTGGGGCAATGGAGTGGGTGCGGGGCAATGGAGTGGGGGCGGGGCGATGGAGTGGGGGCGGGGCGATAGAGTGGGGGCGGGGCGATAGAGTGGGGGCGGGGCGATGGAGTGGGGGGGGGCGGGGCGATAGAGTGGGGGCGGGGCGATGGAGTGGGGGCGGGGGCGATGGAGTGGGGGCGGGGCGATGGAGTGGGGGCGGGGCGATAGAGTGGGGGCGGGGCGATGGAGTGGGGGCGGGGCGATAGAGTGGGGGGCGGGGCGATAGAGTGGGGGCGGGCGATGGAGTGGGGGCGGGGCGATGGAGTGGGGGCGGGACGATGGAGTGGGGGGGGGGATGGGGTGGGGGCTGGGCGATGGAGTGGGGGCGGGACGATGGAGTGGGGGCGGGGCGATGGGGTGGGGGCTGGGGCGATGGAGTGGGGGAGGGGCGATGGAGTGGGGGCGTGGCGATGGAGTGGGGGCGGGGCGATGGAGTGGGGGCAGGGCGATGAAGGGGCGTTGCAGTTGAAGGGCGGGGCTATGGATGGTTTCTTGGTTTCTTGGTCGTCCAAAATATTCCAAATGGAATTTAAACTGGAGGTGGTGGAGGGAAGACTTAAGCCAGAAAAGAATTTTGGGAAGAAAGAGCTACCTTAAATTTAGTTGTATCTGGTTGGGTAACTATGGTAGGGTGAAGATTATTCCATGCTTTAATTGTGCGGGGAAAGAACGAATTGCTGTGTACATCTGGTTTGGGTTTGGTGTTCAAGAAAGAACTGCAGATGCTGGAAAATCGAATGTACACAAAAATGCTGGAGAAACTCAGCGGGTGCAGCAGCATCTATGGAGCGAAGGAAATAGGTGACGTTTCGGGCCGAAACCCTTCTTCAGACTGATAGGGGGTGGCGGGGAGAAGGAAGGAAAAAGGAGGAGGAAGAGCCTGAGGGCTGAGGGATGGGAGGAGACAGCTAACAACATTGGGAGAATTCAATGGGTTTGGTGTAGGTTTGGTGAGGGGGGGGTGGCAGTGGAGGGGCGGGGCTACGGATGGGGGCGGGGCAATAGAGGGGGCATGGTGATGGGGGCGGGGCTATGGATGGGGCGGGGCAATAGAGGGGCCGTAGTTATAGGGGGCGTGGCAATGGGGGTGGGGTTATGGGGGGCGTGGTTATGGAGGGGGCGTGGTGAGGGGCGGGGCTATAGGGGGTGTGGTGATGGGGCGGACCAATGAAGGGGCGGGATTATGGGGGGGGCGTGGTGAGGGGCGGGGTTATGGAGGGTGCATGGTGAGGGGTGGGTTATGGAGGGGGCGGGGCTATGGAGGGGGCGGGGTTATGGAGGGGGCGTGGTGAGGGGCGGGGTTATGGAGGGGGCGGGGTTATGGAGGGGGCGGGGCTATAGGGGGTGGTGGTGATGGGGCGACCAATGAAGGGGCGGGATTATGGGGGGGCGGGGCGAAGGGCTGGGTTATGGAGGGGCGGGGTTATGGAGGGGGCGGGGCTATGGAGGGGGCGTGGTGGAGGGGCGGGGTTATGGAGGGGGCGGGGTTATGTATGGGGCGTGGCGAAGGGCTGGGTTATGGAGGGGCGCGGGTTATGGAGGGGGCGGGGTATTAAGGGGGCGGGGTTATTAAGGGGCGGGGTTATGGAGGGGGCGGGGTTATGGATGGGGCGGGGTTATGGGGGCGTGGTGATGGGCGGGGCTATGGAGGGGGCGGGGTTATGGAGGGGGCGCGGTTATGGAAGGGCGGGGTTATGGAGGGGCGGGGCTATGGATGGGCGGGGCTGTGGGGGCGGGGCTATGGAGGGGGGGGGGTGTGTAGGGGGGGGTGGTGAGGGGCGGGGTTATGGAGGGGGCGGGGTTATGGAGGGGCGGGGTTATGGAGGGGGCGTGGTGAGGGGCGGGGTTATGGAGGGGGCGGAGCGGCGGCGCTGGGAGCTGAGACTCTCCGCCGGGAGCGTTGTCTCTATTGTCGGCGGCCGGACCATGGGTGTCCCCTCGTTGCTGCACCTGGCGCTGGCCGTCTGCCTGCTGCACTTCCCGGACCCAGGTACCGCACAGACCCCCCCCCCTCTCCCCGCACCGACTCTCCCCCGTCCCCCCCCCGTCCCGTCCATCCACCCACTCCCTCCCTGCCTGCAATCCCCTACCTCTCTCCACCCCCCCCACCGGTCTCTCCCGTTACCCCCCCTGCTCCCTCTCAGTAATCTGCTCCTTTACCCCCTGTCTCCAGCGGCCGCTGAGCTGACCGTACCGCGGAGGTTGGGCGCGGGTCCGCCGGGAGAACAGCTCCAGCTGGCGCTGCCGCTGCCGGCCTGGGGCACCGAGCTGGTGCTGTCCTTGAGGCGGGGGCAGCGCTTCCTGGCGCCGGCATTCACCGTGGAGGAGCGGGGCAGAGACACGGGCCCCCTGCGAGCCGAGCATCACTGCTTCTACAGCGGCCACGTCCTCCGGCACCGCCGCTCCTTCGCCGCGCTCAGCACCTGCAACGGACTGGTAATAAATAACTCCTTCACCTCTTCTGACCCCAGACCGTTCGGCCCACAACGAGTCTGTCAGCTCCTGGCCAGGGTTGATGTAGTTGAGGATGAGGTGGTGGCAAGAAAGAGTGTTCTCTCTCAGTAGAACCACACTTGCCCTCGCTCGAGTGTAGGACCCTTGGCTAAAGCTGGCGAGTGAAGAGAGTAGGGGTGGGACGAGTTGCATCGTAGAGAATAGAGTCTAGGACTCTGTAAAAGGGTCCCGACCCGGAATGTTTTCTGTCCATTCCCTCCACGGATGCTGCCCGACCAGCGAAGTTACTCCATCACTCTGTGCTTTGCTCCACTGTAGTTTTCATAAGAAGGGGAGCATAGAACAAAAACTAACACGAAGTGTCGGACTAACCGAGCGGGTCAGGCAGTATCTGTGGAGTACATGGATAGGCGACATTTCTGATCGGGATCTTCCTCCATAAAGAAGTCGACCCGAAACTTCACCTATCCGTGTTCTCAGGGGATGTTGCTTGGCCCGCGGAGTTACTCCAGAACTTTGTCTTTTTGCTCAAAATGTCAGCATCTGCAGTTCCTTGTGTCTAAATATGTTAGGGTCTCTTGTTAAAGATAGAACGCGATAGACTCCTGGCAAGGGAACTAAACGGGTTGCAAAGAATCGATGAACTTGGAGCCACTTGTTCCACTTCTAACGGGAAAAGTTTCGGCGACTTTTCTCGACGCACGGCGCCTGACTATGAAATGCATCAAATTATTTGGGAGTCCATTGATTGTTTAATTCCGGTAATCAAATAAAACTGCAGATGTGGGGATCTGTAACCGACACATGCTGGGAGAACTCGGTCAGTTGAGTAACATTGATGCAAAGAGAAAACTACCGTTTCGGTCAGCGACCCTTTTTTGTCTCAGAATGTTTAATTCCAATTGTTTTGAAGAATGCACAAGGGATTTGAGAGATTAATCTCAAGGCTGCAGAGGCTGTGAGCTCTGAGTTGGCTCTGTACACTCCAGCCTCCCACTACCCCCCCCTTTCACCTGCTTGCCCCGAGGTTGTAGCCCGCTGCTGGGAATGTATTCGGAATACGATATACTAAACATACCCGCCGGCCGCGTTACTGCTGCGGCTTGAGATTTTACGAGCAGATACTCTCTCCTACCGATGAACAGATGTTTTTCAGAGGCGGCTGTGCATTTGTGTCGGCCTCTTTCAACGTTCTGGCTGCGAGGATATAGTTTTAACTGGCAGAGCGTCTGTTTTAATAGTAGACCTGCCCGGAAACTTTCTTAGAAGGCGAATTAAGTGTTCAAAGTTATTCCAGTTTTCTGCTTCTCCCAAATTCGCCCGAACAGAATATAGAAATAAGGAACTGCAGATGCTAGTTTACAATTTAAAAAAAAAGACACGAAGTGTTGGCGTAACTCAGCGAGTCAGGCAGCATCCTTGGAGAACATGAGTGGGTATCCGCCTGTGTTCTCCGGAGATGCTGTCCGATCCGCTAAGTTACTCCAACTCTTTGTGTCCTTTTTCTATTTTGCTCACTTGGTTAGCCGTTTCATGACATTTCCGCGCTAATCCCAGTGATAACGGAATATTTTCACGTTTACAAATATTTTGCTGATCGCAACCCGAAAATTTGGGGATTATTTTATTTTTAACCAAAGACTTCCTCATTACACTATTGTACATGAGATTTGAGACATCAAACACAAGATTTCAAACACGAGCCACTGACCAGCTTTGTATATCTATCTTCGGTGTAAACCAGCATCTGTAGTCTCTTCCCACAGTTATTAAAAACATTGCTTTCAAAAATACTTAGTATGATAAATGCAATCGCTCCACAACATTGCCTTCACCGTGTTATCAAATGACCACATCTTACTAGCGGTCCATATTATACATCTTTCCTCTTTAAACAATACATTCCCAAGCCCTTGAGAGGCAACAAGTTCTGGATTGATCAAAGTGCATCTTTCACCAAGTTGCATTTTGTCTTTGTACACAACCCTGCGAGTTGCTGGGAATGTTGACTTGATTGTGATTTCTCAGGATTACATTCAGTCAAAAAAGACAGTGCTGGAGTAATTCAATAGGTCAGGCAGCAACTCTGGAGAACATGTTTTGCGTGGGATACTTCCTCAGACTGATTATGGTGGGGGGGGGGGGGGGGGGGGAGGGGACAAAATCTGGTGAGTGATATGTAGATGATGGGCGGGCGGGTAGGCAAATGGTTGGACAAAAACTAGAGGTGAAAAGCCAAAAGGTGTGACATAAGAATAAAGTAATGAGAATTGCGAAACCAGCGGAAGGAATGTATGGAGAGGGGAGAAATTGGCGCGAGTCCATTTGGGGTGGGTGTTTGCTGGTTAGTTATCTAAAGTGGGACAATTCAATATTCATACTGTTAAGTTGTGAGCTGCCCAAGCTGTCCTGCCCCTCCACTCTTCTTGCTTACTTTCTCTCTTCTCCCCCCCCTCCCCCCCCCCCCCACAAACATTCAGTCTGAAGAGGGTTGCTGACCTGAAACATCATCTATCCATGTTCTCCAGAGGTCCTGCCTGATCTGTTGTTACACCAGCACTTTATGTCCTTATTTGTATTAACCAGATTTTGCAGTTCCTTGTATCTCCTGGCATGAAGTCAAGACGGGAAGTTCAGCGCCTAATGTCCCCCGCCAGATGCACTTTAATTTAAATCTCACCTTTAAAGGCAAAATTATCTCCCTTCTGACCAACTGCAGAGATGAATTCATTTGTGTGAGAAGTCTGGGGTGAATGGTTTGCCAGAAACAACATTTTCATTTATAAGCATGTTTAACACATTTATGGGCAGCACGGTGACCCAGTAATAGAGTTGCTGCCTTACAGCGCAAGAGACCCAGGTTTGATCCTGACTATGGGCGCTGTCTGTACGGAGTTTGCACGTTCTCCCTGTAAACACGTGGGTTTCTCCGGGTGCTCCAGTTCTCTTCCACACTTCAAAGATGTACAGGTTTGTAGATGAATTGGCTTCCGTAAATTGTCCCTAGTGTATAAAATGGAACCAGTGTATGGGTGAATGCTGGTCAGCATGGACTTGATGGGTCGAAGGGCCTGTTTCCACACTGTATCTCTAAAACAAACTAAACTATAGATGTTCCATCATGTTTCGCAGTATTGACAAAACAATTGACACCAAACCACCCGGGCATGTGCCGCTTGAGTAAGCAGGAAGGGTACAAAACATAAGGTTCGATGTTTTGTACTATAGAACAGAGGAAATCATTGATGTGCACTTGTTTTCTCATTTCTTTTCCACATTTCTCTATGTTGAGGCCCTTTGCTTGTGTCTTTTTCTATTTTGAGGCTTTAATGGTTCCATTGAAGGAAGCAATGTCAAACTTGGCAATAAATTATGTCTCGATTTTGGTGGATAAATTATCTCTCAATTTTCCTAATCAATGAAGTTTTGTTCCTCCTATAGTTGGGATATATCCAGATTGGTGACGATCTGTTGTCCATAGAACCTGTGAACAAAATTAACTCTTCATTCAGTGGGGAAGTTCACCGGATTTACAGGCACAAGCAGCCCCTCGCATCCAAGAAGAATCACAGCTCTGACTTCTGCAAGGTGATCAAAGGTAATTTTTTTTAGAAGTGAGTTTGGAGGAAAGAGTGCGAATTAATGTCAGGGTTGTTAATGCACATGTTTTAAACAATGACGGAATGAGAAGCTGACCAGCTTGTGCGATAAGGCCTTGAATAAGTATTTCAGAAAAGAGGCACAGTGGTGGAGTTGCTGCCTTGCAGCACCACACACCTGGGTTCGATCCTGACTACAGGTGTATCTGACCAGAGTTTGTGTGTTCTCCCTGTGACCGCATGGGTTTTCTCTGGGTGCTTGGTTTCCACCCATACTCCAAAGATGTACAGGTATGTAGTTTAATTGGCTTCTGTAAATTGTAAATTGTCCCTAGTGAGTAGGATGGTGCTAGTGTATGGGGTGATCGCTGGTTGGCACAGGCGGACCTGTTTCTATGCTGTATCTCAAAGTCAAAAAGTGGTGATGTTTTTCTCTCCTTTACTCATGATGAAAGGAAGCTGTTTGGTCTCATCAAGTCTCTGCTGACTCTCTAACCACAGCCCAATCCCATATATTCAATTCACCCACTCATTTTTCTCTCTCTTCGTACCCCTTCAACCCCACCCTGACCTCTCGTCTCCCCTCCCCTGTCATTTTCCTACTAATCACCTACACAAGGCAACATTCATGGCAACAAATAATCCAACAATTAAATATATGTGGAGAGCTAAGCATCTGCTCACTGGTTGCATGTGGCAACTCCATATGGACTTCATTAAAGGTAAGGGTGGAACTCGTGTGTAGGAAGAAACTGCAGATGCTGGTTTACATCAAAAATAGCCACGCAATGCTTGCGTAACTCAGCGGGGTAGCCAGCATCTCTGGAGCGAAGGAAGGGTGACGTTTTGGGTCGAGACACTTCTTCAAACTGGTGGAATCCATGTTGTTGGAGTTCTGCCATTGTATTGGACAATGTGGGTGTTGTATTGCCAAATTTGGGTGCATGTGATTGGAATTTTCAATTTCATTGTTGTTGAGGTGTGGTAGGGGAATGGTGCGGAATTTCCTCATTGTCGATTAAATACCTAAAGTGGAAACATGGAACCATTTTAACTAAAGGGAGAAAATGGGTGTTTGTTTGCCTAATTATTTGCTTTTGGGAAATTTGAGGTGTTGGTCATATTTGGTCATATTTGATATTGCATTGACACTAACAATGTAGAATTAGGAAGCAATGCTCGAGATGCCTGTAGCATTACGATCCTTGACACTAAAAACAGGCAGATTCCGCTGGTCATAACAAAGCAACAACTCGCCAGTGATGGTTCCCCAGAACTAATTGTGGCTGTATTCCAGGGATGTTCCAACACTGATGTCTATCTACCCAATGTGGAACATCAGATTGGTGCTATCAGATGGCACTTGCTCAAACTTGGCTTCTGTCAGCAGCTCTGCTGTATGAAAGCTCTGATCAAACATGTTCAAAGTATTGAGTCCCAGATGAAAGGGAGGGTGGATGTATTTGACGTCAAGATATTGTTTGACCCAGCGTGGAGGGGAAAGATGGTGAACTTTCTGATCTTTGGGACATTGTTGGAGGATCTCCTCGGTTGTGCTCTCGGCCCAGGTTTCTTTGGCTGATCTTGCCCGCTTTGTCAACTATGTTCAGCCGGATCATGGCTCCCTCCAGCCGGCAGTACACTTGGTGCTACTTGGTCCTCCTTGTGGGTTGTTCTAATCTCTGGATCAGAGTCGAGGTAATGGTCGGATGCAGACGCATATGACCTTTTCACTGCAAGCCCCACTGTAGCAGCAGAGGTTTACGGGGCTGAGCTGGGTCAAATCCTTTGCCTTAATCAGCCAACCTTGACAAGAAAGATACGTTTTAAAAAAAAATGTTTTTATTTTTCGTTTATAATATGTACGCAGTTTTTATTATTTGAGACCTTGCATTTATAAATATCTTTGATTATCAAAAGCATTGATAAATATTCAAAGACTGTTGGTGACCGTACGGTGCCAAAGGATCAGGGTTTTCCAGGCTGGGATCTTCTCCTCTGGACTGAACCTTGGTCCACACTTGTGGTCTGCTCTGCCTCGAGAGAGCACTTGTATTTGGTGGGTCACTTGGTCAGTACTGTGGGTGACAACTGGATCCCTACTGATCTGGCCCATTATTATTCTCTGCCATGAAAATTGCCAGAACATAAAGCAGTACTACAGGAATGGCCGCTTCCACCCAGAACATCCGTGTAAACGTGACGCCAAGTTGCATTAATCTCCTTTGCCTGTACATGATCCATATCCCTCCATGCCCCGCCTATGCATGTACCTATCAAAAAGCCCCTGGACCACCACTATCGTACCTGCCTCCAGCACCACCCCTGGCAATGTGTTGTCATCTTGTACAAAGTTTTTTTTTCTAACCACCCAGTTTACTTTACATTTATTTCTTGCCCCCCCCCCCCCCCCCCCCCCCCCCCCCCCCCCCAATTTCAAGTCCACACTTCCACTTGATTGATGTTCGTGCTGACGGATAGAAAATAAACCAATGATGCTCTGGCTAATTTTGAATTTAATCTGATATTCCAAACTTGATCTATCGGCTAATCTGCAGATCAAATGATCCCTTGCAATGTGGGGCTATGCCTGAATGAAGGTGTGATGCATATTTATTTCAGGTTGCTGTACCAATATCTTTTTCTGCTGGTGAAAACCATGCACGCTAGTTGTGACATGGGGGCATTTTGATTGCAATAACGACATACTTTGGGTAGGTCAGAGAAGGGGGTTATCAGAATGGTGTCTGGATTGAAGGGTTTGAGCAATAAGGAATGGTTGGACATAGTTGGATTGTTTTCTCTGCAACAGAGGAGGCTGAGAGGAGATCTTGTAGAAGCATCAAACAATTATGAGCAGCGTAGATAGGGATACCATCTTTTTTTCCATGGTGGAATTGTCAAATACTAAAGTACATGGCCTTAAAATGAGAAGGAGAAACTGTAAAGGAGATGTGCAGAGCATGTTGTTTTACAGAGTGGTGGGTGCCAGGAATGTACCACCTGGGATGGTGGAAGCAGACACAATAGTAATGTTTAATCATTTTTTAGGGGGAATATGGAACACATGCAGACAGAAGAGATTAGCTTAAGGAGACATGTTCTTTGTGGGCCGAAGGTCCTGTCCTGACTATTTTATATTTGTGTTAATAAATGAGAGGCACAAGAGACTTCAGATGTTATAATCTTGAAGGAGCATTCTCAGCATCTTCTGAATATAAGTCCCAGCTTGAAACATGTCCATTTTCCTCTACAACTGCTGCCTGGTCTGCTGAGTTCTTCCGGCAATTTGTTTCTTAATGATAGATGATCCTTACTCCAACCCAGTGAATCTGAGAAAAGGTCCCAACCCCAGACATCACTCATCTCTGTTCTGCAGAGATGCTGCCAGACTCACTGAGTTACTCCAGCACTTTCTGTTTTGTTTTTTGGACCAACATCTCCTTATGCTCCAGTGATACTTCGTGTATCAATAACATTTCTCATCTCAACAGATCTCCTCTCATTCTTTTAAATGCCACAAGTCATGAATTCATGTCCCCTCGTACCCGGCCAAGGGAGTTGGGTTTTGTGCAAGACAAACATTATTTGTTGGAATAGTGGATGTTTTGGGCTATCAGTCCTGGATTTAAAGGCAGGGAATTCCAGAGAAATCTCCCTAGCCAGAGTGGTTGTGCTTTGAAAGTCACTAATGGATAGGATTTTTAGCACACTATTTGCGTCAGACAAATAATTAATCATCCCGTGATATCCTTCAGGAACTGACCTTGCCTGTGTTTACATTACATGATTCTGTTTTGCTACTGTTAACTTAAAATTTTAATCTGTGACATTTGAAATCTGTCAGACAGTAAATAACTAAAATAATTAAGTTGTGGGGAAATTTGTAAGAAGAGCTGATGCAGTGATTTGCTTAAACTCTTGACTGTCCATGGAGGCCATGAAGCAAGGCAGCTGTTTCTTACATTTACTGTACACTGGTTCCTACCCATGCCTGGAAGACAGCTTGTTGCATCCAGCTATCCTGATTTTTTTTTTTTTTTTTTTTTTTTTTTTTTTTTCCTTGTTTGCTTTTTCTACGGCAATTGAGCTTTTATCACTTGATGTTCATATTAATTGTGCTAAAACACCAAGCAATTGGCATTCATCAATATGGCCTAGATTTGGAATGGCACCAGACCAGAAGTCTGAAGAAGGGTTTCAGCTCGAAAAGTTGCCCATTTCCTTCACTCCATAGATGCTGCTGCACCCGCAGAGTTTCTCCAGCATTTTTGTGTACCTTCGATTTTCCAGCATCTGCAGTTCCTTCTTAAACAGAATGCCGTTGGTTTGGCTTATATGGCTGCAGAGACGTGCAAGAATGGTCGGGTTGTCATCGGGGATTTTAACTTTTCTAATGCAGGCTGGAACTGCCATTGCTCATACGATGTGAAATTTGTTAAGTGTTTTCTGGAAAGTTTCCTAAGGGAAATATGTAGAGAGCTCTACTTGAAAGGGCAGTGTAGATCTTTCATGAGAAATGGAGATCACAACATGGCCTTGTGTATGGAAGATTGTGTCTCATAAATATAATTGAATTTTGAGGGTAGGACAATACATGCAATAAATATGGACTGCAGCAAGACCTTTACATATGTAGGCTATACATGGTAGGCTACTTTGAGTTGATTGAGTACCGTGAGACACAAAGGATCTTGATCAAAACTCAAAGTGCTGGCGGACCGCAGCAGACAAGACCGCATCTGCGGAGGGAATGTTTAGGTGACATTTTGGGTCAGAAACCCTCTTGAGACATTGTTGTAGAGGGAGAAAGGTGGGCAAAGCCTAGCAAGTGAAGGCAAGCACCTGGAATGGTGGCCACAGTAATACCTGGTGAATTGTCAGGATACGGGCGAGGGAATGGTCTGCTCTCTCTCGTGTTGGCCTGTACTTTGTTGGAGTTGGCTCCGTGCTCAAAGCTGTTGGAAGTTGCCAACTGCTGGTCAGTATTTGGGACCATGAAGGTTCCCAGTGCTTGTTGCTTGTCAGCACAGCGGGGAAGCTTTGTTTAGGTCACGTCCTCAAGTTGCAGTCAATAACTTTTGTTAAGAACTTTTTTTTTTTGCTATCTGATCCCTGGCTGACTTCTGTTGCAACATTTGGCCCATCTTGCTGTTACTAGTTTAAATAAAAAAAAACCCTCTTCTCCAACCTAATCACATAGCAGCACTGTGCATACTCTTGAAGGTCAGGGCCCTTTAAGTGTACATCTAAACACTGTAAATACAATAAAGACTTCTGTCTCCACTGCTGCCTACACTTATCTATGTATTTTGCTGTTCAATTCACCTTGGCCGGATGTTTGCAAATAGCATGTTTATAAATTCTTCCTGTGTCTGTAAATTTGTTTGGTTTGGGTTACTTCAAAGATCATCTCCCAAAATGAAATCCAGCTGTATGATTGGAAAATGCATTAGACAACAAAGATTAGCTAGTTTAACAAAGTGTGGAAGGAACTGCAGATGCCAGTTTAAACCGAAGATAGACACAAAAAGCTGGAGTAACTCAGCGGGACAGGCAGCAGCTCTGGAGAGAAGGAATGGGTGTGTTTCGGGTCGAGACTCTGAGGAAGGGTCTCGACCCGAATCGTCAACCATTCCTTCTCTCCAGAGATGCTGCCGGTCTCGCTGAGTTACTCCAGCTTTTTCTGTCTACTTTTAGCAAGTCTAACAGGTTTATCCAGATTATATGTATTCCCCATATAACCTTCTGCCTGATATTTATGTTTTTTGATAAACTCTTCTAAATCTGCTTGGTGCTTGTATTAAAACACAAGATTATGGGAAAGATCTAGTTAAAATTAAATGCCAAATAACATGGTTTGATTCTGAAAGGTCTTCAATTGGGGCAGTAGTTAAATGAAAAGGTTCACGGTGAGGACACTGAGTAGTTGTGTCATTAAAGGGCTTAACCAACTCTGCAGGATGAGCATGGTCCCACCCTGCAGGCATTCCCGCAGTTAGAAAGTTTGATGGAAGAAGCCCCTTGTGTCATAGTTTATTCTGCTGGTGATAATATCAGATGAGTTGGTTTCCTGAGTAGGGGAGTGTAGGCTTGGGAGCTGAGCTTAATTAATGGTTCATAAATTCATGAGTTAAAGGAGTAGAATTAGGCCATTCGGCCCATCGAGGCTACTGCGCTATGCACTCATGACTGATCGCTGCCTCCTAATCCCATCTTCCTGTCTTCTCCCCATAATCCTAGACACCCGTTCTAATCAGGAATTTGTCTATCTCTACTTTAAAAATATTCACTGACGGCCTCCACAGCCCTCTGTGGAAATACGTTCCGCAGATTAACTACCTTCTGACTTAAGAAGTTCCTCCTCACCTCCTTTCTAAAAGAGCACCCTTTAATTCTGTGGATGTGACCTCTGGTCCTAGACTCTCCCACCAGTGGAAACATCCTTTCCACATCCACTCTCTCTGTGCCTTTCATTATTATGTAAGTTTCACTGAGGTCTCCATTGGTTCAATGGTTGGTTATTGTCACGTATGCACTACACAGTGAAAATCTTGCACCCGCCGCCATATTGTGGCGCCATTTACAAAAGAAATAGGAAAAGTCCAAAGTGAGTCTGAAAAATTAAAATGAGTCTCGGGGCTTTCTCCCTTGGGTTTTGTACCACTAAGGCACTGGTATTGTACAAGTGAGGGGCAATACAGACACTCGCGTATGCAATGATTATAGTTGCTAGTTATTGGGACTTGACCAAATCCTTCACCTTTGTTAGTTGCAAACCTAGTGAGTTTTGCCCTTCTAAAGTGTGTTTACTGATTGGACACTCGAGCAATTAGAGAGCTTAATATTTCATGAGCCAAGTTCTGATATTTGTTCTTTATCAGGAGTTTTGGAGATTGTGAAGGTTTGGGACTAGCCCAGTAATCCATCAAAGGATTTAATTTGTCATAGACACAAGGAACTGCAGATGCTGGAATCTTGATCAAAACCACTGTGTCGTATTAACTCAACAGATCAGGCAGCATCTCAGGAGATCATGGATAGGCGACTCTTTTGGGTTGAGACCCTTCTCCAAACAGATTGTAGTAGGGGAGAGAAAGATGGAAGAGGGGTGTAGCAGGGGGGTAAGTGATGGGTGGCGATGAGTGAGGGGGTGGATTGGTGGATGGGTGGACAAAGGGGTGAATAGGAGACAAAAGGCTGTGCAGTAAAGGTCAGCTTTGTTTCACCTAGGATTTGCATTGTCCAATGATCTTTGATGCAATAGGGGAAAGAGAATGGCCCGTGTGTTTTCCTGTTTGGGAGATGGAATATCAATCGGAGTTGAATCCCACCCCAGAGTCATTGTTTGGGATGTGCAAGATGGCTGGGCAGCCCATGAGGAAGTGTGGGGAGTCTCTGTCAAGGGTGGTCTCTGGAATTTTGGATATGGATTGGACTCTTGTACACCCTTTCAAAAACAGTAGCAACAGATGGACAGCCAGCTGTCTTGACTGAATAATCCAGGGAGTGCTCTGGATGAAACAACTCATCACAATGAGCACTTTAGCTTTTGAAATTATTTGCCAGTGGCAGTGGAAAAATTGTATTAAATCTTTTTAATACTCTCACTGTTAAAATATTAACCTGTTGCTTCCTTCACCGCCAACCTCAAACGTGGTTGCAGAACTTGCTTTTGTGCAGAAGATCAATGAATAATTGCCTGAGGGTGTCTCATAAAGAGCTGGACTGAACAGAGAGCTTTGGGCCTTCTCTTGTGTATTAAAGTATTTTATTCTTGCCGTGCTTGGTGATGGACAAGGAATATTTATTTTGGAGGATTGTGCATTTACCCAATGTATACCTCTCATGATCTATAAGATTACTCCCTCATCCTCCTGTGCACTGGGAATAGAGTCCTTGCCTGCTCAACTAATCCTTGCAAGTCAGACCCTAGAGTCTTGGCCACATCCTCGTAAATCTTCTCCGCACCCTTTCCAGCTTGACAACATCTTTTCTATAACATGGTGCCCAGAACTGAACACAATACTCTAAATGCGGTCTCACCAACGTCTTATACAACTGCAACATGATATCCCAACTTCTACACTCAATACTCTGACTGATGAAAGCCAATGTGCCAATGCCTTATTGACCACCACATCTACCTGTGATGCTACTTTCAACGGACTGTGTTCCTGCACCTCTAGATCCATCTGCTCTACAACACTTCCCAGAGTCCTAACATTCACTTTGTCGGTCTTGCCCCGACCAACCCAACATTCTACCACTTGGGGCAATTTACAGTGGCCAAGTATCCTGCCACCCTGCATGGCTTTGGGATGTGGGGAGAAACTGGAGCGGGCAGAAAAAATGCACAAGACCATGGGACAACGTGCAAAGTGTTCACAGCTAGTCTCACAGGTCAAGACCAAACCGGGTCTCTGGAGTGGAGAGGAGTGTCGGGTACTGATGGGTTAGGAAGCTGCGTTGTCTGATGGAGTACCTGCTGGGTTAACAGGTTGTCATGCTGTGTACAGTTGAAAGAGTATATATAAAGGTGTCACTTCTCCTCCTAGGAAGACAGAAGCTGAAGAGAGCAACTGACCAACTCAGAAGAAATGCTATCCGCTTAACGAACGAATACACGGTGGAGACGTTGGTGGTGGCAGATTCGGACATGGTGGAGTATCATGGTGCAGAAGCAGTCCAGAGGTTCCTGCTCACTGTCATGAATATGGTACGTTACTGTGTGCTGTAGCCGGTGGTTTGTGAACAAACGTAGGTGGCTTGTATCCAGGTTGGCGATTTCCTCACCCTTCATATCAGGCTGGTTAATCCCAGCACCTATCCAAAATGCTCCCTTTTTAATTTTAAGGCCAAATCGCTGGGAAAATTACTTGAACAAGAATGCTTTTTTTCTCTCTTCCCCTCCCCAATTGATGTTAGTAATACACTTTATATCAAGTGTTTAAGAAGGAACTGCAGATGCTGGAAAATCGGAGGTACACAAAAATGCTGGAGAAACTCAGCGGGTGCAGCAGCATCTATGGAGCGAAGGAAATTTCGGGCAAGGGTTTCGGCCCGAAACGTTGCCTATTTCCTTCGCTCCATAGATGCTGCTGCACCCGCTGAGTTCTCCAGCATTTTATATCAAGTCCTGGGTTTGGAGAGATCTCTGATCGACATCTAATTTCAAGTGAAAATGGGTCCTATGACCCAACAAGCCTGCAGAAATCATCGGGCAAATACTTACACTGATCCCATTATATTCTCCTGCCATTCCCATCAACTTGCCCACTCTCCCACCTATAAATTAAGGGTGGCTGTGGTAGTTATTAACCTGCTAATCTGCACCTCTTTAACCCTTTGGGATGAAACCCACATAAGGCCACATGGAGAACGTTTAAACTCTACGCAGACTGCTCTGGAGGTCAGGATTGCATCCAAATCACCAGATTAGTGAGGCCATAGGTTTACCAGCTGTGCTGTCGTACCTGATCTAGATTCACTCTGTCAAAGTTGTGAATGGCTAGCTTGGAGCCCAGCACTTGCCAAACGCCACTTGAGGCAGATGGCACTTAGGTTTAGGTTCATAGAATCGCATTTAGCTCATCAGGTCCGCTTTGAGTCTTTGAATAGCAATATGTTTATTTCTTGCTCTTTGTCCAGAACAAGGGGTCACAGTCCGGAACAAAGGGTCACAGTCTAAGGATAAGGGGAAATCTTTTAGGACGGAGATGAGGAAAACATTTTTTCACACAGAGAGTGGTGAATCTCTGGAATTCTCTGCCACAGAAGGTAGTTGAGGCCAGTTCATTGGCTATATTTAAGAGGGAGTTAGATGTGGCCCTTGTGGCTAAAGGGATCAGGGGGTATGGAGAGAAGGCAAGTACAGGATACTGAGTTGGATGATCAGCCATGATCATATTGAATGGCGGTGCAGGCTCGATGGGCCGAATGGCCTACTCCACCTATTTTCTATGTTTCTATGTCCTGTACTTGCCCAACTTTGTTTTTGACGGGCGTCATTACTTCACTCTCCATCACCTTCAGCAGCCCATGCAGAAACCAAACTACGCAGTGAGGAAACTAGCCTCCAGCTTGTCTCACCTCCTGGTTTGCTCATCAATTTCTTTATAAAGCGCCCTCTGTTTCAGGGGCATTTTTTTCTTAAATAGAAATAAACAAATATCTTCATGATATTAAATGGGTCTTTTAGCTTTGAGTCTCAATTGCATCCGTAGACGGAATGGGATTTGAATCCATGACCTTGTAACACAAGAAAATCCCATCAACCAATTCATTTTGTTGTGAATACTGTTGACATATGTGGTTGGGGAGCTGATGACTGTTCTGATTGTGGATCACTATTCCCATCGGTGCTTCTGTTTGGAAGCCTGCCTCGCTGAAGTACATGAGCTAACTTTGTTACTAGGTTTGATGTTTTATCATTTCTGAGGCGCTGAACCTTGTGTTGTCATGGTGTTATTTAAAACCAATTTCTCCTCAGTGTTGATGACATTTGTCCTTCATTCCATTCCTTAATCAAGGACATTGATTAATCAATCCCCTCTCCCTTCAGCCAAAATGTACAGAAGTGTGAAAAGGCACACCTCCAGATTCAGGGGCACTTTCCTTCCGGTTATCAGGCAACTGAACCATCCTACCAACAACTAGAGAACAACCCTGAGCTACTATCTGCCTCATTAGAGACCTTCGGACTATTGTTCATTGGACTTTACTGGAGTTTATCTTGCATTGAACGTTATTGTGTGACAACACAAGTTTCACTGTCTCGGAAATGATATAACACCAAACTTATTATGTATCTGTAAACTGTGGATGGCTCGATTGTAATCATGTATTTGGTTTCCCACTGAATAGTTAGCGTGCAACAAAAGCATTTCTCTGTACCTCGGTACACGTGACAATAAACAAAACTCAACGGAAGTTTTCTATTGCTAGAAGATCACTTTTGTGACGAA
Source organism: Leucoraja erinaceus (assembly GCF_028641065.1). Taxonomy (NCBI): domain Eukaryota; kingdom Metazoa; phylum Chordata; class Chondrichthyes; order Rajiformes; family Rajidae; genus Leucoraja; species Leucoraja erinaceus. The sequence continues at coordinate 7,646,935 of NC_073409.1, forward strand.
CCTCAAGTACTTGATCACCAAAGGGCCAAGACACTTTCCCGACCTGAACCCTTATGCATTGACTTTCCAAGGACACTGAGTGCTGAACAGAAACTGAGTGGGTGTGAATGCAAAGGCTTCCAATTGCTTTCTAGTTGGTACAAACCCCTCTAAGGAAGTTGCTTGTTGTCTTTAGAGTCAGTCATACAGCGTGGAAACTGGCCCAAGTGGCCCACCAACCAACCTACCTCATCTATACTAGCTCCACCTGACTGCTTTTGTCCCCTACCCATCTAAACCTAATGTGTGGGAAAGAACTGCTGACGCTGGTATAAATCGAAGGTAGGCACAAAATGCTGGAGTAACTCAGCGGGACAGGCAGCATCTCTGGAGAGAAGGAATGGGCGACGTTTCGGGTCGAGACCCTTCTTCAGACTGATGTCAGAGGAGGGGGTGGGACAAAGATCGAATGTAGTCGGAGACATTAAGACTAGTGGGAGAACTGGAGAGGGGATGGAGAGAGAAAGAAAGGGCTATCTTAAGTTAGAGAAGTCAATGTTCATACCGCTGGGGTGTAAACTCCCCAAGCAAAAAATGGTGCTGTTCCTCCAATTTGTGCTGGGCCTCTCTATGACAATGGAGGAGGCCCAGGATAGCAAGGTCTGATTGGGAATGGGAGGGGGAGTTGAAATGCTGAGCCACCGGGAGATCAGGTAGGTTAAGGTGGACTGAGCGGAAGTGTTCAGCGAAACGATCGCCGAGCCTGCGCTTGGTCTTGCCGATGTAGAGAAGATGACACCTGGAGCAACGGATACAGTAGATGAGGTTGGAGGAGGTGCAAGTGGACCTCTGCCACCTGGAAAGACTGTTTAGGTCTTTGGATGGAGTCGGGGGGGAAGGTAAATGGGCAGGTGTTGCATCTCTTGCGATTGCAGGAGAAAGTACCCGGGGAGGGGGTGATTTGGGTGGGAAGGGACAAGTTGACTAGGGAGTTTCGGAGGGAACGGTTTGTGGGAAGCAGAAAGGGGTGGAGATGGGAAGATGTGGCCAGTAGTGGGATCATGTACTGGTCTAGGTGATTCTTAAATGTCTTAGTAGGAAAACCATTGGTAGGAAAGTTGACTTTAGTAGGGCATGAATAAAATATTTTAGACGATGGGAACATTTGTATTGGCTATTTATCAGAATAAAATGTGTTTTGAAGAAAACATTAAAAGTGAATAGGACTGGTGTTTAATCCATTGGGTAATTTGAGTGGGATTAAGCATGCAAATAGTTTTTTTTAATGTATTGGAAACAAAATGGCATTTGGCACACAAGCAGTAGGTTTTAATCTTCACCCACTATAGTGTCCCAGGCAGAGTTCGCTGAGGTTGGTTGGGCTGGTAGTACCTGGCACTGCCTCCAGAGGGTGCACTGGTATAGATTGCACACGGGAGCACATTCTCTGCTCTCTTCCAGTAGTGCCGCACCCACACCACCCTTTACAGCTAACCATGCGCATCTTTTGTCTGATCTTTACAAAAATGGGGCACAACGGGAAGGTTATGGGGAGCCGTGCAAAGGTCTTTAATCTTTGGCAAAGTATAGAAGCCTAGCAGGCCACTCAGCCCCTTGTCTGCTCTACTAGTGTGTAAGTTCTGGGCTAATCAACAATGTGCATATCAATTGCTCCCATTCCCTTGAAAGTGATTATTTGGAAATCTAATTCCAGAAACAATCTTCTCAGCTTCCCTTTTCCCATTTGTCTTCTGTTTTCAGACTGTGACTCGTTGTTCTCTTAAGCTTCTGGTCATTTTTATTTCCCTTTTGCAAAGTGGAGGAATTAATATTTGCACTTGTCTAGTTGACCCAGTTGATTTGTTGAGGCATTCCGTTGATGAGATTTCTACCTCCAAGCCATACAGCTGAGAAATGGGGCCCTTTAGCCACTTATGTCAGTGGTGTCTATCAATATTTGTACTCATTCCATTTACCACTGATAGCTGACTATATTTTAGTGATTCCAGATGCTTCCTAAATGTTATGAGAGTACCTGCCTCCACCACCAGCTTGAGCTATGTGTTGCCTTGGTGCCTTACCAGCCACCTTGGTGGAAAGATTCTTCTTCAGATCCTCTTGCTATGCTCTCTGTGAGAATGGTTGTTTCCAATTTGCCCTTTCTGTGCCTCTCGTAACTTGGAATACCTCTTCCATCTGCCTCTTGCTTAAACACAGTGCCGCTCTTGGTGAGGAAAACATTCCATTCCATGCAAAATTGCAAAGGCACTCTTCAGAATCTGCTTTGGTAGCTGGTGAGATTGTCCTGTGAACGTTTGGGTGGAGTTAGTGTGTAGGAAGGAACTGCAGATGCTGCTTTAAATCGCAGATGCTGCTTTAAATCGAAGATAGACACAAGATGCTGGAGCAACTCAGCGGGACAGGCAGCATCTCCAGAGAGAAGGAATGGGTGGTGTTTCGGGTCGAGACCCTTCTTCCGAAACGTCACCCATTCCTTCTCTCCAGAGATGCTACCTGTCCCGCTGAGTTACTCCAGCATCTGGTGCCTATATTTGGGTGGAGTTATGCTTAAGCCATTCTCGACACGAGACTGCAGTGGCTGGAATCTTGAGCAAAACACACATTGCTCGAGGATCTCTGTGGGTCGGGCAGCATCTGTGAAGTAAATGATAGACAATGTTCTTCAGTCTGTCCATTCCCCCCACAGATACTGCTTGTTTCTTGTCCATTTTCCATGTCCTTGTTTCTTCCAATCTTGACATTCTAATCTCCCGATTTAAAATTCTCACTGTTTTCAAATCCCTCCTGCCTCTAATCTCCTCACTACTTCTGCACCTGACCATTTGTCTTTCTGTATGTCTAGTCCCTTGAGGACTTCCACACATCAGGCCATTGATGTCAGGATTCCTAAGCACTTGCATTCATTTCCTAACCCTCAACACCCCTCTATTTTCTTCTTTTATCCAACTCCTTTTAGGAAAAAAAACCTTCCATCTGTTGTACACATTTCTGGCTTAGTATCCGTTTCAGGATTAACACTGGTGAAGGAAATTCATTTGAAGAGGTTCTCTATAATAGCTTTGAACCTGAGGGTGGAAGATGACAATGCAGGCAGTCAGTTGGATCTATCACGTACTTGTCTCCTGCCTGTCGGGCTTTTTTCTTGATGTTCTTTTTGTTTGAGAATTGTACAGGATTGCTTCTATGTCTGAATTTGTTCTTTTTGAGCTGATTGCCTTAGTGGTACAGCAGACAGATTTAGAAGGGTTACATAAAAAAGGCACAATGCTGGAGTAACTCAGCAGTGAAGTGCAAACCCAAGGAACTGCAGATGCAGGTTTACAAAAACATGACTGTTCTTTTAATGACAAAAGAGTTAAGGAACTGGATGCAAAGAAAGTCTGAAAATATCAGCAGCTCCTTCCAATCTTGGAATGCAAATTACTACTCGCTAGTAACTTTTAATTAAATATTTGATCTTTTAGAAGTTGGCCTCATTAACAGGGTTTAAGTGTTTGTCTGGGAATATCAACCATTGCTAATGAGTAGTTTGTGAAAGTCTTTGGTGCGGGGTGCATCCTAGAAACTTGTTAACCCATGTCATCCAACTTATAACAAGTAATCTATCTGCTGTACATGTTGAATATTGAAATGTAAAAGAAAGGTTCACATGAGAGAAGAATCAGTCCATGTCACAGTGTTCTAACCTCTAAAAGTCCCGCGATGGAAATCTTTATATCCTGGACATTGGTTACTTTGTCATTCTGCTCATGTTATTTTTCTTCCCTTCCCTTTCTGTACCTGGAGTCAGTCCCAGTTCTGAAATTTTGCTTTGTAAGTTATTTAACATTTTTTAAATTTACAATGTTATATTTAGTTTGTAATCAACAACCACTCGCACTGATGTTGTAAGAATGTTATGTCAATTATAATATTCCACAAGCCTCCTTGTGTAGCTGTCTTGTTATATTCTGCTCTATATTTTATCTGTCATTTGCCAAAGATTTTGATTTCTTTAATTTTACTCCCCCCTCTCTTAGTATTGCCCCCATACCCTTCCATTTGTCTGTTTATCTTTAGTGGTTTTAACTAATTATTTGTCATTTTGATTATTTTGGCCCACTTCCACCTCTCCTTTCATTTTTGTTTACAAAAAAGCAGAAATAACCTGCAACCCTTTGTAAATATTAAAACAAAATGCACAATTTTCAACAGGATGCATAGCTTCGGCAGATTGAGAAACTGAGATTGTCAAATTCTTGACCAGTGAGGGTGTCAAAGTTTGTGGGGGAAAAGGCAGGAGAATGGGGTTGAGAGGGAATGGTAGACCAGCCATGATTGAATGGCGGAGTAGGCTCGATGGGCCGAATGGCCTAAATCTGCTCCTACAACCCTTGAACTTATGAACTATGACCCAATGAGCCAATGATCTGAGTTCAAATGAAAGGTAATTGATCTGAAATGTTAACATTTTCTCCTCAGACGGAGGCATTTTCCGTTTTTATTTTAGATATGCAGCACTGCTTTTCTCCCATTTGAGCACTAGGCAGGAGGAGATAATTACTCCCACACAGTCAGACTGAGAGCTGAATCTGGCTCGAAACTCATTGTGTGAATCGTCCTTGTTGGTCATTGAGACAAATAGCTGAGAATTATTTTGAGAGTCCTTGAAATTTATAACACTTCTGGAGCGAGTCTCCTTGTATTGAATTTCATAAAGCACAAGGTTTGGCATATGAATGCTTGATTGTCAACATTATAAGCTTTCATTTTCACTGCATTCATACAGAGACATGCAGTATAGTTTAAAAACCTACTGTCTCATACACTCCAAGATGAATTTGTTACTAGCCGATGTAGTCTTCAAGATTCAAGTTTATTGTCATGTGTCCCTGATAGGACAATGAAATTCTTGCTTTGCTTCAGCACAACAGAACATAGTAGACATGACTACAGAACAGATCAGTGTGTACATATACCATTATATAAATATACACACACACACACACACACACACTCACACACACACACACACACACACACACATACACACAAACTCACACACACACACACACACACACACATACACACACACATGAATAAATAAATTAATAAAATGCAAATACCAGACAATAGAAACATAGAAAAATAGGTGCAGGAGTAGGCCATTCGGCCCTTCGAGCCTGCACCGCCATTCGATATGATCATGGCTGATCATCCAACTCTGTATCCCATCCCTGCCTTCTCTCCATACCCCCTGATCCCTTTAGCCACAAGGGCCACATCTAACTCCCTCTTAAATATAGCCAATGAATTGGCCTCAACTACCTTCTGTGGCAGAGAATTCCACAGATTCACCACTCTTTGTGTAAAAAATGATTTTCTCATCTCAGTCCTAAAAGACATCCCTCTTATCCTTAAACTGTGACCCCTAGTTCTGGACTTCCCCAACATCGGGAATAATCTTCCTGCATCTAGCCTGTCCAACCCCTTAAGGATTTTGTAAGTTTCTATAAGATCCCCCCTCAATCTTCTGAATTCTAGCGTGTACAAGCCGAGTCTATCCAGTCTTTCTTCATATGAAAGTCCTGCCATACCAGGAATCAGTCTGGTGAACCTTCTCTGTACTCCCTCTATGGCAAGAATGTCTTTCCTCGGATTAGGAAACCAAAACTGTATGCAATACTACAGGTGTGGTCTCACCAATGGGCTATTAATGTTCAGTCTTTGCGTGTTTTTTGCCTGATTTCTTTTTTTTTAAACATCTTCTGTTGTCCCTAACGCTATTCCAATGCTGAGGTTTGGCATTTTATGTAGCCGCCTTTATCTATCTGTGTAACCCCTCCACACTTTCAAATCCTTCCAACCACCCTGTATAATCCTTATCAGTATAGATGCCATCCTGTCATCTTGTACACCAGGTGTAGAGTGTCGTGGAATATTCAAAAGTTTAGTTTCGAGACACCGCGCAGAAACAGGTCCTTCGGCCCACTGAGTCCGCACCGACCAACTTTCTCAGTACACACAAGCGACAATTTACAATCTTTACCAAAGCCAATTAACCTTCGTTGGAGGAAACCGGAGCACCCAGGGGAAAACCTACGCAGTCACGGGGAGAACGCACAAACTCTGCACAGGCAGCACTCGTAGTCGGGATCGAACCAGGGACTCTGGCGCTGCAAGGCTGTGACTCCATCACTACATTACCATGCCGCTGTGGTGGCCGTGTTATCATGGGTCTGGATCCAGAGCAAAAGCCAACCTGAATTTGGTACTAACTTGGCAATATTTGGTACTAACTTGGCAATATTACTAAGTGCTCTTTGGTTGCATTTTACGATTCCTCTTTGATAATTAATCAATCAAAAAAGCCACAATATTAGACGTTAGCAGTGAAATGTGGAAAGAGTAGAAGCCTCCCAGGCACTCTAACTGTAAGTACATGGGGGTGTAGTATTGGCCACACCATATCACTCGCGTCGAATTTGCTCCGCTGTGCTCCTTCAAACTACTCTCTCCACTAGTGCTAATTGCATAATCAGATGTCCAAACATCAAATAAATAAAAATTATATTGAGCTCTTTATTGATTGAATGAACTGACCCATAACTTCAGTTCTGCATTAAGTACATTTTTATTGATCCCTGTCATTCCGTGGACCTTTGTCGTTTTGGCAGAGAGTCAGCAATAGGAAGATTCATGAGGGAAATCTTTTTTTTTCCTTTTAATGCTGCATACCTAGAAAAAAATCATTAGGTAAGGAAGGGTTGTATCACAAGTTGGCTACAGCGGAATCCGATTTGCAACATTTTATAGAGTGTGGACCAGTTATTGCAAATGTATTAGTTAAAGGTGGAATGAGCCAGTAATGTAAATGGACAGAGTTTAATCCTGATCCACTGTCTCTACATAGTTACTGGTCTGGATAATCACTTCATCAAATGATAGGACCCGGGTGGTATTGATGCATATACTGTTGTGCATATCCCACAGAGAGGAAGGACTTGCAGCCACAGTGTGGATTGGGAGAATGAGTGGGTTTGATGGTTGTTCTAATTGTGATTAAATACAACACGGTGAACGAAGGTAGGGGTGGAGCCAAGTTAGTCAGCCTCCTTCCTTCCCCCTCCCCGCACCACCCTCCTTTGCAGCACATGAAACTAAGTAGTGAGCCCATTGTAAAACATGTGCAGGGTTTGATTTTCATCGCCAATTTTTGACGGTATGCAGCTTAAGTCATTTCAACAGCTTAAAGTTTATTTTTTATTTTTGGCAGGTATACAACATGTTTCGGCACCGCAGTCTGGGAATTAAGATCAATATTCGAGTCACGAAACTAGTGCTGCTTCACAAACGTCCGGTAAGTGCAATCGGAGCAGGAGGCCATTCAGCCCTTTGGTTCTGTTCTCGTGGTCTGCATGATCTGAGGAGCTCTGCATCTAAACTCCAGTCACCCTCCCAGCAGCGAGCTGGATGCTGCCTTGGACATCGCCCAGTACAACATCTGCCATTGATCACAGCAGCAAGCCAGTCTTGTGTCCAACCTACAGAGGGCTTGCTGAATGATCGCTTCGGGTGTATTTTGTTAAATGTCTGAGCAAATGAGAATATTAAATCAGTTTAAGTAGCATGAATGTTTTCATATTGCAGCCGTCCACATCTTAACCAAACTGCATTAAACTACAGCACTGGGAGAATCTCGGCATTCTTCTGCTTAGAAACCCATGATGGATTGCAGAGTAGCACAGTGATTGGAGCATCATACAGACCCATAGACCTCCACATGTAGGAAGGAACTGCAGATGCTGGTTTAAACTGAAGATACACATAAAATGCTGGAGTAACTCAGTGGGACAAGCAGCATCTCTGGAGAGAAGGAATGAGTGACATTTCTGGTTGAGACCCTTTTTCAGAAGAACCAGCATTTTGTGTCTATCCATCAACCTCCAGCTCTTCACCCCTCCCCTCCCCTCCCCTTGTACTTTCAGAAGAAGGATCCTGAACTGAAATGACACCCATCCTTTTTCTCCAGAGATGCTGGCTGACCTGCTGAGTTATTCCAGCACTTTGTGTCCATCTTTGCTATAAACCTGCATCTGCAGTTTTGTTTCTCCACAGACCCCTTTTTGGTCCTCGCTTCTTGTGCTGTTTGTGTGGAGTTTGCACGCTCTTTCTGTGTTTGAATAGGATTCCCCTGGCTGCAAATATTTCTTCCCACATCCAAAAGCCATGCTGACGGGTAGGTTAATTGACAGCATGGAATCAGGCCTTTCAGCCCAACTTGCCCATGCTAACTGAGGTGCCTCATCTACACTAGTCCCACCTGGCCGGATTTGTTCAACATCCCTCTAAACCTTTCCTGTCCATGGATCTACACAAATGTCTTAAATGGCATTATAGTTATGTTATTATAGTTAAATGACCCCTTGGCATTGAAAAGTTCAAAAAGAATCATGAGTAAAATATTGCACAGCAGAAGGGAAATAAGGAGAGAGAAATATTGCAATAGAATTGCTCAGCTTGGTATCGTTAGGATCCAATGGGTTAAATGGCTACCTGCAATGTGGTGGAGTATAGTTAGTGGGGTTTTTTTGCTGCAAGGATGGCATGGTGGCGCAGCAGTAGAGTTGTTGCCTGGCATCTCCAGAGACCCGGGTTCGATCCTGACTACAGGTGTTGCCTGTACGGAGTTTGTACGTTCTCCCCATCAAATGCGTGGGCTTTCTCCGAAGACATACAGGTTTATAGTTGGCTTGGTAAATGTAAAAATTACCCCTAGCGGGTGTAGGATAGTGTTAATATGCGGGGATCGCTGGTCTTTCTCCCGAAGCTCCGGTTTCCTCCCACACTCCAAAGACATACAGGTTTGTTGGTTAATTGGTTGGTAAAATGGTAAACGGTTCCTGTTTTTTTTTTTTTTTTTATTTTTGTTTTTTATTAGAAGTTAATACAGCACAAAACAATACAGTGGAACCTAATTTTAGGTGCCAACTATGTAATACCGTAATCCATTCTATGTACAACCTCTAGTTTTATGTTATGAGAAGGAAGTAAGCAAGACAAGAAAAAGTAAACGGTTCCTGGTGTGTGTCGGATAGTGTTTTGTGTATGGGGATCGCTGGTTGGCCTGGACTCATTGGGCCAAAAGGCCTGTTTCTAAATTAAACAAACTAAAAGTAGTTGTTGAATTTGCACGTTACATTTTGGAAACATTTTGACAGGAGCAACTATCGATTGGTCACCATGGGGAGAAGTCGCTGGAGAGCTTCTGCCATTGGCAGCACCGAGAGTTTGGAGCTCGATACTTGGGGAATAACCAACTGCCCGGTGGGAGGGATGACTACCCAGCTGTGGACGCCGCCGTGCTTGTCACAAGGTACTGCTTCAGGTTCTCAGGTGCTCGGGACTTTTTATTTTCCTTCCGCTGGTGACCCTCATCAACCCTCATGGTCATGCAGCATGAAAACGGGCCCTTTGGCCCAACTTGCCCACACCAACCAAGATGCCCCATCTACACTAGTCCCACTTGCCTGCGGTTGGCCCATAAGCTCCCTAACCTTTCACATCTATGCACCTGTCCAGATGTCTTTAAAATGTTTAGAAAGGAACTGCAGATGCTGGTTTATACCGAGGATAGACATAAATGGCTGGAGTAACTCAGCGAGTCTCTGGAGAAAAAGGGCAGTGTCTGAAGAAGGGTTCCGACCTGAAACATCACACATCTCTTTCCTCTTTTAACTGTTGTTATAGTCCCTGCCTCGCCTGCCTGCTCTGACAGTTTGTTCCATATACCCACCACCCTTTGTGTAGAAAAAGTCGGCCCTCGGATTCCTATTAAATCTTCTCCCCCCCCTCACCTGATACCTATGTCATAAGGTCATAAGGAATAGGAGTAGAATTGGCCATTGGGTCAATCAAGTCTGCCCTGCCATTCAATCATGGCTGATCTATCTCTCCCTCCTGACCCCATTCTACTGCCTTCTCCCCATAACCTCTGATTCCTGTACAAATCAAGAATCTATCTCTGCCTTAAAGATATCCACTGACTTGGCCTCCATGGCCTTCTGTCCACTGGTTCTTGATTCCCCTACTCAGGAGGAAGACTCTGTGCATTGGTCCCATCTATTTACCCTGTACACTCGTCTTGATTGGGTCACGTTCAACGATTGGGGCCATCAATGTAGTTTGAATGGAGATTCTAGCCAGCAATGGAATGGAATACCTTATTGCCACATGTGACAAGGCGCAGTGAAATTCCTTGCTTCCATACCCAAGGTATGAAAATAGTCCCCAGATACAAAGCGACAGATGCCGGGTCCTCCATTGTTCTCTCCCCCCCCCCCCCCCCCCCCCCCCCCCCCCCCCCCCCCCTCACGACGTTCTTACTGTTCTTGAGACACAGGCAGGCTAATGGCTTCAGCACAAACTGAAAATGTCTTAACAGCAATTAATATTTATTTTAAAGATTCAACAGGTCAGGTTACATGTGGAAATGAAACGGAGTTAATGCTTTCAGGTTGATGACTCTGTCAGAGCCTTTAATTCAGTTTTTCTTCCCACATATGCTGCCTGATCTGCTAAGTAGTTCTGGCTTTTTCTGTTTTTATTTAAAATTTTCAAGCATTGGCAGGTTGCGAGTTGGATTTACACTATATTTTCTGCATTGTGAAAAATGTTCATGCAAGCATTACTATATGAAATGTAATGTTGTTTGCTAATTGTAAAGAGGTGGGCTTTATATGGAAGTGAATACCATGGCTTGCATTTCTCACACAATGTGCACCTGGTATCCATTTTGTCATCTCATTAGCGCGGCAAACAGGAAATGGTGAATTTTCTGGAGATTTTGCAAGAGCACTTCCAAGGATTGCCGGCACCTGGGACGTTCTGTATGCCGGAAATTGTTGGGCTGTGAACCAGGTTTTGGTTACAAGTGCTTGAGTTGTGGGCGATGAGTTGTGGATGACCTTCCTTTCCCAGGGTTGCTAGATATCAGCCAAGATGTACTGGTGTCATGTACACACCGCCCATAGTTGGTGGTGGAAGATCTTGTTGGATGTGATGTTGAGCAGTCAAGGACAGTGTTCCAGTTTCGAGTTCCATGCCGGATCTTCCCATTTCCAGCCCAGCTCTCCCAGTTTGTGTGAAGTGCTGATGTGCAGTGTTGCACGATACACATGAGACTGCTTCACAAAGCAGACATCCGTTGCAATGAGCAGGCTGTCTGCTGCGGCTGAATTGAAGATGATGTTAACCTCTAGTGGAAGACCTGTTACTGACAAGATGTGGTTGTGTGAGAATTACTCACTTTCTCCCTGTCGACTCCTATATGATCAGAAATGAAATTGGGGTGGGGGCGGGGGGAATTGCAGTTGCTGGAAATCTGAAATAAAACAGCAAATGCTGGCAACACTCTCCACCTGTAGAAAGGGAAACAATTAACCTCTCTGGTCCATCAGAACACTCTCGTAAATTACCAGATTCCTTCGGCAATTGCAAGTGGATTAGCCAACCCTCCGTTATTGTTTTGACCGTAAGGCCCCAAAGGTTAATCTCTAGTCACAGCTGTTTCCAATGAAGCTAATTGCAAGAAAGATGAAGTGTGTGTTCATTGTGTGTTTATCATAATACTTTTTACGGAAGGTTAACATTGCACAGCTCATATTTAGTCATTTCTGCAGAGCACAATAAGACACAGCATTGGCTTTGATCTGGTTGATTGAATGTGTAAAACTAGGCTCAAACCTGTCCCTTCGGCCCACCGAGTCTGCATTGACTAGCGATCACCCCGTACACTAGTACTATCCTACACACCAGGGACAATTTTACAATTTTACCAACGCCAATTAACCTACAAACCTGTACATCGTTGGAGTGTGGAAGGAAACCGGAGCACCCGGAGAAAACCCACGCGGTCTTGCGGAGAACGTACCAACTCCATACAGACAGCACCCATGATCAGGATTAAACCCAGGTCTCTGGCATCAAGGCAGCAACCATACTGCTGCGCCATTATGCTGCCTTTAATGTGCATGATAATTTGGCTAGGCACCCTTCATCCTAGCTGTAACCCCGCATATTTTTTTCCCCCAATTATTCATCCCAATCACTTTCTCTTAGATGTTGCTGAATTTACTTTGCCCATCGTTTTCAGGTAGTGCATTCCAGCTCATTACAACTCCATCCAAAAATAAAAACCCTCATCTCCTGTGTACTATTAATTGCCTGAAATCTGAATCGACAGATCCCTGACATGCAAAAGCCAGCAGAAACAGCTTGTAGGAACCAGAGCAGCCTCTGCTTCCCATGGGTTGTCATTATCTCAAGGTAAGTTACTCACAGTGTGGCTGCCCCTCACTCCTTTAATTAGATCAGAGCAGGCTGTGACTCACCGACTGATCAGTTGCTGTTTTGAATCTAAACTATTAAGTTTTGATGCAAGTCCCATTAGTCCTGTTATCTGCTGGCCATTGTGCTATTAGTGATGTAGTCCACCAGTTATTTCAACTCCCTGCTTTGAGGTGATGACACCTCGGGCTTTAGTTTTGTCTTGCCTGAATTTTCAGACATTCAGTTGAAACGCATCTTGTAATCTGCATCTCCAGATGTTAAAATGCACCATGATATTCCCCGCAGCTGTATCCGGACATTCAGATTTCTCTATCAATTCCAATTCCAGTGGGCGGCACGACTCGCGTCACAGCGGCCTCTGCAGTCCGTCTGTCTTTTTATTTTTTGTCTCGTTTGAATGCAGTTTTTATTTTTATTTTTTTTTGCGTATGTGTGTGGGGGGCAGGGGGTGGGGGAAACCTTTAAAATCTTTTCCCTGTAAGGAGAACCCGACCTTTTCTCTGTCGGGTCTCCGTTGTCGTTGGGGCCGAGCACCGTGGAGCGGCCTCCAACCGGAACGACCTGGGGCTCCAGTCGCGGAGCTGCGGACCTGCTTACCATCGTGGAGCTGGCCGAGTTCGGAGCGGGAGGAGCTGTGGTGGCGCTCGGCTGCGACTGGACCCCGGAGATTCAGAGGCTTACCGCAGGTCTGGTAGACAGTAACACCGGGAGCCCGCGGGTCCCTGCTGGGAGACCGCTTTTCGGGGCTTCCGCAACGGCGACTTCTCCCGCCCGAGTTGCGGGGTTGAAGAGTGCCTAGAGCGGGGCCTTACATCACCACCCCGCGCGGCTTTGAATGGCCGCGGGACACTTACCATCGCCCTCCGGGGGCTTTAACTCTGACATCGGGAGGGGAATGGGGAGAGCAGGGGAGAGAAGTCTTTGCCTTCCATCACAGCGAGGAGGAGATGCGCTGTGATGGATGTTTGTGTAAATTGTGTTGTGTCTTGGTTCTTTTTCTTGTGTGTATGACTGCAGAAACAACATTTCGTTTGATCCTCAACAAGGTTCAAATGACAAATAAATTGTATTGTATTGTCCTCTATTTCCAGACTTATCTACATGGGTTTCCTTGACGTTGAGCGGTGAAGGGACAGTATTCCGGTTTCGAGTTCCATGCTGCATCTTCACATTTCCAGCATTCCCCGTGTTTGCGTGAAGTGATGGTGTGCAGTGTTGCACGGTATACCTGAAGTTACACAGACTGCTACACAAAGCAGACATCCGTTGAGCCGGGACCCTTCATGTCGCCCATCCATATTCTCCAGAAATGCTACCTGATCTGCTGAGTTACTCCAGCTCTTTTTTTTCGTTGTAAATCAACATCTGCAGTTCCTTGTTTCTCCAGATAGGTTAGTTCAATGGAGCTCCATATTTGAAGAAGCATCCTGACCTGAAATAGCATCTGTTTATATCATTCCACAAATGCCTCCTGGTTAACTCGAGTCCCTCCAGCGTTTTTTTTTGTTGTTGTTGCAGATGTTAGTTCGCCCAAGTTTCATAACATTCAGCAAGCCAATAATGAACCAACTGTTCCTATCAATTAGTTTATCTTCTGAGATAAATTGTGAAAGAGTTGGCATAGACACGTTTTGTTGGTGTTTGTGGTTCTCTGGATCAGAAGTTCTTGGTTTGAAATCTGACTTTGGGAGCTTCCTGCATTTCATGTGACCCTTGGTGTGGAGGTAAGGTGGTGTTGTACCATCTGAACTTCTTTACCATGGATATGATAATATGAGGTCCATACTGCCTTTTCCTTTGAACCTTCAGAACCCCTCAGAGCTAAATGGTGAACGTGAATTTCTCTTTGGAGCTTGTCCAAACGCCATTAATGTAGATTAACAGTGATATATTTTATTATTGGGCATAAATAAACGACTGTGATTCCAGCATTTAAACAGTGACTGCATTCCTTCATTGACTGCAGAAAGGCAAGCGACCATGCAGTTTTTTGGATCAGATGGTACTTTCTCAGCACAATCGCGCTGGCACGTTCAAAACCCACTCACTCTCACTCTCTTTTGCACTGGAAGTCATTTGAGTTTTAAGGAAAAACCTTCAGGTTATTGGCAAAGAACTTTTTTTATATAAAGGAAAAGTCTGTTCAAATAGAATATACTCCAACTGTTTCCTGTTCTGAGTATTATTTTCCTGCACCGTGACATTACTATGCAGGATAATGTCCGGACAAACGTCATAGGATCTAGATAGTGAAGGTGGAAGGGGGGGGGGGGGAATCTTGAACTCCAATTTAAAGCACGAGGTGTTAAATACTCATTATATGTGGGTGTTAAAGGCTATGGAACTAATGTGTACAGTTAGAACATAGAACAGTACAGCAATTCAACAGGACCTTCAGCCCACAATGTTTGTGCCAAACATGACGCCAAGTTAAACTGATCTCATTTGTCTGCACGTGATCTGTAGCCCTCTAATCCTTACACTTTGATGTGCTTAAGTAAAAGCCTCTTAAACACCACTATCTGCCTTCTCCACCAGCCCTGGAAATGTGTTCCTGTGGTGGGGAAAAAAAATGCCCTGCACATCGGCATTAAAGTTTCCCCCTATCACCTCATAGCTATGGGTCTAGTATTGGACATTTCCACCCTGGAGGGAAAAACGTTCTGACTGTCTACCCTTTTTATGCCTCTCATAATCTAAAATGCTGTTAGAATCATAGTGGAGTCATGCCCCTGTCCCACTTAGGAAACCTGAACGGAAATCTCTGGAGACTTTGCGCTCCACCCAAGGTTTCCGTGCGGTTCCCGGAGGTTTTTGTCAGTCTCCTTACCTGCTTCCACTACCTGCAACCTCCGGCAACCTCCGGGAACCGCCTGCAACCTCCGGGAACCGCACGGAAACCTTGGGTGGGGCGCAAAGTCTCCAGAGGTTTCCGTTCAGGTTTCCTAAGTGGAACAGGGGCATTAAGATTCGTATCACATGTGGATTACTGGCAAGTGATCCACAGGTCCACATTGCATCATTTCTCATCAGCAAGTTGTGTTCTGTGTCTGCAGCCTGGCATTACAACCTGTGGGTGAGGGATGACAGCATTCCCCACTCCCTTTGGCTGCGATGGTCCAAAGCACAACATTTGTTTTAAAAAATCCAAAAAAAATCCAACCTTGGCAAAGAATATTTCAGTTATGTGAAAATGGTTAAAATAATAAACCTGAACCAAGAGGGTCTGATACTGTCCTGGTAAAGTGCCAAAGCTGTGACAAAGCTTCCAAGGCAGTTAAAATAAAGCACCTGTGAGATTTTCAATGTAATGTATACATCTGCATTCCTGAATGATGAAATACTGAGTGTTTGGGAAGAAAGTCACTCTGATATATACCATTTCAAAACATGACAGTAAACTCAGCACCAATAAGATGTGCTTTAAAATATGCCCTGCACTCTCGTGGACATTGATCTCGTAAATAGGAATGCTAAAGCTTGTATGTGGTTATTGTGCTGAGGTGCTTCTATAAAGCGTTCTGCTTATGAGGATAAACCTGCTCTCTGGTTACTTTGAGCAGCTGCAGATCCGAAGTGCACACTGAATTTAAGCCAAGGCCAATCCAGTGAGGTGTTATTAGTGTTTTTTTTTGTTTTTTTCTCTGGATCAAGATAATTTGTAGCAGTGCTGATGACTGACTGTGCGTCATGGAACTCTCTCTAGGTACCCACTCCACTCAGAGGGCAGACTGCCACGGATTTGGCAGCTGGAAGCCAACCTACTCCTTGCCAATATAACTAACAGCCAGCGCTTGACTGCAGACCTGTTTCTGGGGGAAACGGCAGCAAAATCAAAGTCTGCTCTGCTCTTTATTTTATGTTTATTTGCTTCAGCTAATAAATTGCTGATGTCCTGCCTCTGTCCCATTCTTTGCAAGAAACCATTGGGTTCCTCTGGTGGCATAATGGAGCAGTTGTGTATCCGTATTGGACCATTGTGGTTTCAGTAATGCATTTCCATTCTTTTAACTATTATTGGTTTCTGCAATGATGCTCAGAAGTAGCGATTTTTTTGAAGTTGTTGAAATTCGATAGTTTTCCTGAGCAAATGTTTCTGCATGTCCCGACACAGTGTCGCGGGCCTGAATACTTAACTAATTTTCTTTCCACATATACTGCCTAATCTTCTGAGTTCTTCCAACAGACCATCTGTTTTTAGTTGTGGTTATCATTGTGTATGTGGTTTTGATTTTCATTTCATTTAAAGTTATGGTTCTTTGTTTGTGGGTACTACAGGGTACTACATCCCTTTGATCTTTCTTCTGTCCCCAATTCTAGCTTCTTAATTCTCTCAAAATATAATTCCTCTACGATTGTTACCCTGACTGCAACTACTAAGATCTGGAATTCCCATCTCCCCCCTTCCCCCCCCCCCCCCCCCCTCAATTCCCCCTTTCTTATAATTTCTCTTTTCAAATTCTTGTTTGGTCATTTTTAATATCCTAACTTTTAATAATGAGGGGAGCAGACTTTCCTTGATGTTATTGATACTATTTTTCAAGTTGTGATTTGTTGAATTTTATTGATGTGAATTGAGGATTCAATATTAGTGGGATGTTCAGTAGAGGCAATTGATTTTTAGAGCAAGATTAAGCTTAAGTGGGGTAACTGGGAACTTCACATCAGTGCAAGGCGGTGGAGTATGCGTCCAGTTGCTATTTGACTGATGGCCGGTACACAAACAGGTCAATCAGCCCACTCATGGCTAAGCATTCTCAAAAAGTGCTAAAATTGTAGCATTGCAACTCAGTGCAGGGAGAAATGCACGAAGAAGAGAGATTGACTAACCTACAAACCCCCTCTCCTTCAACCTGTTGTCCTTCACAATTCGCACTTCCATCCTTGCCTCACATCTGCAGTCTTTTCATCTCTGTTCTACCATCTGCGTATCAGCCCCTCCGCCACCCCCTTGCCTGTATCCATCTATCACTTGCCAGGCTTTGTCCTACCTTGCTACTTTATTTTCCTACTCTCTTCCCCACCCTCACTGCAGTTAATCTGAAGTGTCCCAACCCGAAACGTTACCGCTCCAGGTTCTCCAGAAATGCTGCCTGACCCTCTGACTTACTCCAGCACCTTGTCTGGTTTTTTTTTTAGTGTAAACCAGCACCTGCAGTACCTTGTTTCTCCAATATATTTTTTTAAATCTTGCTAAACTTCCAAGGAATCTTGATGGCATTGATCTGTAGAAAGATTCCTCCGAGTCTGCAACTCAGTTGGGAGCAAGGTGCTGGATGGAGATTTGACTTAACATGCCTTCTTTTGACCATAACTGCAGCCAGGGTAACAATCGTAGAGGAATTATATTTTGTAAATCTCACTGTAACCAAATGTGTGTCAGAATGTAACAATATCTTGAAGAGCATTGGGGACTGACTAAAGAATGATGCAGTCATTACCCGGACCGATGATGCTGAAAGAATGGTACTGATATATTTTCTGTTCTTGGCATCCAAAATGTAGGATTCATTAAGGAAATAAAGGAGGCTGCCCAAATCATTAGTAGTGTCCACAGTGAGCTGACAGATGGCAACTAAAGTTTTTGATGTGGTCAAACCCACTGGGCATTTCCATCATCTTCACTGATCTGGCTTCATTGAAGCAAGTTGCTGGATCATGACTATAAAATATCAAAGTATCCGCTTGCTATTTGCAATGTAGAATATCCCAGAGATAAATGGGAGGTGAGCTGTCAGTAAATTAATTCCACACACTTCATGTTGATATTATAGCTCAGTAGCAATCAACACAAGACCATGATACTGGGTGGGAGAGAAAGCTGTCACCAGCTTTGGTTATAAAATGCAAGAAAACGCGTCTAAAATCACTAATCAACACTTAGAATGATGCTCTGCATGTAAACCAGGAGCAATTAGAAAAGCACTTCCCCTGATCCTGTCAATCTGGTTCAACCAGAGGTGGGATGGCCAGTTTAAATAACACGGAAACTTGGATTGACCAGACTTTGCTGGCTTTACCTTGCATTAAACGTTATTCCCCTATCATGTCACTATACATCGTAAATGACTCGATTGTAATCACGTATTGTCTTTCTGCTGACTGGATAGCACGGAACCAAAGCTTATCGCTGGACCTCAGTACACGTGGCAATAAACTAAACTGAAACAGAACTATAATTCCTTTTCATCCCCACTCATCGCCACACACTCCACTAAAACTTCACTGAGTGGAGAGCCTTTTTGTTTGGTTTGAAGTTGGCATTTAACGAGCATAATTTTGCAACATTGCCGAATGCTGCCTAGTTTTCTGGCTGTGTCAGCGCTACATGAAGGATTGTCTTCAGAAAATGATCCCCTCTTCCCATTTGTTTGCAGGACTGACTTCTGTGTAAATAAAGATGAGCCCTGTGACACTGTTGGTGAGTAAAAGTTCCTTGAAATTAAAAAAAAATATGTGTTTAAAAAAATCAACAATTGAATTATTAATATAAGAACTTGTTGCATTTTTAAAATTTTTTATCGAAGCTATATCTATGGTTTAATGTGATGTTTGCTATTAAGAGTTATTTAGCATGGAGTTTAATTTACTCATGATTGGATTGAGATTCAAGCCCAGGAACTGTACGATTCCATATCTTTATGTTTAGTTTAAAGATTCAGTGCAGAAACAGGCCCTTCAGCCCACCAAGTCCGCGCTGACCAGTGGTGGGCTGAAGGGCCACCACTGGTCAGCCTTCAGACACTTGGCCCTGTGTAATTGTGATCAGGTTTCGGGCTGTCTCCTGATCTGAATGTGCAGAAATCGATCTCGACTCTTCCCTTGTGTGCTCTGTTGAACGTGATCCCACCTTCAATCTTTTCCAATGGTAGAAAGTGTGTAGACTTCTGGAATAAATTCATCACTCATTTCTTCATTTGAAGGCATTGTTTGGCATTACAAATGTGTACTATCTCACTAACACGCCACTTATGTCTGTCTTTCTTGTTCTTCAATCTTCGCCCACTTATTCTCCTGTTGTTTGAACTGTTTGGCTTTGCTTCCTCTGAAGTGTCATGGTGGGAATCATAATTCTGGTTTGTTTCATTCATTGTTCCTCCACCCAAACCTCTAGGCTTTCCTGCTGTAGACCAACCACTGTCTGTACAGCCTCAGCCACTCTGCTGGGATGAATCCTGTGCTGGAATGTGGCCTTGCATGATGCTTGAATAGGAAACTAGCTCAGCGATGATTCATGCCTAGACTCAAACAGCTTTGGAAGAGCTGAGAACACACACAGCCCACTCGGGTACACTATGGGAGGCTGGATGGGCTGGGGAATTAACATACATCTTGTCCTGTTCCTACACAGAAAGTGTTCAAACAGATGTGACTGGAACTGAGGTCTGCTGTGTAACACCAAGTCTTTGAGTCTGTCATGAGCTGTGGCAAACAACTCCCATTCACCTTATGCTGTCAAACATGTTCCTGTTACAATGAGTGTTGACAAGGACTAGGAAATTATTTTGCCTTTCGCACATAAGTTGATGTGGACTCTTAGAAATGATGGCAGTGGCCATCTGCAAGTTTGTAGGGATATCTCTGAAGGTCTTGCGTAACGTACTTGGAAAATCTGTGCATGCTGGCTCTAAATCATCTTTGTCAACACTGGTAATAATAGCCTTCATCTCCACTGTGAAAATCTCTCCCTCATGCAATTCTATTTACACCCATATTGTCGGGACATGGGCAAAGGTTCTGTGTCCCCACTTCAGCCATCCAAAGTCAGTAGGCAATTTGTACACTCTGTTACAAAATGGTTGGCAACCCACATTGGGACACTTGCTTGCCTTCAGCAAACCTTTGGGAGATTACTCCCAAATGTGCTTCAACGGAGTACCTTTCAGCAATAAAAAGGAACTGCAAATGCTATATACTAGCGATAGATGCAAAATGCTGGAGGAACCATTGGCTATATTTAAGAGGGAGTTAGATGTGGCCCTTGTGGCTAAGGGGATCAGGGGGTATGGGGAGAGAAGGCAGGTACGGGATACTGAGTTGGATGATCAGCCATGATCATATTGAATGGCGGTGCAGGCTCGAAGGGCCGAATGGCCTACTCCTGCACCTAATTTCTATGTTTCTAACCCTGCATCTCTGGAGAAAATGGATAGGTGACGTTTTGAGTTGGGACCCTTAGAGATACGGTGGGGGAACAGGCCCCTTGGCCCTCCAGTCAGCACCAACCACTGACAGATTGAGGTCTGCTGTGTAACACAAATTCTTTGGGTCTGTCATGAGCTGTAGAAATCAACTCGCGTTCACCTTCTGCTGTCAAACATGATCCTGTTGGAAAGCGTGTGTTGACAGGGATTAGGGTATTATACTGCCTTTCACATGTTGGTGTAGACTTTACGCTAGCTCTGTCCTAGAGACACTAGCAACAATTTACAGAAGCCATGAAACCTACACGTCTTTGGCATGTGAGAGGAAACCGGAGCACCAGGAAAAAATCCACGTGGTACCTGTAGCCAAGATCGATCCCGGGTGTTTGGCACTGTAAGGCAGCAACTCTACTGCTGTGCCACTGTGCCACCCTGTTTGTTTTTTTCTCTTCCACTCTCCTCACTGCGATGTGTCTGAAGGAGTATCAATGTTGTTTCTATGGCTTTGATGCGTGCATGACCAGTCACCGATGCTCAGTAAACATGCTGCTCTCCGTCCCTACAGCACAATCCTCTTGGGCTACTATAGGAGAATGTTCAATAAACTCATCTGTCCAGTTAATCTTTCCTTCGATTGCCTTGGATGACATTTTAATGAAAAAAAACTTGAGGCTGGAAACGTGCACTGAAAACACAAAATGCCTGAAACATTCAGCAGCTGTGTAGGATTTGTGAGATGAGCGGCAGTGTTAATGCTTCAGGTCAAAGACGTTGCATTAAAAGTAGGAACAAGGAAAAACAAGTTTGTTTTCATCTGCAGAGAGGGTTGGCTGGGACAAAGGGAATATTTCTTGTAGGTGTGAGGTGTTCCCCGTATCCTATCTATCCTTCCCCACTCTTACTCCAACTTAAAATTAATTTGTTCACTCTCTCTCCTGAAATGTTAATGGTCTCTCTTTCCACAGACACTGCCTAACCTGAGTTTTTCCAGCATTTTACATGTATTATTTAATAAGAATGTAAGAAACAGGGATGGAAGTTGCCGATTTGCCTGCTTCACCATTTAATACAATATTGGTCAAACTTCTATCTCAATACTTCTACCTCAAACATGAGTTTTCTTGCACTGACTGTTGGAAGGTAGACAAAAATGCTGGAGAAATTCAGCGGGTGAGGCAGCATCTATGGAGCGAAGGAAATAGGCGACGTTTCGCATTTTTTAATGAAATCAACACTGCCATTCGGGATAGAGAATCCAATTGTTGACCACCCCTTCAGTGAATGAATTTCTCCTTGGTCATCACGTGGTAATGAGGTCACTCTGCATAACATGAGCAAAGGAGAGTAGAAGCAGGAGTGAGCCACCAGGTCTAGTTTAGTTTATTGTCACGTGTACCGAGGTACAGTGAAAAGCTTTTGTTGCATGCCAACCAGTCAGCTAAAAGACAATACTTAAGTGTATCCTGCCAAGTAACATGATCTATGTTGGCCTCAACTCCTCTGAGCCAGTTTCCAATAACCTTCAATTTCTCCCACTTTCAAATATTTGTCCATCTCCACCTTAAATATATCTAACGATCTGGCCTCTGCCACCTTCCAGAGACACTATATCATCTAACAAGAAATTTCTGTGCACCTCAGTTTCAAATAGCCAGCCACTTATTTTTGCAGTTACATCTCCTTGCTTGTGACTCTCCACTAATTAAAACATCTCCTCTAGTATCTTTGGTATCTACGCTGTCACGACCTCTTGGGGTCATGCATGTTGGAATAAGGACTTCCTTCATTCTTCTAAACTCCAAGGAATACAGAGCCAAGCGAAGCAATGACCACTGGTAGTTTTAATCGTTGGTCATTAAAACATAACCCATTGTATCTGACCAAATACCGTCAGTACTTCAACAGTGTATGCCCTTGAGAATAACTGTACCTTTTGTCAAGGGAAGGTAAATTAATTCCTTAAGGTCGTTGCCACACTAGAATAAACTATTGCTGTACTTTAAGCAGAAACACAGAAATGCAGTGCTGCTTTGTACCAAAGATAGACACAAAGTGCTGGAGTAACTCAGTGCGTCAGGCAGCATCTCTGGAGAAAAGGATGAGTGACGTTTTGGCTCGGAACCCTTCACCTGCTGAGTGTTCATCTCCCTTGATTACTCATTTAATTAATCATTTGGCTTGCCAAATCTCGTTGCACCTATTGCAATGACAATAAAATGTATTATTATTATTTATCCACACATTGTATTTAACGTATTATTTCCATCGATTTATTGCATCAATAATTTCTGCACACATCTCCTCTGTATTTTCTTCTCTGTGAGGCATTTACATTTTTACGACACAACCAACCAGGGTAGTTTTTGGCATGGATTTGCATACCTTCCTTTGATACCTATTGTGTGACACCTTGCCTGCTTAAAGGAGCAGACGTGATGGATGGCTGTCATTGCATTTGCAGTAGGATGCTCTGGGAATGGAGATTTAACTGCTGTGTTCTGACAACAATCTGCCATCTTCATGTCTGGTGATGGATGAAATTCTCATGCAATTTTCACTGTCGGGTTCATTGAGGCTGCGATTTGTTTTCCAAGTCCGGTCCAATGTGTGAATCTGTCACTGTTTAGATGCCTAGATAAATCCTTTCACATCGCCATTTATTGACTGACATTTCTGCTGTTCTTTGACTCTTTATCCCAAACGTGTGATTCCCTGCTATTTCAGATGTCTGTAGATTGGAATACTCTGACAATTTTAGCACAACGTCTGTAATTCTACATCTTTGGTTTTGCTAGGGCTATCAGATTATTGGACATGCAATTGATCTTGGATCGAAGACCCCAAATAGAATAGATTTCCTACCATCTATAACAATATATTTCTCATACAAAATGTATTTCTCTACTTCCAGAATGTTGTTTGCAGCAAAGAATATGTATGCACCCTCCATGCTCAAATAGTTCAATGGTGATTTTATTGTCATGTGTGAAATGCGAACACAGCGAGATTTTTATCTTACAAACACTATACTTGTGTACTACTGATGTATCCCACCTATGGCTATAGAAGTGCAGATTCTCCCACGGATGGTGCAGTGGGTGGGTAGTTTGTGAGTTGCTGCTCTGTTTACATTGAGCCTCAGTGTAATCTTAGTGGACTCAAGATCCTCAATGCTAGTCTTCTTCCTCCACTATGAGCAATTGTGGACCAAGGAATCCCTTGAGACACTTTCTTTTTCCCAAGGAGGCTTTGAGCATATCCTCAAATATTTTAGTCTTCAGTTCCGACATAATTGCATCAGAACATTTGAGGGGCAGGAAATAATGAACATGGATAAGAAAGTCATATTTGGATTGGTAACCAGTCTACAATGGGTGCCACAGTGCAGCTTACAATGTTTATTTCTTGGAAGATGGAGGCCAATGTATTTGTGGACAAAATTAAAATGAATGGGAAGAAAGCTACAAGGAGGATCTATACAGAGTTTATAGGAAGATACTGATGGGTTTGGTGAGTGCAGACTATTGGTAAATGGTGTATAATGTGGAAAAACATTAATATGTTCATTTTGGAAGGAAAACAGGAGAACAGAACATTATTTAGAAATGTTTCAATGAATGTAAATTGCAGCAAAAAGGAATTTAGGAGTCTGTGCAGGGACTACAGAAACCTAGCACATAGTGGAGCAGGTTAAAGAGAGGGCCCCTTTTCAAGGGGGCTGAGTAAATCTGGGGCAGTCTTACTGCAGCTGTACATGGCACTAACAAGATCACATCTGGAGTATTGTGAATAATTCAAAAAACATTATTTAATTGGAGGTTGTTCAAAGAAGGCTAATTAGAAAGAATCCAGGTTCAGATGGGTTATTTTATGGACTCTACTAATTGGAGTTGGAATGAGAGGTGACTTTATTGAAGCATGCAAGACTTGTCGGGCAAGAGTCCAGAATAAGGGGAAGCATAGTTAAAACCGATGTGAGGAAGAATTTCTTCTCTGGACGGGTTGTGGCTCTTTGGAAATCTTTGCCACAGAATGTATATTTAATATTAAGGTAGATTCCAAACAGCAGGGGAATCAAGGACTATGGGGAATGGGCAGGAAATTGGATGAGGAATTTGGAGCAGCTATGATCCTATGTTGAAGCACGCGTGAGAGGCTGAAAAGCCGTCTCTTGTTCCTTCAGCTTGTGGTCTTCATGTATTTTATGTTTGAGCTATTAAGTTTTTAAATCCTCTTTTTTGATCTGTATTACTTCCTTTCAGGATCTATGGACATGTGTTCCAAGGTCACTATTCCTCTACATCACCAAAGACCCCCTTTGGCATTGCATATCTTACTTTGTCGAATCTCCCTAAATACATTAGCATACACTTTTCCTGATTAAAATGATTGTGTGTGTGTGTGTGTGTGTGTGTGTATGTATGTATATAATCTGCAAACTTCTTTATCAAGCACTCCTACCCTCTCCTTGCTGACCCCTCCCCACCTTGTCGAGCTCCAAATGATTAATATATATCAGAAAAAGCAGGGAACAGCACTAGCAATAACTTTTCAATCACATAAACACTTTGCTTCTTGTCACTGAGCCAAACCTGGATTCTGCTAATCACTCTGCTTTGGATCCCTGTCAAAAGCCTTGCCAAAGTCTGTTGAGAACATTAAATGCACCCTCTTCCTCAACCTTCATTATTTCTACTTCAAAAGTTCATTTATTTTAATCGGACATGACCTCCCCTGACCAAATCCATACCGACAGCCGCCCATTAACTCTGCCTTTTTTAATTTATAAATTGCACTGCCATTGAATAACTTCAAGTATTTGCCCACCACTCCAGTTACATTCACTGGCCTGTAGTTACTGGGTTTGTCACTTCCTCCCTTTGCAAACTTTAGTACATTGTTAGCGGTTATTTCATTCTCTGGCAACACTCTTGTAGCCAGAAAAGATCGGAAAAACTGCTTTCAGAGTAGCTGCCGTATCCTTCCTTTCCTCATTTAACAACTTGTGATATATTCCTTTTAGATCTGATGATTTTGTGACTTTCAAAGGTGATAAACTCCTTAATGCTTCCAGTTTTGCTATGTTCATCCCATTAGATATTTCACACTTGTTTACTTTAACCACATCAACATCGGCCCACTCTTTTGTGAACATGGTCATAAAATATTAATTCAGATCTTTGAATCGCATCTTCTGCCTCCAAACGGGGTGTATTGTATTGTATATCTTTATTGTCATTTCCTGAGTATTCACATACCCAGAGGAAACAAAAAAACGTTGCTCAACCAGTGTCCATTCAGTGTGCATTAAAAATAAATAGGAATAAAAATACATATATCATGAACAAATTTAACACTCTACTAAACATTCAACAGGCGTTCCGATCGGCAGCGGCACGGCAGTGGTTCTGCTGCAGTGTGTCCAGGTTGGTGGTTGGTGCTCGACACTTTGGCAGGGGGCAAAGTCCATTTAGCAGTCTTATAGCCTGTGGGAAGAAGCTGAGGAGCATCCTGCTGGTTTTGCAGCTAATGCTCCTGTACCTCTTCCCAGATGGCAGGATGGAGAAAATGTCATGCGATGGGTGGTAGGGGTCTTTGATGATGGAGATGGCTCTGTTGATATATCTCTTCCTGTATATGTCCAGCAGGAAAGGGAGTGGAGCACCAATAATCCTGCTGGCGGTCTTCACAATCCTGTCTCTTGCCTCTTGCATCCAAACAAGTCCTCCTTCCTTAGATATCCTCTTGCTCTTTCTGTACTTATAAAGCAATGTAGGGTTTCTTTGAAGATTGACACAAAAAACGGGACAGGCAGAATCTCTGGAGAGAAGGAATTGGTGACGTTTCGGGTCGAGACCCTTCTTCAGGATTTCTTGGTTTTGTTTGTTTTTATTTCCCACTATGTTTTCTTACCTTCTCTATCTCCCTTTTAATTTCACTCCTACACTTATAGCCTTTTAAAACTGCTCCTACCCTTAACTCCTCTCATGCCACGCCTTGCCATTCCAAATCTCTCTTCCTTGATTCGTCCATTAACCACTCCTTCCTTCCAGTCCATCGCAGTCTCTGCCCTTTCGTTATGACTCGGGTCACTCAGGATCTGTAGATATATAAACAGAATTGCTGTTTTGAGGATAAAGTCATTGGTCCTGAAACTGGGCAAAAATCAAAGTGCTGTGGAAGTCGGGCATCAACTGTGGAGGAAAATGGACAGAAGACGATTTGGTTTGGGACCCTTCACAACCTTTCCAATTGCTGTTGCGACCTTGATTTGTCCTTGAATATTATTTTTGGCCACGGATGCCTGTGTGTTTTGCTCAGGATTCCAGCATCTTGTGCCTGAATTCTGTAACCATTGGAATGCAAAGAGCATTTCAAATGTGTGTAGTTTGGTTGGGACCTGAGGAGCAGGTGGATTGAATGACAGTGCAAGGCAAGAGAGCACGGAGATGACAAAGGATTGGGTATAGAGGAACAGAATGATTATTTGAAATTGTCAAACTCTATTTTGATTGTAAAAGGCTGTAATGTGCTCAGTGGAACATGAATTGTTCCTCAAGCTTGTGTTGAACTTATTCACAAATCTTCTTAGCAGATAAATTATTCTCAAACCTTCGGTTCATTCTGTTTGCCGTTGAATAGCTTGGAGACATGACGGTAAAACAATAGCCCCCGGAACCCAGAGGAACGGGAGCCTCAATAAACCACAGATGCTGGGATCTTGAGCACAGCACAGTGCTGACAGCATTTGTGGAGGGAATGGACAGGCATCATTCTGAGTGGGGACCTCGGCTGAAGAAAGATCCCAACCCAAAGCCGCACCTGTCAATTCTCTCACCAGATGCTGCCTGACCCACTGAGTTCCTCCAGCAGTTTGTTCCTGTGGAAAACACAGGATGTGAGGAGAGGTTGAGGTAATGACTGTGCACAAATGAACATCCATCATTTTCATTTTGGCTGCTGCATTTGCTCGGACTATGAGGAATGCCCCTGGCCATGAGATGTGAGTGTTTGAGTCTGACTGGGCTGCGTGTGTGGCAGGGAGGTCCGTACAAAATACCCATGTCTGCATATGGTGATTCAGGCAGAACCCTGTCCCTCTCCCACCATCGACACAACCTGCTGTCTCTCTTCCAAACTGCCAGTGCCTCGTTATTTAACATGCCATTAAATCCTGCAGTAGCCTGCAGTTTCCCACCCAGTAGCAGGTAAACCCCCCATCCCGTATGTGCTGCGATTATGCTCCAAGAATAACGACTGGGATATCCACCAACTCACTCGCAACTTATTCTTGGAGCATAATGCAATGAATATATACACAAAAAGCTGGAGTAACTCAGCGGGTCAGGCAGCATCTCTGGAGAGAAGGAATGGGTGACGTTTCGGGTCCAAATGAAATCTCCTGCAACATTGAGTGCAGATTATGGATGCCGTCTAGCTTAAAGTTCCAAGGAGAAATTGCTCCGGCACAGGTAGTGGAAATCTGAAAATATCCCTCAAAAGGCTCGACGCTGGACTGAAGCTTTGAAGATTGCAGTCCATAATGTTGCTGCTCTTTCGGTTTAGGAATAGCTCCAATTACCAGCCTCCTGCCTGCAAGGCTTGTGTAATTGACACAGCTGCTGCCCATTCTATGAGAAATTAGCTGGTGGGAGTTTATTTCAAGTGTAAAGTTCCAACTTAAGGGCTGCCCCTTGTGTTTGTTTGTCTGGTTTGAATAAGTGCACGTCACTGGAGGCGCAAGAGGTTGCAGATGCCGCAATCTTGAGTACAAAGCAAAGTGCTGGAGAAACTCGGCAGGTCAGGCAGCGTCCGTGAAGGGGTGGGACCCTCCAGACTGATTAATAAAAGTGGCTAACCACAGTCTGGATGGTCCTCCTGCGACTTGTTTCACCATTTGTCTTTAATCAATGTATTCATTTTTAGTTTTTTACAGTCACAAAGCTATTTTAAGACACTTGGAATCTGACACAGAATGTCCAAGTTTACAGTAAACTGCCCACTAATTGATGCAGGCCGTCGCGAGTGGGTAGGGCAGCTCGTAAAATTGCAGAAATGCAAGTAGAGAGATAGAGACAGCAGTGAGGGTGGTGATTGGGGAAAGTCCTCCAATGTCTAAATAAAACCCAATGCGAATGTTGAGTAATGATGACAGCGCACGTCCTGACTTAACCTGTAACAACCTAATGGCGGGCTGGAGACCAAGTCAAACTAGAGAATGGTGCAGGAAGGAATGGCAAGGATGAAGAGTAGTTTGATTAGTAGGGGTGTCGGTGTTTAGGGGGAGAAATGGGGCTAAGAGGAAAACACAGAAGGGTGGAGATGACATGATATGCCGAATGGCATTATTCAGCTCCTATCATTTGTGAACTGAGAGTGGGAGGAGAGTGCACAGATGGTGAGCCTCTACACAGCTTTGAATGGAGTCAAAGACACCAGATGGAAACGTGCCTCTCACATCTCCTTTAAACTTTACCCCTCTCATCTCAAAGGTGTCCTCTAGAATTTGATATTCCCATCTTGGTGAAAGAACATTCTGACCATCTATTCTATCTAGGCCTATTATAATTTACAATACTTCTATCTGACTGCCTCTCACCCTCTGATACTCCATCCACAACAACCCAAGTTTGTCTACCAACTTGGAATTGGCCAATACTCTCTAATCCAGGCTACTTGCTGGTGAACTACTACTGCACCCTCTCCAAAGCCTCCACATCCTGCAATGGGGCTAGACACAAAAAGCTGGAGTAACTCAGCTGGAGAACAGGAATGGGTGATGATTCGTGTCGAGACTCTTCTGCGACTTAGTGGACACCAACGTGGTCCAACCAAAGTTATACACAGCTGTAAAATAACATGCCAACACTGAAATTAAATGTTTCACCACGATGCAGAGTCAGCAATCTGTTTTCTGCTAAATTTTCCCAGCTGTGTTTGTGTGTTTTTAAATTTTTATGAAATTTGTTTACTTGATGTTCTCGCTCATGAACTGAAGCTCTGCCAGTTGTAAACACACCTCGTGTTTCCAGCACTTGCAAGCTGTGTATTTTCGTTGTCTGAACCAGATCTAGTTTCCCCCCCAGTCTGAATCAGTCAACCCTTCTCTTGCCCTCCCCATCCTTCCCAAATTGAAAGTTCACCTCCCCGTTCTTCTAGTATTAATACTGAACAAGTGCTCAAAGTTTAGTTTATCTTAGTTTAGAGATACAGTGCAGACACAGGCCCTTCGGCCCACTGAGTCTGTACCGACCAGCGATCACTACCCTTAACGCACGAGGGACATTTGCACCAAGCCAATTAACCTACAAACCTGTACGTTTTTGGAGTGTGGGCGGAAGTTGAAGATCTCGGAGAAAACCCACGCAGGTCACGGGAACAAAGTACACACTCCGCACAGACATGCACCCGTAGTCGCGATCGAACCCTGGTCTCTGGCAAAAACATTTTTTGTATTATTTGTGGGATTTGTTTTGCAAGTTTTATTAAACGGTTACAGTCTTCAATGACATAATGTATACCCCGCTGCAGTCATTAGCCTCCTGCTGCGTGAAAGAGATCTCTGATGCTCAGCAATATCTGATACTTGCAACATTTCTGCGGTGAATCTGTTTACATCCTCCAACCATATTTGTGGTGCAACATTAACATGTAGTGTAATCTGTCCCAGCCCCTGCCAGTGATAAATCATTAGTCCGTGCAGAAAATACTCAATCATATGTCAAGAGATACGAGCCATGACGTAGTATGGAACCTTTGTGCAGAGGTCATTGGATGTCGGGTCAGCGGGTGTATTCCCCCCCCCCGCCACCGGTACCATGTAATCCCGTGCTACCTGCTCTATGGTTGGATAGTCGGCGACTAATCTGTCTCCCCCACCTGGTCTGCCAGGTGAGGAGGGGGCTGCGGACCCCCAGCAGGACCAAAAACAAGACCTGTCAAAGGGCGGATGAGCTTCTAGCGAGCCAACGGCCATCCACACTTCAGTAGAACCCGGGTGTTTGGCATCGTGAGGCTGTGGCTCTGCCGCTGTGCCACCGTGCTGCCCTACAGTTGCTACATTATATCGGCTCACTTTGTCTGCCTCCAGACTGGAGACTCCACAATGTCGCTGGGACTTTGTTTCAGCTTGCTGGTGTTGCCAAGGATGCTTGGCTATCACCAGCAGTAATGTTATGACTGAGGATCTGGACTGTGCTTCCTGTTGCTGACACACTTTTGGCCGTAACAGTGGCAAATTAGGAGCAAGGGAATTCTCAGCTGAAGACTGTGTTTGGGTAAACGTTCCTCCACGTGGTGGCCTGATCTCAACCATGTGGGGCTGGGATTCCTCGAATCCCTGTCTGCTTCATCACTGAAAATGTGCTCATGAAGATTTCCTGTTGGTCTTCATTTAGTGAAATTTTAATTGCTTCCTGTTAGAATGATTAGCCAGAGGAAATCTAAAATGACACCCAGATGGTGAAGTTAACTAAGCAAATTCTTACCTCACACAGTATGTGAGTGCATTACTTTCCCAGGAGCGTTGTAAATAGATGCGTTAAAGTTTCAACAAAAGTATCGCTCTCGCTGTATGCTTGCAGTGAAGCAACTAATCAATGGCAATCAGCGTTCCTTGCGGCTTCAGTGACGTTGCTTACATGATAGATGTCACCGTTCACTGGTTTTGCATCTTCAGTCATGTACAGGAAATAGTTTGTCACGTTAAAAAGAGCCGTAAATCTAACCGTCCAGATGGGTTTGTTAGAAATGAAAATTGTGGAGAACTGGGACTTTTACCATAGAACACAAAGTGTTGGAGTAACTCTGTGGGTCAAGAAGCATCTCTGGAGGACATGGATGGGTGACATTTCAGGTTGGGTCCATTCATCAGACCTTTAGTCAGTTGCTTTCCAACTGAAGCTCATTGACCGATGGAATGAAGCTGACACTGCTGGGAATGTGTGCAGAGCCACGTCTAGAAGGTCTCTGTACTGGAGCAGAATTCTGCCTATGTACGAGCACAGAATCATTCCAGGCGACAATGCAAATGGCATCTTTACAAACTGTGGTCTTTGTGTCATTTCCTGCTGCTTTTAGCTCATTTCAAAAGTAGGATTGCAATTTCCAGCTTGTGGTTTTTGAGCACATTCTGTGTCTGTTCCATGATTCAGAGACGTGTAAACTCCTATCTGCACCCTGTTATTATCTGTCTCTCCATCGGTCTCACTCAGTCACAGTGACCTCGCCCAAGTCACACCATATCATATAAGATGAGCTCTTGGATTGGCGTACTTCATTTTGGTGTCTTCATAACCTGAGTTTCCCCATCTCAAAGCATGTAAATATTGGCACTTGTCTCTCTCCAATCAGTAGCAGTAAGCCCAGACTCTGAAACAAAGGCAGAAGATGCTGGAAAATCTCAGTCGATCAGGCAGCTGCATTCATGTGCACCTCTCATATCTGTCCCCAGCCATTTAGAAACCGAAACGCGAGCACCCGTTTCAAATTCCTGTTTATTTACATCCCTTTTGTTAGAAGGATTCAATCCTCAGACACAATCACTGACTCTAAATCTCATGTGCAACATCATTTCTGGTGACCATTTTACTGTACCATTCTGCCAGTGTGTTTCGGCTGTGCAAGACTCGGTGCTGCTTACAGAGGCTTACTGCTGGCATGCATTCTAGAGCACTATGTGGATGAGGTCTATATATTTTTACAGGATGATTGTCGAACCATGTTTATTTGTTGTAAAGAAAATCTTGTCATATTTGCTTCCTTGAGGTGCCTTTTACCGCTGACAGATTGCTCAGCCAGTCTGTTAGATGTTGGGTAAAAGGAGGAATACTGAGGCGTTCTTGTTATTGCTCCTTCTCACATGATAGTTAAACTGCCACAAGCAGCGTTGTGATCTGCTGTCAAAGACCAGCTCTTCAGGTAGACCATGACATCTAAAGATTATACTCTCTTCAAAAAAAACTCAGTGATGAATGTTTCAAAGGGCTGAACTTCTAACCATCCGGAAACTGCTCACGTCATTCTTCCCAGGCAACCGGCTGCTTTTAACATGAAGATGCCCCTTGGTAGCTTTAAACCACCATAGGAATTGCTAGCGTAGGAAGGAACTGCAGATGCTGCAGCTTAAACCGAAGATAGACTCAAAATGCTGGAGTAACTCAGCGGGACAGGCAGCATCTCTGGAGAGAAGGAATAGGAAACGTCACACATTCCTTCTCTCCAAAGATGCTGCCTCTCCCACTGAGTTATTCCAGTATTTTGTCAATCATAGGAATTGTTAGCTTGCCTTCCTGTTTATTCAGTAGAGTGCCTGGGCACAACTTTGCCCAATACAACTCTAGTTGTTGTCAATAAACTTTTGCATTCATTGTTGTATTTTGCCGGCACAGTGGGTGGTAGTGCCACACTTTGGGCCCATATCTCATTGAGCTTTCCTCTTGTTCTAATATTTTAAGAACTCTATTAATTATATTTTGCATTTCTTTGTGAAATTCTGTAAACAGATATCTTGGCTCGAAATAGTGTTCTGTTGCAGAGCCAACTACAGTATAACATGGTCCCATCACGCACAAGTGACATCTTCTCTTCTCCACGGCTTTCTACTTTCTGCAGGGACTAATCTCTCCATGACTCCCTGGTACATCCCGGTACAGCATAATATACTCATTTTAGAAGTTTAATAGTTCTTGATAGAAGTATATAAAATGATGAGAGGCATAGATAGGGTAGACATTCAGAACCTTTTTCCCTGGTAGAAATGCCCAATATTAGAGGGCATAGCTGTTAGGAGAGAGGGGGAAAGTTTAATGGAGATGGATACTCCATATGATCATGCTTGATCTATGCTAGCCTCAACTCCTCTCCTGTCCCAGTTCTCCATAATGTTCAATTTCTCAATCTTTCAAACATATATTGATTCCTTTAAAAATATCTAATGGTCCAGCCTCAACGTGTGTGTGTGTGCGTGTGTGTGTGTTCCAGAGATGCACCATCCTCAGAGAATGAAATTTCTTCGCCCTTCACTTTTATTTGACTAGTCCCTTGTTTTATAACCACTTCCTGTTGTTCCTGACTCTTCCACAAGTAAAAACATCTTAGCGTCTATCCTGTCAAACCCCTTGCGATCCTGAATGTTTGAACACATCCTTATTTTACTAAACTCCAAGGAATACAGACCCAACCTGTCTTGCCTCTCTTGACAGGAAAACCCTCTCACGCCACACTGAACTCTCTGATTCAGAATTTCAGCAGGGAATCCTTCTGCTCCAGAGGCTGCCTCATTTTACCTTGAATAGACACAATGTGCTGGAGTAACTCAGTGGGCCAGGCAGCATCTCTGGAGAAAAAGGATGGGTGATGTTTTGGGTCTTCACGTCCCCCATCCTTTTTCACCAGAGGTGCTGCCTGGCGCACTGAATTACTCCAACACTTCGTTATAAACCAGCATCTGCAATTCTTTGTTTCTAGATCATGTTGTACCTTATTGTTGTTGGGTTGCTATAGTGCTGAGATTACAATGGGTCGTGCACAAGGGGTGCATCCAAGGACCATCATATCAATGACAGAGTCTTGGTTAAAAATACTTTGATGTGCTTGTCCAGTGAGCTCCCATTGTCTCCCTGTAGCTTCTTGCCCTTGATAAGCTCTCCCCAGTTTTAGCTCTCAGTGGGAAGGTCCCCATGGTATATCGCCAGCAGTATCTTCGCACGTCATGGTTAACTGTGAGTAACTGGACCTCCTAGGCTCTTCTACCCACCATCTGTTCAGTAATATTTTGTTTGGATCACCACCTTCAGATGCCTGTGGATGAGTTACCCCCCTACCCCCCCCCCCCCTTGAGGTGTGACGGAATTTCCTGAGAAAGATCCCCAGGTGAATATGAGTAATTAGCTGTTGGACATCTTGGATATGTTATTTTAGCCAATGAGCCAACACATACAGGTGGATGCAGTGAATGTCAAGGAGCAGTAGTAGTTCATCTAGGTATGCCACACAACATAGTTCCAGGAGCAGAATTGGGCCATTTGCTCCATCATCTACTCCACCATTCAATCGCGGCTGATATATCCTTCCCCCTCAACCCCATTCTTCTGCATTTGTTCCATAACCCGTGATACCCGTACTAATCAAGAATCTGTCAATCTCTGCCTTAAAAATATTTGTTGACTTGGCCTCCACAGCCTTCTGTGGCAATGAATTCCACAGATTCACCACCTTCTGACTAAAGAAATTCATCTCCTTTCAAAAGGTACATCCTTCCATTCTGAGATCATGGCCTCTGGTCCTAGACTCTCCCATTAGTGGAAACACCCTCTCCACATTCACTCCATCTAGGCCTTTCGCGATTCAGTACGTTTCAGTGAGGTCTTCCCTTATCCTTCTAAAATCCAGCGAGTACATGCCCAGTGCCGTCAAATGCTCATCATATGTTAACATCTTCATCCAGTAAGAGTACAGCCTATCTATTTATAAAAGCAAACCAAACGAGTGAGTTTTTGTGATATGGAATGGAAACACAAAAATGTCAATAGGCTATTAGTAATTCTCGGAAGGTGGATGGGTGCTTGACTTTGAGACCGGGTATCAGTTGGTTAAAGGAATACGTGCACAGCCAATGGCATGTGAGGCCATTGAGGAAGGGGCGGTGGGAGGTGTCTAATGCTTTCAAAAATCTGTCCTGGGCATTACCATGGAGATGATTAGTGAGTCAGTGCTGTTTGCCAACCATGTCGACTTCACCATCCATCATTATGTTGACGATTGGGAGATGAATATTAGGTGGTAATTAGCTCGATAGGATTAGTCCTGTTTTTGTGAACAGAACATACCTGAGCGATTCTCCACATTATTGGGTAGAGGCCAGTGTTGTAACAGTACTGGAGCAACTTGGCTTGGAATACAAGTTCATTATCTCATCATAGAGACTTTTCTGTATTCAGGGCACTCAGCCATTTCTGGATATTACGTGGAGTGAATTGAATTTGCTGAAACCTGGCATCTTTGCTGTTGGGAATCTGTAGAGGGAGTTGAATTAATGAAAACCTCTCAAATTCAAATGAAATATTATTGAATCGAGAGCCTCACTGAATAAGTGGACAAGGCAGAGATCAGAATTCGGGAGTGTCCCGGCAAGCAGGCCCCGTTCATTGACGGACTCGCTCGCCATGGACCAACGATGGAGGACTTGCCAGCCAGCCTGGCCCCAATCCACCAGTGTCGACGGAGACCTGCGCCACTGAGAGCGAGGTGGAATGTTGAGAACAATAGGGGGACCCGGCAGGGGGGCTGAGAAATTGAAGGGTGACCCCGCACAGTGGGTGGAGTACTGCTGCTTTGTCAGCACCTGACATGCTGCGACACTTGTGCACTGCCGAGATGAGGTCGGCTGTACGATGTTACTGGGTTGTATGCAAAATAAAGCATTTCACTGTACCTAGGTCCATGTGATAATATCATTGAATCATCATTGCCCAGGGTTTAACCTTTCCCTGGTCTCCAGGCAGCCAGGTGAAGCTATCTGGATTATTCTGGGACGACAGATGGCGCAATGGGCTAAGTGTTCGGCTGGCGACCGGAAGGTTCGAATCCCGCTTGGAGTGCATACTGTCATTGTGTCCTTGGGGCAAGACACTTCACCCACCTTTGCCTGTGTGTAAATGTAATGTAATTATGTGAAGCACTTTGAGGTCAATGCAAGTTGACTAAAAATGTGCTATATAAATAAGATTATTATTATTATTATTATTCTAAAAATCCAATGGGCTGGGACTAAATATCTTGAAGTTGATGTGTGAAGACAGATGATTAACATGAAACAGCTGTGGGACTCGGACTCGCCACATTGTAAGTGTTGGTATGTGGGCTCAGAGGTCACAAGTCTGCCTCTTAGTTACAAGGCTGTGTTCATGTCCACCTTACCCTCTGGAGTTGCGACCATTTCTTCAGCAGACGCCTCATTAGTAAAAAAAATGTTGTGATGAGGGAGATGCTGGATTTCAAAAAGAGATAGGAAACATCACTCAGCCATCTCGCTCAGTGAAATGTAAAAGACAATTCATAGATACCATGTAACCTGCATAAGTCAACCTAAAGAAAATGACCAATTATTTATTCCAAAGATAGACACAAAGTGCTTGAGTAACTAAGCGGGTGAGAAAGCATCTTTGGAGAAAAGGGATGGGTGACGTTTCGGGTGGGAACGTCAATAATGATTCCGACCCGAAATGTCACCCATCCTTGCAACTCCAGAGAAGCTGCCTCACCCTGTTGAGTTACTCCACCACTCTGGGTCCATCTTTGGTAGAAATCGGCATCTGCAATTCCTTCCAACACAATTATTTATTCCATTTGCTATTTAAGAACAAAAGATGCAGTATTGAGTTTCCCAGAAAACTGACATCTTCTAAAAACATATTCACTGTTTGAAATATTGATGGATTTCTTCCGCTTTTGGATAATCTGCATCATTTACTGACTGCACGGAGTGTGTGTTTTGACAATGGCGGAAGGAATGCAATAAAAAGGAACTACAGATGCCGGTTTATACCAAAGATAGACACAAAATGCTGGAGTAACACAGTGGGTCAGGCAGCATCTCTGGAGCATCTCTTCTTAGAAATGCAGTGTTAAATGAAGGAATAAATAAGAAAGAAATGTTATCCTCCTGAAAGCGCGTGAGCCAGCGTTAGTTCAAAGATAATTAGCCCCAGCTGTTAAATTCAGCTGCTTGGACAACAAGTTAACCGCACCAGTTTCTCCTGTCAGCCACTGTTGTGCTTCACACAATTTGGAAACCTAGCGAGAAAAATGTATCAAAAGCATATGATTCGGTGACTATTTATCTCTAGCTGTAAGTCAGATAGTTAGTTTAGAGATACAGTGCGGAAACAGGCCCTTCAGCTCACTGGGTCCGTGCCGACCAGCAAACCCTTCACACTAGCACTATCCTACACACTAGGGCCAATTTCTGATTTTTTTTTAACACCAAAGCATATCAACCTGCAAACCTGTACGTCTTTGGAGTGTGGGAGGAAACTAAAGTAACCGGAGAAAACTCATGCTGTCACAGAGAGAGCCGACAAACTCTGCACAGACAGCACCTGTGGTCAAGATCGATCCAAAGATAGACACAAAATGTTGGAGTAACTCAGTGGGACAGACAGTATCTCTGGAGAGAAGGAATGGGTGATGTTTCGGGTCGAGACCCATTCTTTTCCAGCCATGCCCGAGAGATGGACCATTGCATCAGTGGTACCAACCTGAAGAGATATTTGATGGTGCTCTCAGACATGGTTCACTTAATGTAAAGAATTGAACTGTATTGGTTGCACTTTATTAATGACATCTATACCAAGATGCAGTTTAAAAACTTTGTATTGCGCGCTATCCAGGCAAATCACACCAGACAAGAGCGCAAGTAGTAATTAACTTCAAGTTTAAAGAATCACGTGGTAAATGAAGAAGAAACATCACTAAATCTACTTGCTAATTAGTTATTCCAAATAAATAATTTCCTTCAAAGCATACCTCCTACTGCCTCCTTAGTAATTAGTAATAATTATATGGCTATTGTTTATTTGAGGTTGTGTTGCATCAAAGGCAGGTAGTTTGAACCTTTGACGGTGTTGTGGTTCTTCATTTTGCTTCCCGCTGAGTCGTTTAGTTTATCACCACACAAACAGATACAAGTCCTTGATTGCCTCAATGTCCGTGGGGTAAAAAAGCATCTGATTTAAACAGTTTTGAAGCCACTCAGTATTTTCTCTCTCTTGGTACAATTCTTGCTCCTGGCCTCGGCTGCCCTCTCTGAGACAAGGCCGTATGGAAAGGCAGCTGGCCTGTTAGAACATGGAGTATCTTAGAGAGCGTTAAAACCTCGAGTTTCAATGGGAATTCTTTGGCTTCCTGTTGAATCTGACCGGCATGGATGAGGAGAGAGACACAAAGTTGGAATATATCAGCGGGTCAGGCAGCATCGCTGGAGAACATGGATAGCTGACGTTTTGGGTCGGGCCCCTTCTTCAGACTCGAGGAGTCTGATTTTACAGATGCCAGGACACTCTGTCTGTGCATGTTTATGCTGTTTAGTTCTTCACTTCAGCACGTGTGAGGGGAGATTAGATACATCCCAATGTTCAGTTGCTGCAGGATGTTGCCATGCTGTATTGATTGAATGATTGAAAGATACAGGCCCTTCGACCCACCAAGTCCACGATGACCATGGATCATCTGTTCACACTAGTTCCATGTTCTCCCACTTTCACATCCATTCGTTCCACACTCGGGATAATTTACAGAGGCTAATTAACCTACAGACCTGCATGTCTTTGGGACATGGGAGGAAGTGCAACTCCCACACGGACAGGACCGAGATCAGGATCGAATCCTGTTCTCTGGTGCTGCGAGTCAGACATTCTCCCAGCTGCACCACTGTGCTGCCCATTCTTGTTATAAATATCCTCACCATTTTGGCTTGGGTTTTCAATGGCAAGGTGCCACGTGGAGAGTATACTGCATGACTTGGACTCTAAATTTCATCTGCAATTAATCTTGACTATAGTCCCTTTAGCAAGCCTATAGTCCCTTATGGGATCATTGGTTATAGACACAAAATGCTGGAGTAACTCAGCAGGATTTGCAGCATCTCTGGAGAGAAGGAATGGGTACCGTTTCGGGTCGAGAAGCTTCTTCAGACGGTTACAGTTAGTTGCAATCTGCTTGTAGGAAGCGGATTGTGACATGAGCACCCTCGAGGACAAGTCATTTCATTGGCAGCTCTGGAGCTGGCTAAGAGTTGTTGAGAAGACATGACTGTCTTACCTTGGAAGAGATGTTCTGCCCAAAGCAGAATGGTTTTGATATTTTAAAATGCAATGCACAAACACATGTGCTCATAATTTTGCAGAATATTTGTAAGAGTCGTTATGTGTAACCACATTATTCTCAGCGGCAAATGCTGGATATGCCTTGAACTAGAGGAGATTCTCTTTTGGGAATGTCTGAGACTCCAAGCTCATACGTGTCTTTGGCAGAGAAATGGCCAACATAACACAATGGTGTTTACAACTGAATGGAAACAACTATGGTGATGAAGGCAGCTGAGAGGAGGCCTAATCGAAATATACAGTACAAATCAAAGACTTGTCCCACCCTAGTTATTCCTCCTCTCCCTGCTCCAGACGGTACAGAAGCTTGAAAATGCATACCACCACCAGACTCCCGAACTTCTTCCCATCTGTTATCAGGCTTGGGATCAATCCTTCCCTAAGCTGGGGTAATGTCCCGTTCACTTCTACCTCATTGCGGGCACTAGACTTTCTGTATGTAACTGCTGCTCTACAATGCTGAGAAATATATTCTGCACTCAGTCCCTTCCCCCTTTTCTCCACCTATTGTACTTGAGTTTGACTTGATTATATTTTTGTGTAGTGCGATCTGATCCAATTGGATAGCATGTGAAACAAACCTTTTCATTTGTACCTTGGTAAACGTGACAATAATAAACCTCAAAACTAAACTTAAAATTATGTGGATATGTACGGTGGATAGTCAGAACCTTTTTCTCAGGGGGGAAAGTTCAAAAACTGGAGGGCATAACTTGACAGTGAGCGGAGCAAATTTTGAAGGAGATGTGTGGGGCACGTTTTTACTCAGATTAGTGGTCAATGCCTGTAACATGACACCAGGGGTGATGGTGTAGGCAGATTTGATAATAGCTTTTTGATGCTTTTTGATAGGCACGTGTCTATGGAGGGAATGGAGAGGGTATGGATGACATCCAGGCAGAGGACATTAGGTTAACTTGGCATCATGTTCGGCATGGACATTGTGGGCAGAAGGGCCTGTTCCTGTGCTGTACTGTTCTAAGTTCCATGAAGAAGACTACTGGGCATTATCAGGCATCCCTGGTATCTGTGGCAGCAACTGTATCAGCATAAAACCTTAACAAATCCAGGTTGTGAATCGATTGTACAGCGATTGGGTCTGGGGAGAGTAACAGCAGTGATTTCTGCAGCTCTTATCACCTCTAAATCTCCAGAAATTTGGAATGTTTTGCCTACTTTTTGCAAGCGATTTTAAGAATTTAGCTGTGAAAGAGATGCTGAACTGAAACTCCCGGTACAGGGACTATAAACAAACAATTCAACAACCTGTGTGCAAATGATAAACTGGGGGCTACCACTGAGTTGGGACTTCCTTGATTCCTAGGGGTCGGCAAGCAGCTAGCAGCAGTACCACAAGCCAAATACTGATTGGAAAGTTTAAGGCTAGACTGAGGGAATATGGAAGGGTAGGCGGAGATCAGACTTGATCCACCGATGCATGTTCTTGAAGTGCGAGTTGTGTTTGAACTAAGTAAGTTTGATTTATAATAAATGCTTTTTTATGTTCATTTACTGAATGGTGAAGGGAGCTTGATATTTCATGTTTGGAATTGTTAGATCCCCAGGTTACTTGTTACATCTGGAAGACAGTGTTTCCATAGTAACCACGTTTAATCGTATAAATTGCTTTGAGGAGTTACTAACACCCCTGTCCCTGAGCGAATTTCCAGAGTGAAAGGAAATTGTTCCATAAAGGCAGGTTAAGCACCAACGTTTTGTGGCCAAGGCATGTTCTGCCTACGGCTCCCAGCTGAAGTATCGCACACAAAGCGCAGGGAATCACGCACACACTAGTAGTACCTCTGCACACTTTGTACACACAAAGGCTTGGCATCCACAAGCTCCGCATTTATGCAGCTAAGTAGATTGTGTGTCAAGGGGAAGTGGGGAGAAGGTAAGGGAGGCATGAAACTTAGCCGGAGACACAAGCATTTGTTCAGAGCGCGAGGCAATCAAATGGTCCTTGTTGTGATCGAGCCATGTGTAATGGGGCAGGGGGATTTGATCAACAGCTGGGGAAGGGTAGCGGTTGAGGCGGGATGTTGGGGTAGGGAGTCGGAAAGGATGCATATACCAAGGGGTACATTAAACTCAAAAGGAATTTAAACCTCAGGGCTTGTTTGTGCCAGACCCCACAAGCTTGGGGCTCACCAAGCAGATAGAGTCACAGATAGATGCACAATTCTGGAGTAACTCAGTGGGGTCAGGCAGCATCTCTGGAGAACATGATTAGGTGATGTGTAGGAAGGAACCGCAGATGCTGGCTTATACTGAAGCAAGACACAAAATGCTGGAGTAACTCAGCGGGTCAGGCAGCATCTTCGGAGGAAAGGAATAGGTAACGTTTCGGTTCGGAACCCTTCTTCAGACCGCAGTTAGAAGGGTTCTGAAGAAGGGTTCCGACTTGAAATGTCATCTATTTCTTTTCTCCAGAATATGGATAGGTGATGTTTCGGGCAGCATCTTCGGAGGAAAGGAATAGGTAACGTTTCAGGTCAGGACTCTTCTTCAGACTTCAGTTAGAATCACAGAATGGTTACAGCACGGAAAGAAGGCATTAGGCCCACCGTGTCTGTATTAGCCCTTTACCAGAATAACTCATTGGTTCTGTCCTCCAGCCTTTTTTCCAGATCCTTGGAAAAATGTCCTCGCCCTATATTTATGCAATTCCCTCTTGAAGGCCACACTGGAACCTGACTCCTGCCCACCTACAAGCAGTGCATTGCAGATCCCAACTGCATGGCACGCAAGAATGATTCTCCCCATGCCAGTCTTAATGCTCTCATCCTTTATGCCTGTGACCTGTAATCCTGGCTCACCTCCACCAGAGGGAACAGGTTGATTCTCTATCCACTCTCTCCAGCAAACTTTATCT
The DNA here is from genome assembly GCF_028641065.1 of Leucoraja erinaceus. NCBI lineage: Eukaryota > Metazoa > Chordata > Chondrichthyes > Rajiformes > Rajidae > Leucoraja > Leucoraja erinaceus. Next base: position 7,689,168 of record NC_073409.1, read on the forward strand.
TCAATAAGCCCCCAGCTTTACCTGTCTGAAGAATACCCGTGAGCTGATGCTGAGACAGACCTTGCACATCCTATGTTGGACAATGCCTTTGCAATGTTATGTCAAAAGCCTGTGTTTGATACCACGCAACCCTTGCCCTTTGCATGGTTGGGAGCAAGCTGACAAACAGTTGGGTTCCTGATTAAATTCTTGTGTGCAGCCCTTAAAACATTAGGGCTGCGAAGAATTTCTAGACCTACTGGTGTAAAAAGCTCTTCCAGGTACATCTTATGCATGAATTAGGTTTTGGGGTTGAAGAGAAGTATTAAGAAAGCTGGCTGGCTCCATTAGACCAGAGAGTTTTAGTTTAGAGATACAGTGCGGAAACAGGCCCTTTGGCCCACCGAGTCCATGCCACCCAGCGATCAGCAGTGGTCTAGTTTTATCCTACACACACCAGGGACTATTTACGGAAGCCAATTAACCTACAAAGCAGAGCCCTTGGAGAAAACCCAGATAGTACCCGTAGTCAGGACTGAACCTGGGTCTCGAGCAGTTTGTGGCAACAGCTGTACTGCTGTGTTGCTGTTGCCATCCTAAGGTTTGCACCAAATCCCGTGGGCAGACTGAATGCCCCTTGGGATACAAGGAAAAGCTTCAAGTTAGATGTAAACTTGTCAGCAATCAATGGGTAAGAAGGAACTGCAGATGCTGGAAAATCGAAGGTAGACAAAAATGTTGGAGAAACTCAACGGGTGAGGCAGCATCTATGGAGCGAAGGAAATAGGCGATGTTTCGGGTCGAGACCCTTCTTCAGACTAATGTGGGGGTGGGGGCGCGGGAAGAAGAAAGGAAGAGGCGGAGACAGTGGGCTGTGGGAGAGCAGGGAAGGGGAGGGGAAAGAAGGAGAAAGCAGGGACTACCTAAAATTGGAGAAGTCAATGTTGATACCGCTGGGGTGTAAACTACCCAAGCAAAATTGAGATGCAGTGAAAAGCTTTTGCTGCACGCTAACTAGTCAGCGGAAAGACAATACATGATTACAATCAAGTCATCCACAGTGTACAGATATATGACAAAGGGAATAACATGAATAATGTTTAATGCAAGATAATCCAGTAAAGTCTGATCATAGATAGTCCAAGGGTCTCCAATGAAAATAGTCTGAGGGTCTCTCTACAGAATGTACAAACTATGTACAGACAGCACCCAAGGCCAGGATCGAACCCGGCTACCCGACGCTGTAAGGCAGCAACTCTACCGCTGTGCTACCATGCCGCCTGCTTTACACCAGACAATTCTGCTGATCCCCGGCTATAAGTCTAGAAACGTGAGTGAGTGGCATTAGTACTGCCAGTGAGGCATAATCTGACATATGGTCTTTCTGCGCACAGATGTATTGGCCTGTGTCATGGGGTGTGAATGGAGAGGAGATTAGACGAGAAGATGCAACTGGCTCCAACTGGCATTCCGAGAACGCAATAAATCCCCATTTAATTACTCTCAACCCTGTTCCAGCCGGTGATACCATTTGAAGAATGCACACAATTATAATACCAACGGCTTTAACATTAATCCAAACATTGTTCAACTAAGAGCTGGTTTTACATCAGAATGATTGATTCGCTCATTGATACTGGCGTCTTTACTGCCCGTGACTGATTACATCCTTGAGACACGTCATTGTGGAGTATTATTATACTTTGCCTGCCGCCCCCAACTTCACTGTACCGCTGGCCGTGCATCATAGATGGCTTGTTGCCTGGTCCACAAAATTGTTCTTGTTCGTAATAATAGTGCAACCAATGTCCCGTTACCTGGCGTGGCAACATAGTGCGATGTGACTTTATATGAGCTGCAGAGTGAGAGCTGAGCCAAGCACCTCCTCCGTGAGCGCTGGGGAAGAGTGCAATTGCTGACCGTGTGCTACTTTCAAAGTGCAACCTGGCTGTTTCATTTCTGGTTGTTTATTTCCAAATCTTTGCCTCCAGTTATTTCATCACCGTCTCCTTTGGAATTCTCCCACAGGAATTGCATACCTTGGAGGAGCCTGTAACCCCAAGCGCAAGTGTGTGCTCGCTGAAGATAATGGTCTCAGCCTGGCCTTTACCATTGCCCACGAGCTGGGTCACAAGTAGGTCAAAACAAGATGCAACACAACCTTACCAATGTGTGATTCCTGTATCATATGTAAAAAATGGCTAATTTGTTGAGAAGAAAAATTCAGTGATTTAAATCGATCAGAATTTCTAGTGACTGGCTACATGGTTTAGCACTGTTTGCGATGTATTGGAGGAGTGCTGGGCAGTCCTTGATACAATGGGGGTGGTATGTATGATACTTTACTGGCTTTGTGTGGCTTCAGAATGTCTAACTAGGATCATGGTGTGCCTGAAGCAGTGTTGTACAGGCTGTGATATGTCTGAGGCTGCAATGTATGCAATGCTATAGTAGGTCATTGTTATAGCGTCATAGAGCCATACTGCATGAAAATAGGCCCTTCGGCCCAACACCCCCCTGCTGACCAACATGTCTCATCTACACTAGTCCCACTTGCCTGCTTTAGGCACATATCCCTCTAAAATAATCCTGTCCATGTACCTGTCTAAGTGTTTCTTAAACATGGCTTAAATGTCAACCAAGTGGGACTGGTGTACATGGGACATGTTGGTCAGTATGGGCAAGTTGGGCCAATGCCCCTGTTTCCACGCTGTATGACTCAATTACTCTATAATGCTACCTGACCAATGCTGTGAACATCCTAAAGGCATCTTCAGGCAGCAATCTCAAGTTGAAGATGACGACACAGATTATATGAAGATCAACATCCAAGTGTGTCAAGCGCTGGGAGAAATGTCCCTGCCTGATGTGTGATGCACCTTCTGCTGTCCTTCTGCGTCAAGAGGAACTATGAGGTTAGACCTGGACTGAACTGAGGAGGAGAATTGCAGCAGCTTTCACCCTCGAGTCATGACCGGCAGACTCTTCAGTTAAAGGGGTAGAGCTTTACAGAAGCGGAAATGTGGGTCCATGTTCCAAAACCCCTTCATCTCCAGAGATCTTCAACCCAACACAACTTCTTCTTACCAGTGTGTTAGTTAATCCTAAGTATTTAAATATTATATGATTAAGGGTTAAAAAGAAAGACACAGAGTGCTGGAGTAACTCAGCGGGTCCTGGTGAAAAGGAATAGATGATGAGACCCTTCATGAATTCATCACCTTCTGGAGAACATTTAGTCAGAGGATGGTGAATCTGTGGAATTCTTTGCCACAGAAGGCTGTGGAGGCCAAGTCAGTGGATATATTTAAGGCAGAGATAGATAGATTCTTGAGAAGGCAAGAGAATGGGGTTAGGAGGGAGAGATAGATCAGCCATTATTGAATGGTGGAGTAGACTTGATGGACCGAATGGCCTAATTCTGCTTCTATCATTTATGACATGACTAACATGGATAGGTGACGTTTCTGGTTGGGACCCTTCTTTACACTCAAGATTTAAGGATGATTAAGGATTGTTGCTATAACAATAGACTAATCCAGGTGTGCAATCCAGGTTTGTGGTTTAACCAGGTGTCCATGCCTTTGGTGCGTAAGCCTACTATGCCTCATTGACCCCATTGTTAGGCAAATACAAAAGTAATTTCTATTAGAAGTTTTACAGTAAGGCAATGGGTGAAGGATCCAGGAATTGTTAGTGATGGGACTGGCCAGAACTTAAAGGTCTCGCTCCTGTCAATTCCAAAGACAATAAAATCAGAAACTCCTGGAACTACCTAGAGGACCTGCCAAGTCTGCAAATGCAGGGGAATGTTGTCCAGATGCTTCCTAACTGGGCTCATGTTCCTGGCACATTCAAACCTCCCTTTTGTTCATTCCTTTAGGTTTGTATGGGGCTGCTTCTGGTCTCCCAGAGCAGGATAGGCAAGAGGTGGGCAGGTGAGGTGGGAGGCAATGCTGATGTATTGTCCATGTGTTCAGTCCTTTTCACAAAACATGCCACCTCATAGCACACAGACCGGCAATGGGGACTGCACTCTGACGATGGCATTTAAGGAAGGTAATCACTGCTTTAATAGAGGAGAATGTCTTCCTTGCTTCATCAATCTAATTATTAATTACATGTGTCTGAACTTAATTGTTCAGTGTTCCCAGAACGCTGTATGTACTGACATTTGTGGGATCACCACTAAGGAAGGACGTGCTGTATTGCACAGACACGTACTGTTTATTCATCAGGGCCTATTTAAAACAACGTCCATGCACTATGAGAGCAGAGGTAAGAAACCCATGCAGCTAGGCGTAGACTTTTGTGACATTTATAACAGCTTAAAGAGAGTGTGATGTATCAGGACAAAGACTTTGTGCAACCTAGAGGGATGGGGTCCGGGGTGTGTGAAGAGAACCAGGTGGCACAATGGCGCAGCGGTAGAGCTTCTGCTTTACAACTCCAGAGATGTGGGTTCGATCCTGACTGCGGGTGCTGTCTGTGTGGAGTTTCTACGTTCTACTTGTGACCTGCATGGGGTTTCTTCGAGATCTTCAGTTTCCTCCCACACTCCAAAGATGTACAGGTTTGTAGGTTAATTGATTTGGCGTAAATGTAAAAAAAAATGTCCCTAGTGTGTGTAGGGTGTATTAATGTGCGGGGATTGCTGGTTGGTGCGGACTCGGGTCGAAGGACCTGTTTCTGCGCTGTATCTCTAAACTAAACAAAACTAAACCAGTATGATCCCATGTTTCTGGTCCAGCTGTGTAGATACCTGGGAAACAAGCTTGTGAGAAGAGTGGAGATGCAGCCAGTAGGTTACAGGGTACGTTCACAATAACCTGCACAACAGCAAGTTAGTGTGATCAACACTCATGCCAGTGACAATCTGAAGAAGGGTCCTGACCCAAATCATCGCCTGTTCATTTCCTCCATAGATGCTGCCTGACCTGCTGAGTTCCTCCAGCACTTTGTGTTTTACTCCTGCCAAGATTTTGTTACAATGGGGAGAGGTGCGTGGTCTCAGCTGGTTTGCCAAGTGAAGATTCCTCTCCATTATACCATTCCCCTTTTAGTTTAGTTTCGAGAAACAGCGTGGAAACAGGCCCTTTGGCCCACCAAGCCCGCACCGACCAGCAATCCCTGCACATTAACACTCTCCTAGACACACTTGTGACAATATACAATGATGCCAAGCCAATTAACCTACAAACTGGTAGGAGGCAACCGGATATCCCGGAGAAAATCAACGCAGGTCACGGGGAGAACGTACACACTCCGTAAGAACGGCACTCGTAGTCAGGAACGAACTCGGGCACTAATACTATCAGGCAACGACTCTACTACAAGGGCAACGTGCCGCCCACTCCAAAATAAAATTCAATTTTATTCTTCCCACATTCCTCCAGATTCTACACTCACCTCCACACAAGGGGACAATTCACAGTGGCCATTTAACTGACTAACCTGCCCGTCTGTGGGATGTGGGAAGAAAACGGTGCATGTGGAGGAAGCCTACGCAGTCCTCTGGCATTCAAGGAACGTAATCATTGTTGTAATAGAGAAGGTGCTCCTTGCTTCATCAATCTGATTATTAATTGATCAGTTTACCCAGAACACAGTATGCACTGACATTTGCAGCGCAAACGTGTAAAGTCCTCAATAACAGCAGCAGTGGTCAGGATCGAACCCAGGTCTCTGAACCTGTGAGGCAACCCTGATGCTACCTCTTATCACCCATAAGATTCAGGCAGAGTTTTGCACAAGGCAGCACTGGAGACAGATTGGGCTTGGAATGAATAGGCATATGATCAGTGCGGCTGCAAGTGACAAAGAATGAAGAGCTTCCTGGAGGGTCAGCTCACGTCCCAGGTGCACTTCAGGGCCAGTGTTTTAAATCACGCTTTGATTGAAGTTCAGAAGCACTTTAGAAAGAGATTGCATTTCCGTCCGAGTGCATTGCTCCATGCATCAGTGCAACTAATGCGATGCATCTGGCACCCACTGCCAGAAGTGTCTCTAATTTGCGCTCCAATAGAGAAAATCCGACAGATCAAGGAAAGCGAGAGGCGTTCAGGTCAAGGTTTTCAAAGGGAAGTCGGCCCATTGAGAAGGAGAGCTGCCAGCAACGAGGGGAAGAATTTGGTAGCCGATCACAAGGCCAACAAAGGCAGGGGATCTGGTGGAGCAGCAACAGCCAAGCGAAATGCACGCAGAGTCCCAGATGTTTTTTGATTGCCAGCTGCTGCAGAGAGATATTTTTCAAACGTGAAAGAATATGGAGAGAGAGGGAGAGAGAGAGAAAGATCAATGAATCATTCTGCTCTGTGGGAGCGAATATGCTTAGAAATGAGAGAGCTGGAGTTCTATTAGAAAAGGTTTTAGAAATTTAAGAGAAGGATTTCAAATGTGCCAATCTCTGGATTACTAATGCCTCCAGATGCCGAGAATGAAAGAACATAATTTTGCATTTTTATAGCATCTCTGGAAAGTCCAAGTACTTTGAAGTGTAGACACTGTCAGCCAGTTGCCAAGTAGGTATGTTTATTTTGTTGTGTGTTTGAGGGGAGCAATCTTTTCCCATTCCACTAGGACTAATTCTTATGCTCCATTTTGCAATTGTTGCGAGTAGCACCTTCCATAGACGCAAGGAACTGCAGATGCTAGTTAGCAAATAAAAGACGCAAAGTACTGGAAGGAACTGCAGATGCTGGAAAAATCGAAAGTAGACAAAAAATGCTGGGGAAACTCAGCGGGTGAGGCAGCATCTATGGAGAAAAGGAGTAGGCGACGTTTCGGGTCGAGACCCTTCTTCAGACTGATGTCGGGGAGGGGGCGGAAAAAAGAAAGGAAGAGGCGGAGACAATGGGCTGTGGGAGAGCTGGGGTGGGGAAGGAGGGAGAAAGCAAGGACTACCTGAAATTAGAGAAGTCACTGTTCATACCGCTTGGGTGTAACTCAGTGGGTCAGGCAGCATCTCTGGAAGAGGCTGCAGGGAGGCACAGTAGTGCACTGGTAGAGTTGCTGCCTTACAGCACCAAAGACCCGGGTTTGATCCTGACTGTAGGTGATGTCTGTACAGAGTTTGTACGTTCTCCCCGTGATCCGCCTGGGTTTCTCTATGTGCGCTGGTTTCATAGACATAGAAAATAGGTGCAGGAGGAGGCCATTCAGCCCTTTGAACCAGCACCGCCATTCATTGCGATCATGGCTGATCGTCTCCAATCAATAACCCGTGCCTACCTTCTCTCCATATCCCTTGATTCCACTCGCCCCTAGAGCTCTATCTAACTCTCTCTTAAATCCTCTAATTCTCTCTTAAATCCTCGAACATTGCAAAGTCGTAGAGGTTTGTAGGTTAATTGGCCTCTGTAAAATTGTAAATTGTTGCTAGTGTGTAGGATAGTGTTGGTGTATGGGGTGATCGCTGGTCGGTGCGGACTCGGTGGGCCAAAGGGCCTATGTCCATGCTGTATCTCTAAACTAAACTAAACTAAAAAAAAGTGCTCTTCTGTATCTGTTCCAAAATGGATGAGGTCTGGTTTAAGCTCTCATTGGAAAGCCAATCATTCCAATAGGATAGCAGCCTCTCAGTGTTGGCTTGTGAGGTTAGCCTGGATTGTGGTGCGTAAGGCTCAAGAGTCCACCATGTTCTGACTTGCACAGTGCTCCTCGCCAGCACCAGATACAGGCCTGACATGGGCAGAAGCAGCTGTGGTGAGGATCCTCCTGTGTTGTAGAGACTGTGATGAACATTGGGGCCAGGAAGATGGCATCAAGATTGTGCTGGAGCTGGAAAATCTGGCTAGCAAAATAATTTAGCTTGTCTTAAACAGGACCAAAGAGTTTAGGAAATGTAAAAGCTATCAGAAACAACCAATCGTCTAGGCAGTATTTAATCTGAAAATTAAAAAAAATACTGTGTGCAATGGACAATTTTAAATTAGCGAGACTCAAAAACTGGGCCACTTTGAGAATTGGCAGCAGGATAAGGAGGCATTAAAAATGAAATCCCAGCATAAATACAGCTGTTATTTGCAATTGACTAATATCTGTGTTTTGTGATCCCCAGAGTAAATTGAGTTTAAAGTGGCTGGGGACTTACCAAAGATTTATTTCAGCAAAATTACTTTTATGGCTGCATGTGGTTAAATATCAAATAATGGGTATTGGATGGCACCCCAGTGTTGACTCATGGGTCTGTTTTAAGATTGACAATTAGTGATGGAGAACAGAGCCAGTAGATGTTTCATTCTGTCGATCATCTGGTCTCAAATGAAATGAAATTGTAACATTGATTAATATACAGGGGCATGGTATCAATATTAATATCAGAGCTGTGTAAGGAGGAATTGCAGATGCTGGTTTAAACCGAAGATAGACACAAAAAGCTGGAGTAACTCAGTGGGACAGGAAGCATCTCTGGAGGGAAGGAATGGGTGACGTTTCGGGTCGAGACCCTTCTTCAGACATCCTTTAACATCTGAGCTTGTGGAACATAGAACAGCACAGCACAGGAACACAATGTCTGTGCCCAACATGATGGGAAGACCAAATCTGCCTTCACATAATCCATATCCCTCCATTCCATTCATATCCATATGCCTATCCAAAAGTCTCTTAAATGCCACTATTGTATCTGCCTCTGCCATCACCTCAAGCACCCCCTTCCGGGCACTCATCACCCTCTGTGCAAAACTAATTGCCCCGCACATCTCCTTTAAACTTTGCCCCTCTCATCTTAAAGCTAAGCCTTCTACCATTTGATATTTCCAATGCTGGGAAAAGAGTTCTGACTGTTTATCGTATCTGTGCCTCTCATAATTGTATATACTTCTATCAAGTCTCCCCTCAACCTCTAGTATTCCAGAGAAAACAATCCAAGTCAGTCCAACTTCTCCCTGGAGGGAAAGGTACGATTGCATTCTCCTGATGCAGGGTCTCGACTCCCTCTGCCTGACCAGCTGAGCTCCTCCAACTTTTATTTAGTTGTTCCAGATTCCAATGTCTACAGTCTCTTGTGTCGAAGATAGACACAAAAACGCTGGAGTATCTCGGTGGGACAGGCAGCATCTCTGGAGAGAAGGAATAGCTGACATTTCAGGTCGGAACCCTTCTTCAGACTGAAAATCTCTTGTGTCCCTTTAATACAAGACTTTGTTTTGCAATTCAAAATCTATTTCTTCAAAGTTTAAGAGTAGTTTTCAAAGTTAAACTTGACTACTTTTGAAATCTTATTTTATTTTAATAAAAAATTGAGATTGGAACCTAGATCAGAATAAATGTTAACATGTCTCTCACTGCAGACTTTTATGAAGGCTTGTTCTAACAGAATTTCCAGCTCTGCTCACCTAGATTTGACTGGAATTGGTCTAGGATGTTCAGCATACAGTGAAGGAGTGATTGTGTGTTTCACATGTAGCACTGGAATTCCTGTAATATCTTTAACTTGTTGCACTGACATCAATTTGTCTTAGGAAGGAACTGCAGATGCGAGAATAAACCAAAGATAGTCACAAAGTGCTGGAGTAACTCAGCGGGACAGGCAGCATCGATGGGGAAAAGGAATGGATGACGTCTTGGGTCGCAATCCTTCTTCAGACTGATGTTATGGGAGAGGGAGATACATCGATTAGGAAGTATAAGATGTGAAAATAGGACAAAGGGAATGGAGATAAAGGAAAATGTTGACTAGATCATTGTCAGCTGGGATAAGATAAACAACAAAGCAAAACAGAGAAAAAATGTAGTCGGAGACAGCAAGACAGATCGTAGAACTGGGAAGGGCGATGGATGGAGAGAGAGGGAAAGCAAAGGTTACTTGAAGTTAGAGAAGTCAATGTTCATACCGCTGGGGTGTAAGCTGCCCAAGTGAAATGTGAGGTGCTGTTCCTCCAATTCACGCTGGGCCTCACTCTTGACAATGGAGGAGGCCCAGGACAGAAAGGTCAGTGTGGGAATGGGAGGGGGAGTTAAAGTGTTTAGCAACAATTTGTCTTGTTTAGCATGTAGAACTGGAATTATTGTGGTATGTTTAACGTGTAGTACAAGAATCAGTTTAGTGTGTCTAACATGTTGGCATGAAAATTCCTGAACTATGTTTAACATGTCACAATGGAGATGCGGTGGCATGCTTAGCATACAGTGTTGGGATCGTAGTATGTAAAAACAATGGGGTGGATTTACTCTAGGTTGTTGTCAGTAACAAACCCAACAATCGCAGATTACTCCCTGCAACATGAAGCCCAGCTGCAGCAATTTTGATTGTGAACCCAGAGTGGTGACAAATTGGCTGAATAGGATGAAGTAATTGACTGTGCAATTTCCTCCTGCTAGGTTGAATGCTTGACCTTTGCACATTCTCCCAGCAAGCAAGCGCATATCTTATCGACCAAGCCGTTCTCAACTTTAGTCACCAGACAGGCAGTATCTCTGGAGAGAAGGAATGGGCGGCCATTCCTTTTCTCCAGGGATACTGCCTGTCCCGCTGGGTTACTCCAGCATTTTGTGTCCATCATCAATTTAAACCAGCATCTGCAGCTCCTTCTACCAGACAGCAATCCAGAGCAGGAGAAGCCGCCAGAGCCATTACTGTCCAGACTGAGATGAGCTGCCCATATATCTCTAAAGTCTAAAGTAAAAGGTGGCAACCTTATTGAAACAATAGATCTTTGTGAACTGGTCGGGCTCTTTCCTCTGGCTGGCAATTCTCCAGGTGGGGGATGTAGTATCTGAGGATCTTTGGCATTGCTGCATCCTAAGGCAAATAACAAAGATATAATCAATGACTGACCATCTTGTAATGAAGGCAGTAAACTATATGCAGCATCTGGTATAACAGTACTTAGAAACATGCAGAAAAGCATGTGGTGCAGTGGTAGAGCTGCTGCCTTACAGTGCTTGCAGCGCCAGAGACCAGGGTTCGATCCCGACTATGGGTGATGTCCGTGCTTTCCAAAACAAAACAAGAGTACAACTAAAACAAAATAAGCTTGCCGAGTAAAGTGTCATTAATTTGGTGCGCTTGTGACTTTGATGTTACCGGACCAGCAGAATTCCTGGGTTTCTGAATGTATTCTATTAATGCTGCAACATTAACATTTAATTTACTTTTTCTTAAAATGTTACACAATAGAATACTGAGTTTTATTGTAAACCCAGTAAGTCTAAAGGGAGTGTGTAGGAAGGAACTGTAGATGCTAGCTTAAACCCGAAGATAGACACAAAATGCTGGAGTAATTCAGCCGGTCAGGCAGCATCTCTGGAGAAAAGAAATAGATGATGTTTTGGGTCGAGACATTCTGATACATTAACTATTCCTTTTCTCCAGAGATGCTGTCTGATCCGCTGAGGTACTCCAGCATTTTGTGTCTATTTTAAGTCTAAAGGGAGTGCTGGATAATTTTGAAGAGAATCTGGGAACAGGTGCCCTGGTGAGTGGGAATGGAGCATGGGGACCAGACTGTGTCAGATAGACAGCGATGTGGGATCAGGGCCCCAGTGAATAGCAAAGGAACACTTGATCCAGTGCCTTGATGAGTGAATAGGGAGTGTGGCAATCATAATCTGGTGATCCACATCCAGAACCATTGGGATTTCCAAAGTCACCTAACAGATTATTGGAGTTTTACTGTATAAACTATCAGTTATTATACTATGCAATCAGTTGGCTATATATATATGAAATTTAACAACTCATTTTTTACAGATATACTTAAAAAAATAATCAATTATAAATTCATTCAGTGTCTTGTTTACATTAAACTCCTCATTATAAACTGTGTTTAAAATCTCGAAGGATTAATTCCAAACATTAATAATTCCAGTTTATAGCATGGCTATACACACTTTATATACATCATGCCTCAATGCCATTTCTAGAATTTTTGGCTCGATGTAATTGTCTTCAAAACTACGAATGCACTCTTTTATACATTTCTCAACATTGACCAATTTGCACAAAACAATGTAATATTAAAGAACTGCAGATGCTGGTTTATACCAAAGATAGACACAAAATACTGGAGTAACTCAGCGGGTCAGGCAGCATCTCTGGATAGAATGGATATGTGATGTTTCGGCACGGCACCCATCTTCAGACTGGAGAAGGCTCCTGACTCGTGCAAGTACAGGATAAAGGGTGTAAGGGACCCTTCAGTTGCCTGATAACAGCAGGGAAGAAACTATCCCTGAATCTGGAGGTATGCGTTTTCAAGCGTCTGCTCTGCTTGTGTGATGGGAGAGAGGAGAAGAAGGAATGACCAGGTGGAGATTGGTGCTTGATTCTGCTGGTGGTTGCCAAGGCAGTGTGAAGTGTTGATGAAGTCCATGCAAGGGAGGTTGGTTTTCAAGATGGTCCTGAGCTAGTGTACGTCCATGACTCTCTGCAATTTCATGCGGTCTTGAATGGAACTGTTCCCAAACCAAGTTGTGATGCTTTCTACGGCACATCTGTAGAAGTGGGTTGGGGACATGCCGAACTTGCTAAAATCCTTCTTATGAAGTAGGGGCTTTGATGTTCTTTCTTGGTCATTGCTTTGATGTGGCTGGTCCAGGACAGATTGCTGGTGATGTTTATTCCTAAGAATTTTAAGCGTTCAATCATCTGTCCTTTGGCTCCACCAATGTATGTGTGTATGATACACACAATGGGTGTGTACTGTTTTGCTTCTTCAAGTCGAACACAATCTTGTTTGGCTTGCTGGCATTGAGGGAGAGGTAGTTGTCTTGGCACCAGATTATGAGGTTCTCAATCTCCTTCCTGTACTCCATCATGTCAGTATTTGATATCCAGCCCACTTCGATGGTACTGTGCAGGATGTGAATAGCTGATGCTTGCACAGATGGACTGGTATTACCAGGAGGGCAGAGTTTGCAGGAGCCGCAGGAACTCATTTTGCAGGACAATTCTGCTCAGTTCTGGATCAGTAAATGGGATAGTATCTGTGGCCACCAGGTGGTGCTGCAGCAGAATGGATGTGTTTGTTCAATGGTTGCTATTCAAATAAAGTTTGTTATGCCCCTGTCCCACTTAGGAAACCTGAACGGAAACCTCTGGAGACTTTGCGCCCCACCCAGGGTTTCTAGGCGGTTCCCGGAGGTTTTTGTCAGTCTTCCTACCTACTTCCACTATCTGCAACCTCCGGCAACCACCTGCAACCTCCGGGAACCACATGGAAACCTTGGGTGGGGCGCAAAGTCTCCAGAGGTTTCCGTTCAGGTTTCCTAAGTGGGACAGGGGCATAAGTCTAGATGTTGTCGGCACAACACCTGAACTTGCTTCTCTTGCCGCTGGAGGAATATTAGCCTCAAAATATGGTTGCAAAGTCCAGGGCATCTCATGCTACACATTAGAAAGGTGGCTTTACCACTCATGTGGAAGTTTACAGGTTCTGAAAAGCCTGGAGTCATCGAGTCATACAGTGTGGAAACAGGTCATTTGGCCTGATCTGCCCATACCGACCAAGATATTTCATCTACACTAGTCCCAACTGCCTGTGTTCGGCCCATATCCCACTAAATCCATTCGATCCATGTACCTATCTAAATGTTTCTTAAATGTTGTGATGGTACCTGCCTCAGCTACTCCTCCAGAAGCTCATTGCATATACCCACCACCCTTTATGTAAAAAAGTCATCCCTCGGGTTCCATTTAAATCCTCTCCCCCTCACCTTAAACCTATGTCCTCTGATTTTCGATTCCCCTACTTTGGGCGAGAGACTCTGTCCGTTTACCCGATCTATTCCTCTCATGATTTTGGACACCTCCATAAAATCACCCCTCATCCTCCTGCGCTCCAAGGAATAGAGTCCGAGCCTGCTCTACCTCTCCCTATAGCTCAGGCTCTCGAGTCCTTTGCAACATCCTCGTAAATCTTCTCTGCACCCTTTCCAACTTGGCAACATCTTTACTATAACATGGTGACCAAAAGTGTACCTTATGTGGCCTCCCAACCTCTACACTCAATACTCTGAATGATGATGGCCAATGTGCCAAAAGTCTTTTTGACCACTCTATCTAGCTGTGATGCCACTTTCAGGGAGTTAAAGAGTCTTTTGGGGTCGTTTTTTATGCTGTACGTTTCTATAATTCCCTCGCGCTGGCTCTGTTCCTGCTGTAGTCTGATTCAGGAATGTTACGTAATTAATCAATCTTGGAGTGGATTCTCTCTGTGCTCAGCACCAGTAATATCTTCTTTGACAATGGAGTATAAGACTTTGCTGTGCTGAGTTCATGAAAGGAATCGGTCCCCCAGTTTGTTGTTTGCACAGTACCACCGTGTACAGTTTACTTGGTATGATTTATACCAAGAAATCTTGATGTTACATTTGGTGTTGGCCATGTGCCTAAACTGGTTGCAAATGCTTAATGTATACATGTAACACATGCCTATTTACTGTATGGCTAGACAGTTTGAATGAACCAGTTTTTTTTCTAATGTTCTGGCTGCTCTCTGTTTCTGTCTGTAGTTTTGTGTACTCTGCATTCCTGGAGTATGAAGTAAGGAACAGTCATGACAAACTGGTAATGAGGAGGGATTAGAAAAGAAACACTAAAAATCAAGGTAGAACAATGAAATAAAGCAAATATGCTTTGTATAATTCTGCATGGAATTTGTCCATCTTCTACAGCCATTCTTCTCACTGAAATAGGTTCCAAAATGTACACTTTATCAGCAGATTTTTTCCAATGAAATAGAAAGTAACATGTTTTGAAAAGCAAATATGCAAATATGATTCTGGGTGATCAGCCATGATCATATTGAATGGCGGTGCTGGCACAAAGGGCCGAAAGGCCTACTATTGCACCTAGTTTCTATGTTTCTATGCTGCAGATGCTGGAAATTCAAAGAAAAAATAGAATATGATGAAAATTCACATCAGTAAAGGCAGCATCTGTGGAATGAGACGTGAGGCTAAGCCTTGGAGTTGTTGACAAGCCTGAGTGAACGTGAGTGTGCTGGGTCCAGGAGTCTGTGACAGATCAGTTTAACTTTGATTTCATGTCAAAGATTAGTTTAAATCCACGGCAAATGCTACAATGTGAGAAATAGCAGTAAAACTTCAGGAAATATATCACTGTGGCGCATAATACTTTGTAAGCATGAATTGACAGTTGGAACAAGACAAATTGACTTGAGCTGCATTGGAAACCTTGAACGTGGTATTTTGGTCATCTAGAGAAAGCACAGAAATGCCATTTCAAGCAGATAACATTTGCACTGGTGGGAGTGATGAGAATGTGCCTGTACATAATATTACTGCACTAAAACACAACACAGCCATTTTTCTCATTGAAATAGATTGCAAAATGTACACTTTATCAGCAACTTTTTTTCAATGAAATGGAATGTAACATGTTTTGATAAACAAGTTTATGCAAAGACTGTGTGGTTATTTTATTCATAATGCTCAGATATAATCGAGCTGCAAACTTAGCATTCATAAGTCATGGGAGCAGAATTATGCCATTCGGCCCATCGAATCAACTCCATTCAATCATGGCTAATCTATCTTTCCCTCTCAACACCATTCTCCTGCCTGCTCCCTGTAATCTTAGACATCCTTACTACTCAAGAACATGTCAAAGTCTGCTTCAAAATGATCAAAGGCTTGACCTCCATAGCCACCAGTGGCAATAAATTCCACAGATTTGCCACCCTCTGGCTAAATAAATTGCTCCTCTTCACTTTTAGAAAGATATGTCCTTTTATTCTGAGGCTGTGCCCTCTGATCCTAGACTCTCCCACTAGTGCAAGGATTCCCAACCTGGGGTAAATGTACCCAAGGGGGTAAATTTTGCCTACGCATGGGCTAAATTTATTGATTCTGGATTTGTACATATTTTTTCTCATTGACGGACTGTGTATATCTGTTCATCGTTTAGTTGTTCATAAATAAGTGAAATAACATTGTTACGTGCTATCAAAGTGGCCAGGGGTAAACGGGACGGAAAAGGTTAGGAACCCCTGCACTAGTGGAAACATCCTCTCCACATCCACCCTATCCAGGCCTTTCAGTATTCCACTAGTTTGAGTGGAAAGCCCTTATAAAGAAGTTCTGGCTTTTGCCGTGTTTTGCTGTTGAGTTACTCTGTAATTAGAGTCAGTTCTAAATTTGCTAATTCACGGTCTGTGAGTTCAAATGGAAAACCCTTTACTACCTGGGTTGCATCATAACTACATAGATGGGAGGTGAAACTAGTGTACATGAGTTCAAGCACATTTTTGGGGACTGTTGCTGTTGTTATTGGGATGGTATTACTAGCTGCTTTGCCAATTATAGAACAAATATTTTTTACTTAATTATAGTGTTGAGTTGCAAAAGTGCAGACAAACAATTAACAGCTTTGTGGCTGTAATTGTTGGTAATGAGAGATGAAAACAAGCAAGGATTGCAGCTTCCACAGTGGGCCAGCTGGCTGTGGCAGGGAAAGGGAGCCTTCTGGGCTCCATTCCCAATCCCAGCTTCATCATCTCATTTCACACTGCTCCCATTGATCCTGGTATCTCTCAGTTCAAAGTTAACGTGGACCTAGATTCTGGCCCTCTGTAATCGCAGGTGGGTTTAGGAAGAACCCCTGCTTTTTTGTTAGTCCATAACACCCTCCATCTGAACAGGCTCAGGTAAGGAAGCAGGAGGATGTTTGTTGCCTCCTCTTCATTCATAGAGTGATTCCTTTTGAATACAAGCTCTT
The DNA here is from genome assembly GCF_028641065.1 of Leucoraja erinaceus. Lineage (NCBI taxonomy): Eukaryota > Metazoa > Chordata > Chondrichthyes > Rajiformes > Rajidae > Leucoraja > Leucoraja erinaceus. Next base: position 7,705,831 of record NC_073409.1, read on the forward strand.
TGGCACCCTGAGTCCATACTGACTATCAACCATTATGTACACTAAACCTTCATTATCATTAGATCATTCATAAGTGATAGGAGTAGAATTAGGCCATTTGGCCCATCAAATCTACTCCGCCATTCAATCATGGCTGATTGATCTTTCTCTCCGAACCCCATTCTCCTCCCCGCTCCCCATAACCTCTAACACCCGTACTAATCACGAATCTATCTAAATCTACCTTAAATATATCCAATGACTTTTCCTCCACAGCCTTCTGTGGCAAAGAATTCCACAGATTCACCACCCTCTGAGTAAAGACATTTCTGCTCATCTCCTTCCTAAAAGAACATCCTTTAATTCTGAGGCTATGACCTCTCGTCCTAGACTCTCCCACTCGTAAAAACATCCACTCCACATCCACTCTGTCCAAGCTTCATTAGTCCTATTGTATTTTCTCTATAGTCCTATCAATTCCTCCCAGATTCTGCCACTTACTGCATATTATAGCCAAATTAGAGTGGTCAACGTAACCTATCAGCCCACAGTGCCTTAAGAAAAGGATTGATTGATTTGATGGGATGGAAGAGTGGAGCTTGGAACCACAAAAGGAATGGTCCATTTGAAAGAGAGAGATGGTCACGGTGGCGCAGCGATAGAGTTGCTGCCTTACAGCGAATGCAGCGCCAGAGGCTTATGTTCGATCCTGACTACGGGTGCTGTCTGTACAGAGTTTGTACGTTATCCCCGTAACCTGCGTGGGTTTTCTCCGAGACCTTTGGTTTCCTCCCACACTCCAAAGAGGTACAGGTTAGTTGGCTTGGTAAATGTAGAAATGGTCCCCACGTGGGTGTAGGATAGTGTTAATGTGCGGGGATCGTTAGTCGGCACGGACCTGGTGAGCCAAAGGGCCTGTTTCCACGCTGTATCACTAAACTAAACTAAAGGGAGAGGGGGGAATGTGTGTATAATCCTATTGAAGCAGGCAGAAGTTACAAAGGATGGCCCATTGACTGTGAAGAGTGGCCTGGAAGGTGAGTACCAGTGGAAATCCATCCTCATATTGGGAGAGTGAGTGAGAGCAGAGATTTACCTTTAAGCCCACTAAATCATTTAATCCTTTTTAATGATAGTATGCGGTGGAATTTTGTTGCCACCTTTCCTGAATTCTCTAACTGCAATGTTGTTCTACTATACTGACGAGTTGTACTCCTTTGAGACCTCATCTCTGACTTGCCAAACGTAGGCTGATCTGCAGGTAATTGATCCCAGCTTACTTTTGCCAGGTGCAGTCTTACGATATTGAAATCTGCCGCCTCCCTATTCAGTTGCTTCATTTGCCAGCCATCCTTAACCGTTTCATAACGATCGTGAAACGTACACGTTTATGGCACTATCCCCATCGATACTTCAGAGCTTTGCCCGACCATATTCCTCAGGTTGTCCAGAATTCGCACTCCCCAGCAAGGAACATCTACATTCCGACTCAAAAAGATTTCCTGCGTCTACTTTAAATATTCTACCTTCTCAGCCTTTCAGTCTAAAGCGATTCCAGGTAATGTTGGGGAAGTTGAAATATCCTCGCACTGTAACCCTATTATTCTTTTTCCCACAATCTAGAGCATAGAATATAAAACACTGATTTTGTTGAACATGATGCCAAGTTAAACTTCTTCCTCTTTCGTGTGGCGTGCACAGCCTAAAGTTGTTGGACAACTTGTTCTATTTGATCTTCCGTTTGTGCACGTCGAGTTGATTGCATTAGTCGAAACACGGCGGACCATGTGAAGGTTGCAATCTTCCACCCCCTAAGTTAAACTGATTTCATCTGATCTCATGATCCATATCCCTCTATTCCTTGCACTTCCATATGCCTACCTGAATACCTTGTGAAAGTCACTATTGCATCTGCCTCCACCCCCACCCCTTGTAATGCGTTTCTGGTCCTTGCCACTCTCTGTGTGTGAAAAAAGTTGTCCCGCACATCTCTATTCAACTTACCAACTCTCACCTTAAAGCCATGCCCTCTAGTGTTGGACATTTCCACCTTTTCCAGGGGAAAAGGTTTGGACTGTCTACCCTATCTATGCCTCTCATAGTTGTTTTTGCAATCTATACACATCTGCTCCTTTATCTCCAGTGGACTGTCAGAAGGCATGTCGTTCAATCGTAGCAAAGCCAAGCTGTTTGTCAGCTCCATTGAATTGTTCTTGGCACAGCCACAAGCCACATGGAAGCAAGACAGAAGTTGTACTTAGAAGACAAATGCCTACTGGTGGTACCAAGGGAGTGCTGCGGGAGGACAGGCGTCTCTCAGACAAGAAGCTAAGCAGGAAGCCGACTTAAGATGGATGTTTAAGACCACATGACACTATTCAAGGCTAGACAGCTGCGTCCTCTCCATTGTCCCAGCCAACATTTATCCTTAACCCAACACCATCAAAACCAGATTAATCTTTCACAACATCAAGGATCTCCAGATGCTGGAAGTCTGAAATGAAAACAAGAACTGTTGGAATAACCCTTACTCTACTGGGGTTTGTATAACTTGCTGCACATCACGGGGGCTACCGTATGTAGTTGTGGTCTAGCAAATATAGCTATTGGATTTATTTTATATGTTATATGGAAGATGTGATAATGGTAGCATAAGTGCCTGATTTCTTAGTTTTCAATAACAACAGTTGACAATAAACAGACTTTGCTATCTCCCTTTATACATCTTAGCTATCTAACTTCATACGCCTTAGGATGTCCAGCAAAAATTTAACATTAAAATGCAGTAGGAAGGAGATTAAGCTGGAAAGAGTGCAGAGAAGTTATACGAGGATGTAGCCAGGACTTGAGAGCCTAAGCTAGAGGAAGCTAGTACTTCATTCCTTGGAGTACAGAAGGATGAAGGGTGATCTTATTAAGATCACAAGGGGAATAGATTGGGTGAGTGCATGGAGTTGTTTACCCAGTAGGGGAAGGAAGAACAGATTTAATGTAAGAGGGGAAAGATTTAATAGGAACCTGAGGTGCAACCTTTTTACACAGAGGGTATATGGGATAAGCTACCAGAGGAGATAAATATCCAGGCAAGTACTATGACTACATTGAAAAAACATTTGGGCAGATGCATCGATAGGTAATGTTTAGATAGATATGGGCCAAACACGGGCAGGGAGGGAGGACCAATGTAGATGAGGCATCTTGCTTGTCATGGACAAGATGGGCAGAAGGGCCAGTTTCTATTCTGGTATGACTGTGAGCACCTATTGCCTCTGGAATGTTTGAGTCCCCTTTTTTTTCCTTCACTTCCTTCCTGGCTTCCATATTGGATGGAATTGGCAGGAGTTTCATTTACCAGTAGCCCAGAACCGATGGGATCGGAAGCTTCACCATTAGGTTCACCCTTAATTGACCCTGAGAGATTTTGCTTGTAACTGCCAACTAGAGTTCCAGTAAATTGTAGACATTTGCATTGCCTGGCTAGAGCTGCGACAATCAAGACTACATGTGATGAGCAGACACAGCTGCCTCCAGCAGTTTATGCTGGTTTGATGGAACAAATAAAGACAAACTGTTTCAAGAGGCTGAGTTGTGGTTAACCAGAGATGCAGTTTTAAGGAATTAGTTGGAGGAGAGCAGAATCATTTTTTTAAGCTGCAAATTGTTGGATTTGGAATATACTTCCTGAAAAGGTGGTGGAAGAGGATTCAATAATAGCTTGGCATGTCTACTTCGAGGAAAGGTTTGCAGGTCTTTGGGGAAAGAACGAGGGAATGGTGCAAATTTGATAGTTTGTTTCAAAAACTTGGAGATGTGTCGTGGAATGAATGACTGCTTCACATCCTGCCTCACCCTCTGTTTATCCAAATAGTGACATGCAATAAATGCAGGGATCCATATTGCATATGTAGCGTCTGAAACCCTTGTCCCACTGTACGAGTTCATTCAAGTGCTCTCTGCAGTTTAAAAAAATCAAATTCATGGTCAGCACGTAGAATGAACGTGGTGGGTAAGTCGGAGCTCGGGGACGTCTCTTCACGGCTCGTAACGCTAACGGCAGGTACTTGGGAAGACTCGCTAATGACAGGTAAGCTCGAGAAGACTCGTGAAGATTTTTCAACGTGTTGAAAAATGTCCACGAGAGCCCCGAGTATTTACGAGCGGCCATTACCGTAAATCTCCGAGTTCGAATCGGGGCAAACTCGGGAGAGCTCTTTGAATGAACTCGTACAGTGGGACAGGGCTTTTAGAGTCATCCAGCATAGAATCAGCCCAACTTCAGCCCATCCATACCGACCAAGTGCCCATCTAAGCCAGTCGCATTTGTGAGAATTTGACCCACATTCCTCACTTATACTATTACACAGATGCTGAACCGGCAGAGCAAAGACTCGTCAGAATCCCAGGAGATATTTTCTATATTGATCATTATATATATATATATATATATATATATATATATATATATATATATATATATAGCTGGTCTATGGGCTTTTGTAAATTACGTTGTGAAAATTGGCATATCCCCATTTCAGAGAGCAGGTATTAACTTTAGTCTATCATTCTCACACATTAAAGTACCAGGACAACACAAATTCAAACATCTAATTAATCTCTTTAACATTTCCATTCTAAGGAAAATGGACACATCTTTTTGTTACTTAATTAAAATCCATGATTCCAATCTAGGAAGACCCTCTGCACTGATGGCAGTGCCATTCTTCTTAAAGAATGGAATTGAAAACACTTTGGCTGGGGCCAAACCAATGTTTTATGAATATTTTCTTGACTTCTACACAATGCTTTTGTTTGTAAAATCAAGGATCATTCGCGCCTTTTCAGCAGCCTTAAAAGTTTTTCCATCTTCAGATATAATTGCACATACACCTCTAGGGCTCTCCATGTCTGCACGGTCTTCAGACTTAGCTTACGTTGCTTTCCCTCGTTCTTCCTTCCAGCAACACCATTTCACACTGCACTGTGTTAACTTCCATCTGCCATACCTTTGGTCAGCAAAACAGTCAATGTATAACATCTGAAGTTGGTAGCTCTCCTCTCCAGCATTTATCAGCAACTTTTGGAATTGTGCCTTGTATACCAAAATGCTGTTGGATTTATTTCAGACCTCAACCGTATCCTTGGCGTCTTCAAGAAGAGTTCCATTTTGTGTTCCTATTGCCTCTACTATTTCTTCAATTAGCGTTTTGTCTTGCTCGGATAAGACCTTTGGGTTTAGCTTAGTTCAGTTTAGAGATACAGTGGAAAAAGGCCATTCGGCCCACCAAGTCCGTGCCAACCAGTGATCCCTGCACATTAACACGATTTCACACTCTGAACAATCTACATTTATACCCTGCCAAACCTGTACTTCTTTGGAGTGTGAGAGGAAACTGAATATCTCGGAGAAAACCCAGGCATGTCACGGGGAGACCGTCCAAACTCTACAGACAAAACCCGTAGTCAGGATTGAACCGGGGACTCTGGCGCTGTAAGCCAGCAACTCCACTACTGCGCCACTGTGCTGCCGGTATCCTGGTGAGATTGAAGAAAATCCAGAAATGCAAAAAGTGAATGCCAAATTTTTTTTTTTAAATCACAATCTCTCCAGTTAATTTTCATAGTGGGAAAGTATCACATAAATCTCCATAATTCTGACCATATTTTTTAAAATAGTTATTTGGCCAAATTAAAATATTTCAACCTGTTTCGGGAATGATTAGACTGTGTTTGTTAATTTTGTTAACCAAGGATAGTTCATTTTTTTTCTGTCCAGAATGAAATTCTGCCTGGTTTAAGAAAAACTGGGGGGAAACAGTCATTTTTGTCTCAGACTCCAGCTGTGGTGTGGATTGTGCCTCTGTATCATCTGGCCTGAAATCGAGAGCAAAATAAGAAATGATTTTGAGCCTAGTTTAACTAGCAGCAAACAATTGGGAACTGAAAAAACTGATGTAACGTTTAACAAATGGTTGCCAGATGGGGTGAGCGCATAGATTCATGCATTAGAAGGGAAACTAGCCCAACAGCCCCTAAAGCAAACACAACATCTTGCTGCATGGCTGTTTTGTGCCCATTGATGGCAATGTTGTGCAGTTTTCAGCCAACAACACAGTTCTGCTGGGCGGAAATGCTGCAGAGATGTGATGTACCTCAGGGTCCAGGGGATCTTGCACACACTAGTCCAGAGGTCAGTGGCAAGAGGATGGCTTTGGACGTCAAAGGAAAGAGTCAAACCATGAAGACCATGATACGGCTTAGACTAAAAGTGAATGACTTGAAGTGTGTGATCAAGGTCAGGGATATCATGTTAAAATGCCTTGTTCCACCACCTTTATCACCGACTTCAAACCACCCTGCATCACCCACCACCAACAACCTACTAGGTTAATTTACTAGATGCAGGCTCGAAGGGCCAACTGGCCTCCTCCTGCACCTATTTTCTATGTTTCTAATACCATCCTGATATGCATTGACTTGACTCCACATCCACAAACTGTGCATGGTTCCAAACCTCACCTCATATCTCAGCACACGCGCGCACGCTCGCACATACGCACGTCATACCACACATCCCCACACTGCTGCACTTGCCTGTCCTGCAGGCATCTTTACCTGTTTCCCGGCAAAAGGGGCTGAGAGGGTGAGATGGGGCAGCCATGGTTGAATGATGGCGTACACTCGATGGGCTGAATGGCCTCATTCTGCTCCTATGAATGAGGAACGTGATAATTAGCCTAAAAAAACAGGAGTAACCTCCCCCCCACTACAATTTCCCAGTTCTTTGAATATTATCTTGAACAAAGGTAGCGTGGGCTTGTGCCATCTGGAAGATGGGCAGTGTGTGTCGCTTGCCACTTCTGCCTGGAATTATCAGCCTGGGCTACATGCTCATCCTTCACACAGTCAGACTTTCCCTGGACTTCAAACGTTTGAGTGATGACTTCCTGCATTGGGAAACGTTCAATCATCAGCCCTGCTTGCAGATGGCCCGCACACAGGCAATTGTCGAGAGCGGCTGCTGAAACGCCGCCAACCCAGCCTGTGGTAATGGGATGAAAGTCTTCCCCTGATGGTAACACTGCGAGCTGAAGAGACTCCAGTGATCCTTTATCTTTAAGACTGTCACAAAAAGCTGGAGTAACTCAACGGGTCAGACAGCCTCTCTAGAGAAAAGGAAAAGGTGATTTTTCGAGTCAAGACCCTTCTTCAGACCCAGTTCCTTCCTACACATCCATTATCTTGGTTTGATTTGTGTCAGTAAGGCATCCTCTAGCCTGGCACCAGGCACTTTTACCCAGACACGCTGACAAAGAGGAGATGGGATGGAATTCATTGCCACAGAGGGCTGTGGAAGCCGACAATTGATATTTTTAAGGTGGAAATTGGTGGATTCTTGATTAGTAAGGGTGTCAGGGGTTATGGGGAGAATGGGGTTGAGAGGGAAAGATAGATCAGCCATGATTGAATGGTGGAGTAGACTTGATGGGCTGAATGGCCCAATCATGCTCGAACTCGTGAACTTATGAACATGCAACAGGCCGGGCATTGAATGCGTCAATTCATGGCTGTTTAATTAATGTAAGTTAAGGTATCGGAAAATGCAGATGATCACTTTCCAATTGAACGCGAGTTTCACCCTCTCTCAGTAGTTTAAAAACAAAACATTTCCATGATGTAGTGTGGATAAATCTCTGAGCATGTTTCTCACCAAATCTGAGGAAGGACATTATTGCCATAGAGGGAGTGCAGAGACGGTTCACCAGACTGATTCCAGGACTGTCTTATGAAGAAAGACTGGATAGACTTGGTTTATACTCTCTAGAATTTAGGAGTTTGAGAGGGGATCTTATAGAAACTTACAAAATTCTTAAGGGGTTGGACAGGCTAGATGCAGGAAGATTGTTCCCGATGTTAGGGAAGTCCAGGTCACAGCTTAAGGATAAGGGGGAAATCCTTTAAAACCGAGATGAGAAGAACTTTTTTTACACAGAGAGTGGTGAATCTCTGGAACTCTCTGCCACAGAGGGTAATCGAGGCCAGTTCATTGGCTATATTTAAGAGGGAGTTAGATGTGGCCATTGTGGCTAAGGGGATCAGGGGGTATGGAGAGAAGGCAGGTACAGGATACTGAGTTGGATGATCAGCCATGATCATATTGAATGGCGGTGCAGGCTCGAAGGGCCGAATGGCCTACTCCTGCACCTAATTTCTATGTTTCTATGTTTCTAAAGCTGTCTTGGAATGCATCCTTGGAGACAGAGGCCTGAGAAGAGAATATCTGTTCTTCCAGTACATGGATAGAAAAGATTCAGAGGGATATGGGTCAAACGCGGGCAGGTGGGACCAGCTCCTTCTTGCGTACGGCACGCACAGCCTAAAGTTGTAGACACCAAGACACGACATCTATTTGTTTGTGCATGTCGGGTTGATTGCATTAGTTGAAACGGGGTGGACCACGTGAAGGTTGCAATCTCCCACCAGCGTAGATGGGGCATCTTGAGCGGCATGGACAGGTTGGGCTGAAGGGCCTGTTTCCGTGCTGTATGACTCTGGTGTAAGTCTATGGTCATCACCCTTCCTGAACACCGAGCACCACAGATCCAGAACTCTGTGCATTAACTTCAGTGGGATCGCTGGGTTGGGTGTTGACAGAAGGTGAAGCATTCAACCCACGGACGTAGGGAATTGGGTGTTCATCTGGACAGAGAGAGATGTTCACCTCCGAAATGAGGCGGGAAGGTTAATCACAGCTGCAGCATCCACACGAGGGGGACAATCACGCATAAGATTCTGTTTCTGATGAATATTATAATTTAAACCAGATGTTGTACAGATTTACTGGCTAGTGTTTTACAGCTGTGCATTAAATCAGGCACTAATTACAGTGAGACTTTGTAATGGTAGATGGCAGAAAATCGAAAAGTAGATGATTCTGTGGGACACACCTGTCAGATAAAACGCCGGGACAAGTTGGTATTAATTATGCTCATGTATTTATTGTCTCTCCTTTCCCACCATCCCTGTCATGCCTTCCCCCAAATTCTCATCCCAACCCCTTGCTGCTTGTTCACCCTCTTGCTCTGTGCCCCCTCTGTCTCCCTCTCTATCTTCCTCTCCACCTCCCTCGCTCTCTCCCTCTCCTTGTCCTCCCTCCCCTTGTCTCCCATCTCTCTCCCCTCTATCTCTCTCTATCTCCACTCTATCTCTCTCTCCTCTGTTTTTCTCCCCTCTATCTCTCTCCTCTATTTCTCCCCTCTATCACTCTCCCCTCTATCCCTCTCCCCTCTATCACTCTCCCCTCTATCTCTCTCCCCTCTATATCTCTCTCCTACATCTTTCTCCTCCTGTACCCCTCTTCTCTTCCTCCCCCTTCTTTCTCATCTCATCTCCCACAAAATGCCCGCCCTTCCAATTTGTTCTGCTTATTCCCTCTCCACCTGCCTCTACACTCTCTCATCCCATCTCAAACTCGTGCCCTCTCTCATGCTTTGCCTCTCCACAATTCATTCTCCGTTGCTCTTGGACTCTCTCACTCCTCATCTCTTTCCTTCCCCTGTGTCTTCACTCATTCCCCTATCTCCACGCATCGCTCTATACTCTTCTTTCTCCCTCTTTGCCTCTTCTTCACCCTATCTCTTCCCTTCTCCCCACTTCTGATGTTTTCCCCATTTTATTTTTCATCTTTTCTGTCCCCCCCTTTCATTCCTCTTCTGCTGCTCTCCTCCACTCTTCCCGCACTCCCCTTCCCTTTGTTTCGACAGCCTGGGGATGAGCCACGATGATGACCATTCCACCTGTGCTGAACATTTCCACATCATGGCCGGCGAGTGGGTCAAGGGGAAGAACCCAAGCGATCTGTCTTGGTCTGCCTGTAGCCATGACGACCTGGAGAGTTTCCTGAGGTAGGACCTGTTCTTCATTTACATGGTAATATTTCCATCAGATAATATCGCCTGGATTATATCATTCTTGCATGGACTAGATTTGTACAGATGTCAGAGGTTATGTGGAGAAGGCAGGAGAATGGGGTTAGGAGGGAGAAAGAGATCAGCCATGATCGAATGGCGGAGTAGACTTGAATGGCCAAATTCTACTCCTATTCCTTATGACTTGGCTATCAACTGCTTAGGCAACCTCGGGAGCCCCAGAGCCTTTAAAGGGTAAGGCAGTGAAAATACAGTGGTACCCAGCCAGGCAAGTAGAGTGCACTCCATCAGCCATAGACAGACACAAAATGCTGGAGTAATTCAGCGTCACGCAACATCTCTGAAGAAAATGGATAGCTTATAGGTGGAGGAAGGGGGGATGGGGACGGAAGAGGGACAGGAGGGGCTGCCTACAATCAGTCTGACAAAGGGTCCCGACCTGAAATGTCACCTATCCATTTTCTCCAGAGATGCCATCAGTTGATTTCCTCCAGCAATTTGTGTTTATCTTTGGTATAAACCAGCATCAGAAGTTCTTTTTTGTTGTCTTCTATCAGCCGCCTGGCATGTGCTTTGAAGAAGGTGGAAAGGCTTTGTAATTTCAGGAGATAAATCCCACCCCACAAGATGCTCTAATTACCACCTCCTGCTGTAACCACCGTATTCATGCAGGGGGGTTTAGTTGAATCTGCAGTTTATGGTGTCCGCCTGGATGTTGATATTGGGGGACTCAGTGATGACTCTTCAAACTGCGGAGCATCTTGGACAATACAGCCCACCCCCTCCATGACACGCTGGTCGACCTGAGGAGCACCTCCAGAATCAGACTGGTTCCACCAAGATGCAGGACAGAAAAAGGAGACATTTTTTCCCCATGTCTATCAAACTGTACAACTCATCCCACTTCTGTCGTGGGGTAGATTGATCCCCCCCCCCCCCCCCCAAACTTTGCATATCCCCAATCCTTTCCACTCGCCACTTTAATTTCATGTATATTTTGTTTTATGGCTGTTGACACACATATCGTATTGTATTATATGTATCGTATCATATCGACAATACCATGCAGTGTCAGGTGCTCTGGTTTCCTCCCACACTCCAAACATGTACAGGTTTGCAGGTTGATTGTAAATTGTCCCTAGTGTGTAGGATAGTGCTAGTGTACGGGGTGATTGCTGATGGGCACAGACTCGATGGCCGAAGAGTCTGTTTCCGCACTATCTCTAAAGCCTAAAGTTTAACGTCTTGCAGAGCTCAAAGTAATTAAAACTTTATTTTGTGTTACCTTTAATAGATCAAAGGCTAGTACCTGCCTGCTGGAGACAGACCCAAGAAGTCACTATGCAACACGGTTGCCACCTAAGCTGCCGGGCATGCACTACAGCGCTGACGAACAGTGTCAGATTCTGTTTGGAATCAATGCAACTTTCTGTAAAGAAATGGAGGTAATTTTCCGTAGGGACCTCCTAAATGGCTGCAGGATTTTACTCGCTGAGATGTGTTATATGAGACTCAGAACAGGAGAGGGGAATGAACTAAAGGTGAAACATGATCTCAAGGACTTGGAGCAGGAGTTGACCATGTGCCTGCTCCGCCATGCAATAAGATCCTAGTTCATCCAATATCAGTCTCAGCTTTTCCTTCCCCCCTGATCCCAATAGCCTTGAATTTCCGTGTAGTCTGTAGCTTGCAGCAAGATGAGAGCATGTCCCGGACACTGGGGATCCTTGATGATAGATGCCGCCTTCTTGAGCTCGCACCTCATGTTGATGATGCTAATGGCGGGGAGGACTGTGCCTGTGATGGACAGGGTACTGTCCATCACTCCCCACAGCTCTTGCCTACCTGTGCTTTAGAATTACCGTACTGGGCCATAATGCAACCAGTCAAGATACTTTCTGCTGTGTATCTGTCGATGTTTGTTAGAGTATTCAATGGCTTTACTGAATGGCATGCGTTAAACTTGCAAGAAAGCGGAGATGCTTGCACATGCCTTCCCCGTGATTGCATCTATCCCCTGGGCCCAGAACAGTGCATCTCAGATGTTAATGCACAGGAATATGAAGCTGCTAATGCCCCTGTCCCACTTAGGAAACCTCTGGAGACTTTGCGCCCCACCCAAGGTTTCCGTGCGGTTCCCGTAGGTTGCAGGTGGTTGCCGGAGGTTGCAGGTAGTGGAAGCAGGTAGGGAGACTGACAAAAACCTCCGGGAACCGCACGGAAACCTTGGGTGGGGCGCGAAGTCTCCAGAGGTTTCCGTTCAGGTTTCCTAAGTGGGATAGGGGCATAACTCTCTCCACCATTGACCCACCAATGAAAACTGGGACGTGGGCTCCAGACTTACCATTGTGAAAGTCAATGCTTCGTTCCTCGGTTTTGTTGACTTTGAGTGAACGATTGTTATTGTGGCACCACTCAACCGGGTCAAATAAAAAACCAATCTGATTAAAATTGGCCTTGACAAAAGTGATAAAACGTTATGATATCTAACATGGAGGCGCAGCGGGAAAGTTGCTGCCTTACAGCGCCAGAGACCCAGGTTTGATCCTGATGACGGATGCTGTCTGTACGGAATTTGTACCTTCTCCCCATGACCGCGTGGGTTTTCTCCGGATGCTCCGGTTTTCCTCCATACCAAAAACGTGCGGGTTTCTGCAAATTGTAAATTGTCCCTGGTGTGTAGGATAGTGCTAGTGACCAGCTGGGATCGCTGGTCGGTGTGGATTCAGCAGGCCGTTTCCACGCTGTGTCTCAATAGTCTAACTCAAAGCAACTTAACAGAGAGTGAAAGCACATGGATACACTGGCGGGTGGGATGGAGAATTGATGGAAAGCTTGAGACCTGCCGGTTTTATTGATACAAAGCCAGGTCGGGGTGAGAAGTGTGAAGATTCGGTTTCCATTCGCTGCATAATATCGAGGGAGCTGCACCAAGGTCCTGGCAAATGTTGAAGGGGATTTAATCCGAAAAGTTTCAACTGGAAGGAATAGTGGGGATTGTAGATTAAAGGAAATGTAGAGAAATATATGGACTATCAACCCAAGATCTTCTGAGTATGGATTAAAGTGGTCCATTGGCTCCTGAAGGTACATGCATATGAGCAACTGACAGAATGGAAACGTAAAGACTTTCACTTCTACAAATCCTTGCACAACCAATGAAGTAGTTCTGATATGGTTGTAACCGTGAAACATGACAATCATCTAACAGTCATCGAAATCTCCGGAATCAGTTTCATTTGAAGTTTATTCTCTGAATCTACTGCTGCTCAATGAAAATGTGATGCCCCGTGCAAAGAAAACCACCAGTGTTCCTGCAGCCTCGGGAACTTGCTTTAGCATTACAAGGAATACCCCTTCTCTCTCATGCCCCCAACTTCCCAAAGGAAGGACAAAGTGCTGAGGCAACTCAATGGGTCAAGCAATATCTCTGGAGAACATGGATAGGTGACGTTTCAGGTGCAGACCCCTCTTCAGCGTGAAGCACTTTGTCACCAACACTTTGTGTCTGTCCTTGTAAAACATCATTTGCAGATGCTTGTGTTGCCATTAGATAGTCAACTCTCAGATACACAGAAAATAACTCAAAGTGCTGGAGTAACTCAGCAGGTCAGGCAGCATCTCTGGAGAATATGGATAGGTGACATTTCAGGTCGAAGAAGTCTAAAGAAGGGTCTCGAACCTCGAAGGGCCTGACCTGCTGAGTTATTCGAGCAGTTTGTGTCCTTTTATATGTTAGCCAGCATCTACAGTTCCTTGTTTTGCTCCACACCATCCCTACACCACCCTCAAGAAACCACCCCAACCCACCCACACTTGCCAATGTTTCTCCTCCAACGGAGGCAGCTCTGTCTTCCCCACTGTGACAGTAAAGTCAACTCCATGTACAAAGATTGAGCACACAAACTGGCTGCCATCCACAATTGGGAGTATTCACATGCCAAGTTTAACCACAAATTGGGAAAGGCTGCAGCTCCCCCTCAGAGGCTTCCATGCTCTGTAATATTTCTTTCCTTCTGATCTCTCTCCATCTTTCGCTTCCCCTCCTCAGCTGCTTCCATCTTTTACATGACTTTAAAATTTAGAGACACAGCGCGGAAACAGGCCCTTCGGCCCACCGAGTCAATGCATTTCGTTGTCTCTGTACTGTACACTGACAATGACAATTAAATTGAATCTGAATCCACGCTGACCAGCAATCACCCCGTACGCTAGCAATATCCTACGCACTAGAGACAATTTACAATTTTATCTAAGCCAATTAACCTGCAAATCTGCACGTCTTCGGAGTGTGGGAGGAAACAGGAGCACCCTGAAGAAAACCCACCCAGTTACTGGGAGAACGTTCAAACTCCATTCAGACAGCACCCATGGTCAGGATCGAACCAGGGTCTCTGGCACTGTACAAATTGCTGCGCTACTGTGCCACCCCAAAACATCACCTTCTACTCCAATAGATCAAACATCTCTTCCAGTTGTCACTTCCCTTCCTCCTGTCCAGCCCCCACTACTTAACTATTCCATCCATCAATTTACTCGTTGCCGCTCCTCATGCTTTATCTAGTTCCCCCTCACTCATCAATCTTCTTCTCTTTTCCCTGTATCGCTTCTGTTCCTCCCCAGTGCTTTTTTTACTCCCCTGCCACAAGTCTACCACACAAAAGATTCAAGGTGCTGGAGTAGTTCAGCGGGTCAAGCAGTACGTCTGGAGAACATGGATAGGTGACGTTTCGGGTCCGGACCCTTCTTTAGGATGATTGTATGAGAGGAGAAAAAGCTGGAAGGGATGTAAACCAGCATCTGCAGTTCCTTGTATACCCAGTCTATCGTTCCATGTTTAGTTTAGTTTAGAGATACAGTGCAGAAACAGGCCTTTTCGGCCAACCGGGTCCACGCCGACCAGCGATCCCCGCACATTAACACTATCCTATACCCACTAGGGACAATTTTTACATTTACCAGGCCAATTAACCTACATACCTGTACGTCTTTGGAGTGTGGGAGGAAACCAAAGATCTCGGAAAAAACCCACGTAGGTGATGGGGAGAACGTGCAAACTCCGTACAGACAGCACCCGTGGTCAGGATCGAACCCAGGTCTCCGGCGCTGCATTCGTTGTAAAGCAGCAACTCTACCGCTGCACCACTGTGCCGCCCCTACTGTTCTACAGCTTCCTCATTGCTATTCCTGTCCTCTCAGCATCATCTTCTCTGGTCTCCTGCTGACATCCGCTTTGTCGATTGTCCTTCTCATTTTCCTGCCTCTATTTTTCTCCTGTCCGCCTGTCATTCCCTCCTCACTCCCTCTCCTTCCATCCGACTCTTTCACATGGACGTCACAACAGTCTTTAGAAAAAAAAAGAATCTTCCTCCACTTCAGATGCCCCTCCCTCCCTCCCCGGGTTAAGGAGACCACTCCGTTGCCCCATATCGGCTTGTTCACTGCATTCCGGTGCCTAACATCCTGTGCTCCTGTGGCGGGCCAAGAGTATCAGGACACAACATCAAGGTCCTGAGGACCATTAAACGAGCCAGCTCACTGTTGCAAAGTTTCCCAGCGTTCACCCTGACCTACAGGAGCGAGCAGGGCTTTGGTGAGACTCTTCGTTTTAATGCTGGCCTTGCAGATGTCAGCCAATAAAAGAAAACCACAACTGTAACACTACTCGACAGCAAGCATCATCTAAACCACTGCACTCTAAACCATCTGAAGCTTGGAAACACATGTGCCACAGTGGCAGCCGAAGAGAGTTATAAAATAGGGGCTTTGTTCTTGCCTGAATTTCTTGAAGTTTTGACCGCCCTTGTAGAGCATTTTCTGCGAACACATGGAGCTGATTAAAGAACACGATCAAAACGATAAGGAGCAGATGGATATCACAAACTATTCTTCAAACCTGCCCTTTACTGTACTCTGCTGGTGAGATGGGGCCAGAACATCTCAGCTACTGCTGGGATGTAGAAGGGTGGGCCTTGTGTTGGTTGGAGGTATACGGATGTAGTTTGGAGATATGGGGATGGGGGCTTTCTATTCAGTTTGCAGATGCAGATCAAGTCAATTGAGCAAGGTGCGTGGCTCCAGAACTTCAGGCTTTTAAACTTTAGAGATACAATGTGGAAACAGGCCCTTTGGATCACCGAGTCCACGCTGACCAGCGATCACCTCATACACTAGCACTATTCCACACATTAGGGAAATTAAAAATTTTTACCAATATTAATTAACCTACAAACTGTACGTTTTGGAGTGTGGGAGGAAACTGGAGCACCCAGAGAAAAAGCCACGCGGTCACAGGAGAGAACGTACAAACTCCATACAGGCGGCACCCGTAGTCAGGATCGAACCTGGGTCACTTGCACTGTAACGCAGCAACTCTACCGCTGTGCTGCCCGAAGCAGCCGAGTTTCCAGAGAATGAAATTGCTCCATACAATCCAACCCCTTCTGCCTCTCAATTAATCTGGTGCACTCTCAAGTGGCCAGAATTCCCTCAGTCCTGTGGTGACCAAAACTGAATTAAACTCTCTACGTTAAAAAAATGTGGGCAGGTGGGACTAGTGTAGATGGGGCATCTTGGTCGGCATGGGCAAGTTGGGCCGAAGGGCCTTTTCCAATATTCTTTGCTCCAAGACTCTATATGTGTTGGGTTACTCCACTATATCAGTCCAATATTAATCCTCTGCTGCCATGTGTATTTACTCAGGGCTGCTGCAAGAGGTTAACTTTGCCCAACAGGTTTTTACATTTTTTTTAATATACTTCAGTTTCATTGCATTTACGTCACGTCGCTGCTAGATTTTATGAGTGTGTCCACACAAACACCTTGCAGTTCTCTACAGAGTTCAGCTGCTGCCTCCAGTTTTCACGTGTTCTCACCCCTTCCTCTAACTTACCCAAGGCAGCTTGGCAGCCTGCTATTTTTACATCGAGTTCAAACAGCTGCTGTGTCAGTGACTCCCTGCTCCAGTACTTTGTTAATCTATTGGTATTTCCACTACTTCTGGGTTTCTTTATTTTCATTAACAGTTTTCCCAAAGGAATTCTGTTCTCTTTTCTTTTTGTTTTTTAACGCAAATCCACACTGAGCAATCCATTGCCTTTCCTGGAACTCTCTGCCACAGAGGGTAGTTGAGGCCAGTTCATTGGCTATATTTAAGAGGGAGTTAGATGTGGCCCTTGTGGCTAAGGGGATCAGGGGGTATGGAGAGAAGTCAGGTACGGGATACTGAGCTGGATGATCAGCCATGATCATATTGAACGGCGGTGCAGGCTCGAAGGGCCGAATGGCCTACTCCTGCACCTATTTACTATGTTTCTATGTTTCCCAGTTGGCCCCTCTGTCCATCCTCAGTGAAATGCAACAATGCAGAGTTGCTACACTTGGGCAGCACAGTGACGCAGTGGTGGAGCGGGTGTCTTACAGCGCCAGAGACCCGGGTTCAATCCTGACTGCGGGTGCTGTCTGTATGGAGTTTGCATGTTCTCCCTGTGACCGCGTGGGTTTTCTCCGGGTGCTCCAGTTTCCTCCCACTCTCAGGTTTGTAGGCTATGTGTCGGAATGAACTGCAGATGCTGGTTTACACCGAAGTTAGACACAAAATGCTGGAGTAACTCAGCGGGACAGGCAGTATCTCTGGAGAAAAATAATAGGTGACGATTTGGGTCTCGACCCGAAAACACCCATTCCTTCGATCCAGAGATGCTGCCTGTCCCACTGAGTTGCTCAAATCTTCCCGCATTTTGTGTCTCTCTTCAGGTTTGCATGTTAATTGACTTCTGTAAACTGTCCCTAGTGTGTAGGATAGTGTAGTGTACGGGGTGATTGTTGGTCGGTGCAAACTCAGTGGGCTGAAGGGCCTGTTTCCATGCTGTGTCTCCGAAATCTAATTCTTCCTCTCCCGGAATCCGGAGAATAGATTTCCAGATAGTTCTATCCAAGCATTGTGAGATCCCACCATTAGTACACACATGGGTGTCAAACTCGCAGGTCTGCAGTTGCTTTCCTGCCTCAGGCACCTCTCTGGTATTCAACAATTTCTGGAAGATTTATGGCTGAGTTCTTGCAATTTCCTCCCTTACTTCCATGAGGATGCTTGGATCTATCCTATCCGGCCCCTGAGATGTATTCACCTTAAGTTTGCACAGCTGTTTGGCAGGAGTGCTGTGTGTAATGAGAACAGGCCCACTGCCCCTGTGCTTAACTTTCCAAATCAAATAATCACCTGCCTTTACCTCAGAGGCAAAAAAAAAATGGACCTTTTGAAAAGTAGATTTATGTTTCTCTTGGCACGCCTTCTCTCGTATTCTCATGTCTCATTGGAACACTTGCCCCTCCTTTAGTCTGCCCTTGTTCATCGGGGGTGGAGAACAGACTCTGTACAGATTCCTCCCATCTCACCGGCCTCATTCACGAGGCTTCCACATAACTGACCTGCAGGGTTAAACACTGTATCACACACACACGCCAGCAGCATCACACCAGAGGCCGTGTCCTGTGCAGAGTAATGCAAGCGGACTACACTGAACAGTTGACGGGAGACAGAGGGAGAAACAAGGAACTGCAGATGCTGGAATCTAGAGCAAAACGCAAGGTGCTGGAGTAACTCAGCGAGTCCAGCTGCATCTGTGGAGGACAAGGATAGGCCACATTTCGGTCGTACCCATTTCTTCAGAGAAATCTATTTGTTCAATTCTTCATGAACACCGGCACTGGTATATTTCTTCTAGATCCTTCCCTTAGCTTCCTTGCTCAATGTGAGATGCAAGAGAAAGTTTCTGGTTCAGAGGGTTGGAATATTCTGCTTGTTAGCGAATTCTCTCCATAATAAAGAAAAATCCCCAAACACCTGTCCAACAGATCAGAAACACTCTTCAGGAGTCAGGTGTGGGTTTGTCAATGACCACTGTCTGCAGAAGACTTCATGAACAGAAATACAGAGGCTATACTGCAAGATGCAAACCACTGGTTAGCTGCGAAAATAGGATGGCCAGGTTACTGTTTGCCAAGGAGTTCTTAAAAGAGTAACCACAGTTGTGGAAAAAGGTCTTGTGGTCAGATGAGATGAAGATTAACTTGTATCAGAGTGATGGCAAGAGCAAAGTATGGAGGAGAGAAGGAACTGCCCAAGATCCAAAGCATACCACCTCATCTGTGAAACACGGTGGTGGGGGTGTTATGGCCTGGGCATGTTTGGCTGCTGAAGGTACTGGCTCACTTATCTTCATTGATGATACAACTGCTGATGGGAGAAGCATCATGAATTCTGAAGTGTATAGACACATCCCATCTGCTCAAGTTCAAACAAATGCCTCAAAACTCATTGGCCGGCAGTTCATTCTACAGCAAGACAATGATCCCAAACATACTGCTAAAGCAACAAAGGAGTTTTTCAAAACTAAAAAATAGTCAATTCTTGAGTGGCCAAATCTGAACCCAATTAAGCATGCCTTTTATATGCTGAAGAGAAAAATGAAGGGGACTAGCCCCCAAAACAAGCACAAGCTAAAGATGGCTGCAACACAGGCCTGGCAGAGCATCACCAGAGAAGATGCATCACCAGACAACTGGTGATGTCCATGAATTGCAGACTTCAAGGAGTCATTGCATGCAAAGGATGTGCAACAAAATACGAAACATTACTACTTTCATTTACATGACATTGCTGTGTCCCAAACATTATGGTGCCCTGAAATGGGGGGACTATATATAAACATTGCTGTAATTTCTACATGGTGAAACCAAAATGTATAGAAATGGCCTTTATTAAAATCTGACAATGTGCACCTTAACCACGTGTGATTTTTTTATATTACAAATCTCAAATTGTGGAGTACAGAGGCAAATTAATAAATGATGGGTCTTTGTCCCAAACATTATGGCGGGCACTGTATGTACAAATTCAGGCATAAGAGATTTTTGTTTTTCAGTGTTAGGTTAGTTTTCAGGAATGAAACATGACAGGCTGTTTCAGTCCCACTGCACATCACAGATAGACACAAAATGGTGGAGTAACTCAGCGGAACAGGCAGCATCTCTGGATAGAAGGCTTGGCCTACGTTTCGAGTTGAGACCCTCCTTCAGACTGATGACTTCCTCTACTGCAGAAGAAGGGTCTCGACCCAAAATGTCGCCCATTCCTTCTCTCCAGAGATGATGCCTATCCCGCTGAGTTATTCCAGCATTTATATCTTCAGTGTTAACCAGCATCTGCAGTTCCTTCCTACACTCTACTTCACATCACTCCAGGTATTTGACCAGGCTCGTCCAAGTGTCAGCCCCTTGAAGTGATTCTCCATCAGTGACACACATTCAAGGATATATTCCCTGAGCAGTGCTCTCTCTGTTTTTCACTCCATGGATGCTGTCCAAAAAATGAGGTATTTGTCTCATTGCCAATTTCTACTTCAAATGAGCAACATCCAGTTTTTTTTTAACCAACACAGAGGAAAAACTATATATGATTACAATTGAGCCATTCACAGTGTTTCAGATACATGATGAAGGGAAATAACGTTTAGTGCAAGATAAAGTCCAGCAAAGTTCCATTAAAAGTAGTCCGTGCATCTCCAGTGAGGTAGAACGTAGCTCAGGACCGCTCACCGGTTGTTGATGGAATGGTTCAGTTGCCTGATAACAGGTGGGAAGAAAATGTCCCTGAATCGTGATGTGTACGTTGCTCAACTTCTTTCCAGTTGTGGACCAAACATGGATAGGTTACAGAGGTGAGATGAGGGCCATCACTCTTGTCATTTTACTGAGAGTAGCGTGAAGGAGCAATTCACTCTCATGGGGATGAGGTGACAATCTCAACAATGACTGCGTTCATGCCTTGCTGAAGGAGAGAAGGTTGTGCTTGTTGCAGGCAAACAACTTGATGCCAGAATATTGGTGTAGGAATTCTATAACAAACTCAGCGTCCAGACTCTGCAAATAATTCATGACCACTCCTTCATCATAAGAGTGATGTATACCAATGACGTTGCAATACTGAAATAATAATTGGTGCCCATGGATGTCAAGTCTTTGCCCGACTTTGAATTGGCACTTTCCAGACTATGGGGAGAAGGTGGGAACTCCATCTGCAAGGACCCTTTCTGGCTTGGAAATATCGGCTTTACTGTTCATCCGTGCTCTGTCAAGATGCTGTAACTCTCTGTATAACCTCACTGCGCGAGAGCGCTCATCACGAGGAGCGTGGCACAATGGTGCAGCGGTAGAGTTGCTGCCTCACAGCGTAAGAGACCCGGGTCCAATCCTGACCACGGGAGCTGTCTGTATAGAGTTTGTACATTCTCCTCGTGACCTGCGTAGGCTCTCTCCAGGTGCTCTGGTATGCTGCCACTAAACTACACTCGGACTCACACTGTTCAAGGAGGCCTCCTGGAGGAGAAATAAAAGCCGCTTTGAAGTGGGGATTCCATCCTGTGGTGAATAAACAGAAAGTCACTCCACAGATGTGGAAGGGCAGAAGGAGAAAGACAGACATTTTGCCTTGGACTAAAATTAAGTCCAAACATGACTTTGTGAGCATTAGTGCGTCCAACTTACACTTTGGGCCAAGGATGTTTTCAAAATTATGTCCATGGATATCCAATTCTATCAATCAATCAATCAATCAAGACAATTAATCAAAACTTTTATTGTCATTTAAAAATACATCGATATATGCAATTCTAAACGAAATTCCGTTGCATTTGGCTCCCCATGCAACACAAAAATAAACAGAAGGAAAATGGATAAAAAGATAAAATGGATAAAAAGATTAAATAGATAATAGTGGCAGCACAGTACATGGCATTCAAGAGTCTGATGGCCCGTGGGAAGAAGCTGTTGCAAAATCTTGACGTTCTGCTCCTTATGCTACGATATCTTTTGCCCGAGGGCAGCAGAGTGAACAGTCCATGATGGAGATGTGTGGGGTCCTTTATACTACTGCTGGCCTTAAACAAGCAATGTTTGCTCGCAATGTCCCCGATTGAGAGTGGAGAAGTCCCGATGATTTTTTCAGCCGTCCTCACCACTCTCTGCACGGACTTCCAGTCGGAGGCTTTACAGTCTCCAAACCAACAGTAACTCGTGCCACAATTTCCCAGCCGAAGTTAAAGTGGACCGAGCAATGGCAGGTGTTGTTTAATTCAGATAAAACCATCCATCATCAGTTCACACTAGACCCTACTTTCACATCCACTCCTTACACATTCCAGGCAATTTACAGAGGCCAATTGATCTGCAAATCAGTTCATCCTTTGGATGTGAGAGGAAATCAGAACACCTGGAGGAAACCCACGCTGCCACAGGGAGGACGTGCAAACTCCACACAGGCAGTACCCAAGGGCAGGATCGAACCCCAGGTAACTGGCGCTGTGAGGCTACCAACTGCGCCACTGTGCCACCCTTGGAATGTAACCATTGGAGAGAACAGTTGGCACTCTGACAACTGAAGGTTTAGCGCAGGTGCCTGAAGAGAGAAGTGGGGGGAAGGTAGAAAGAGAGGAGCATAGTTTAATTTAGTTTAGTTTAGAGCCACAGCACAGACACAGGCCCTTCGGCCCAACTTACCCACACTGACCAGTGATCCCCACACACTATCCTACACTAGGTACAATTTACAATCTTTACCAAAGCCACTTAACCTACAAAGCTGTACGTCTTTGGAGTACGCGAGGAAAACCCACGGGGAGAACATACAAACTCCACACAGAAAGTAACCATAGTCCGGATCGAACCTTAGTCTCTGGCGCTGCAAGGCAGTAGCTGGGCTGCCCCACAGTTTGGACTCCTTGCCCTGTCCTGACCCAAACACAATGAACCATGAAGAATACCAATTTCTAAGGCTTCTGTTACAGTAGCTGCCCAGGATATTCTGCTGCCAATGAGAATCCCTGTGACTGTGCCATGACTATCATTGACCAGTAAAGCAGTAAATGGCCAAGCTGCTCCATACCCAGCAAGCTTGCATAAGCGCAGCGATTTAGGGATAAAATTGGCCAGATACCAGGTGAACTCACCCATTTTTGTACGAATCATGTGTTGCGACTGTTTGCAGCCATCTGAGAGGGCAAATCTTTCATTTCAAAGCTGACAAGGGACTGCCGTGTATGTCAAGTAAAACTAGATTTAGCACCTGACAACCGCTACAGGAAACACATGCTCTGGAAACGCTCCAGCTTCAGCTCTCACTAATTTCTCTGTTGAATATTTGGACACAAAGAGCGCCCTTCACGGCGAGCTCCAGATACGACTCTGGTTGACCGGAATGTTGAGGGCAAAGTGTCAGGAGGACGATCAGCGGCCGAATCAAGAGTTGGATGGAACTTTAAACCCAGTTTTAAAAATAAGAACATTATTGTGATGACATCACTCATAGAAAAGGACATGGCTTATCATTTGGCAGACAAAAATGCTGGAGAAACTCAGGGGGTGAGGCAGCATCTATGGAGCGAAGGAATAGGCGTTGTTTCGGGTCGAGACCCTTCTTCAGACTGATGTGGGGGTGGAGGGGCGGGAAGAAGAAAGGCTTATATCATTTAACAGTCTGTGTGCACCCTTCACTAAAATTGTGGCTTATCTGAAACGCATCTTTTTCTCTTGGCATCTGACATGTGGTTTCAGACGTGGTTTGACAATCTGGCTTGACCCCATAGAAAGCATCCTATCGAGATGCTTCACAGTTTGGGAAGGCAATTCTGTGCCCAGGACTGCAAGAAACTACAAGGGGCTGTATGCCAGCTCATCACACAAAACAGCCTCCCCTCCATCCACTCCATCTACACTTGAAGCTACCTCAGGAAAGCAGCCAACCTAACCAAGGACCACTCACACCTTGGTCATTCTCCCTTCTCCCCACTCCTGTGGGGCAGAAGATACAAAACGTTGGAAGTACGTACCATCAGCTCCTTCCCCACTGTTATCAAACTCTTGAACGAACCTCTCATATGCTAAGGATGTATCTACAATCTTCCAATCTACCTCGTTACGACACTCGCACTTTTTCATTTGCACCTTCTCTCTAGTTATAACACTATATTCCACATTCTGTATATATTTTTTCTTTTGGGCTTCCTATTAGATTCTCTCCCATTCACTTGGACCCAAGTTCCCAGCCCTCCGCTCAGTTGCCAGAATCCCCCTGTAAACTCAACTGCTCATGTTCACCACACTCGCTTGAAACTGAGCAGGTTCACTGAAATGTTATCGCACAGCATCTTTTGAAAAATAGGGAACCAAAAGTATGTTGAAGTACAAATAAATCAAACACTCGATTGTCCATAAAATCTATTATTCTGGTGCCAATACAGTCCCGAGTGTGCAGAATAACCGAGTTTTACTGTAAAGCCAAGAGTGAGTCTGCAGTACCGATCTGAATTCACTGTCATTCTATCGCTGCTACAGTGGTTCTTGTAGATCACTGCATCTTCGCCGTATACCCACTCGGGGCTAAAGGACATGGTACCGAAGCACATTGTTGAATGGTTAATGCATTGCAGCCAAACCGGCCCCACCCCACATCTGGGCTAGTTAAAATAGTACTTTTTGATGAAATCCTGTGGGGCTGTTCACTCTCAGTTCAAGCCAATCTCTGCTGTGTTGCAAACGAAGAAACAGAAGCACCTAAAATAATATTGCAGTCATAGTTTTAAACTGAAGACATGAAATGGAGAGCTTTTGTCAGCTCTGCTGGTGTCCTCAGTCAGCTCGCGGCTGGGGCATATATAGTGACCGTGCAGCTGGAACCATTGCAAAGATAAATCTGATGAATTCCCAGCCTACTCTCTTCACAGTAGAAGATTTCTGCAGAGATGTTTGTATTTAAAAAGACATTTTGAAATGCTCAGTAGTCACACAATTGATTATATTGTCATTTGGGTCCAGAAACTATTTAATAAGCAGAGTTGGTATAATTCTGTACAACCATCTTGTGTGTCGTTTCACAAAGTCGATGATGAATCTTTTGCCAGCTGTGCTATGCCTTTGGACCCTGCTGCCTATTTGTTACCGCTGGATGCTTTTATCAGCTCTCCAAACTCCCAGTCTAATTGTTTGAGTGCTTCAGATGACAAATCCCTCCTGTCGATATTTTAGCAGAGGATCAACCTGATTAAATAAATGTTACAATAACCTTGTCCCAGATACAAATACCTCACCATAAAAATGCTGCAGCCAGTTTTGGCATTTTTCATGCATTGAAAATGAACAGTGATGAGAATAATAAACTTTAGACTTTAGCGATCCAGAAGCAGGCCCTTCAGCCCACTGGGTCCTTGCCATCCAATGATCACCCCGTACACTAACACTCTCCTACACACTAGAGACAATTTACAAGTTCACCAAAGCCAATTAACATTCAAACCTGTCTGTCTTTGGAGTGTGGGGGGAAACCGGAGCACCCGGAGAAAACCCACACGGTCTTGCGGAGAATGTACAAACTCAGTACAGACAGCACATGTGGTCAGGATTGACCCTAGGCCTCTGGCGCTGTAAGGCAGCAACTCTATCGCTGCACCACCGTGCTTATTTCAGGTCACACCGTCTGTTTCACTTCTCAAAGCAGAAAAGCCGGAGATGTGTGTTTGCTATCCTGAGAGGTGCAGCCTCACCGTTCTGCTGCTACTGTTGTTAATTCTATTATACCCCTGCATTGCTTCAAAATACATTATATTGTGTATGGATCAAAATTACCACAACATTCGCTTGTTTGGTCTAACCTACTGGTGTGAATGTAACATTACTTTTCAATTCTATCCCACTAAAAATAAACCCAGGTTTTCAATCTGCTTTTCTAATGGCCTTATTTACCAAGAACTTGTTTTAATAATTTGCGTATTTGCATTCTGGGATCCATGCTCTAAAATCCCATTGTTATTCTTATTTTCGGAGTAACATGTGAGCTGTTTATCCCTGTTGTCAGAGCCAGTATTTCTCCTACATCAACAAGATCATTTTGCCAATTGTATGAGCACCCCTCCCCTTTATTTAGTCTTTCTGTTATTTGTTGCCAGTGTTGACTATGGATTGTAATTTAGTAGTCTGCACGTTTAGGAACTCTATTTTAGATTCTAAAAACGTAAGGTTTATCATACATTCTGAACCTGTCTTCCAATCTTTTGCCTTGGTCCTTATATTCTTCGTTTCAGCATGCCTGTATCCACAGTTGCTACTTGTGTCATGTCTTCATCCACTCTGAATGTATTCCTATTCATATTCATATGTTATGTATGAATGCACTCAGGTTTCCAAAGACTTCCAGTATGATAGCATACTGTTACCCTACCTAAAAATTCAACGTGGTTGATGCTTCAAGAAACATTTTCCATTAGATTCCTTTTATTTTATGTCTTAATGTTGTACGGCAATGAATCTGTTATTCCCAGCACATGCTCTATCTTACTTTTAAATATAAAGTATAATATTAGTCAGCGGTCGATCCTCAGGCAATAGATATGTTTTTATTAACGATGTGTAATATTGCCTTCACTCTCACTTCTCTACAATCTTTTAAAATATTTAGAAGCAAAATGTTTGGACTTCCCCTTGTGTTAAATTTTTCAACGTCACTACTGTTTTGACTCCCTGTTTCCATACTAAGATTCCTTTAAAAGACATTTGGACAGGTACATGGATAGGAAAGGTTTAGAGGGAGATGGGCCAAAGCAGGCAGGTGGAACTCGTGCAGATGGGGCATCTTTATCGGCTTGGCAAGTTGAGCCAAAGAGCCTGTTTCTCTATTTATATGCATGTGGAATATTTTTAATTCTTTCTTGCATTCCCTGATGATTTTGTTCCATGGTTTGATTTTACCTTGTGAATTGTATTTGGCTTCACTCCCTGCCTCTTCGTGATTTCCCTTGGTCTGCTCTCCTCATACTTAATGAATGCCTCTTTCTTCAACTTCATATTTTTAATGCCTTCATATTATTCATCTGCTCTTATTAGTGCTTGGTTTGTTCTTGGGTTTTTTTTCTGCGGAAAATTAGTATTAAATAATTTCCACTGCAGTTCTACGTCATTGGTTGCTGATATTGTTGGCAGGTTTATTTTCCACACTCATGTCCATCTTCAATATTATCCTAAATCATATCAGTTGGCCACTGCCGCACCAGATACTCATCTGCTATTGGGTGCGGTTTTAAATCTTTGCCTCTCATACTCAGTTAGAAAGGAATCCTGTGGAAACTCCCCATCTTAATCCACTTTATCTAACCAATTATTTTTTGCGGTGATTGAAATCCCAGTGGTTATTTGTTAGTTTAGTTTAGTTTAGAGACACAGCGCGGAAACAGGCCCTTTGGCTCAATTTGTCCATGCCAACTAAAATGCCCCATCTAAGCTTGTCCCATGGTCTGTGTTAGGCCCATATGTAAACCCTTCCTCTATACTTACTCTCCACAAATATTTTAAATGCTCAGATTCAGATTCAGATTCAATTAATTGTCATTGTCAGTGTACAGTACAGAGACAACGAAATGCATTTTCCCATCTTAATCCACTTTATCTAACCAATTATTAAATGCTGTTATTGTACCTGCCTTTTCTGGCAGCTCATTCTATGTGCCCACCACCCTTTGAGTGAAAAAAGGTGCCCCTCTGGTTTGTATAACAACATGCCCCTCTCACCTTCAACCTTTTTCCTATGATTTTAGATTCCCCAACACTGGACAAAAGACTCTGTGCATTCACACTATCTATTCCCCTCTTGGTTTTA
This sequence comes from Leucoraja erinaceus, assembly GCF_028641065.1. Classification (NCBI taxonomy): domain Eukaryota; kingdom Metazoa; phylum Chordata; class Chondrichthyes; order Rajiformes; family Rajidae; genus Leucoraja; species Leucoraja erinaceus. The sequence continues at coordinate 7,733,437 of NC_073409.1, forward strand.
CACACCCCCATAAGATCACGCGCAGCTTCCTGTACTCCATGGAATAAAGTCCTACCTTGCGCAATCTCTCCCTATAGCTCAGACCCTCAAGTCCTGGCAACATTCCCGTAAAACTTCTCTGCACTCTTTTCATGTTAACAACATCCTTCCTATGACAGGGTGACAAAAGCCAAACACAATGCTACAAAAGTGGCCTCACCAATGTCTTGTACAACAGTGACATAACGTCCCAACTTCTATACTTAATACCCTAACTGATGAAGGCCAATGTACCAAAAGCCTTGTTTATCGCCCTTTCAACATGCGCCTCCACGTTCAGGGAACTGTGTATCTGTGCTTCCAGACCCCCCCCCTACAACACTCCCAAGAGCAGAGAATTCACTACGAAGGTCTTGCCATGGTTTGACTTCCCATAATGCTACACCTTGCTGTTATCTGTATTAAACGCCACTAGCTATTCATCAGCCCACTACACATCTGGTCAAGAGTCAGCTGTAATTTTTGATAACGGCCAACACTATCTATGATACCATCCACTCCTCTGCCTAACTTCCATTTTTATACCAAACTGTACCTATTGATAAGATGCTGCACAAATGCCTTATTGTTTGATACATTTTCACTGACAGGTTCCACCTCAATCAAAAGATAGTATCTCTCAATCTCACACTGTAGTATTAGATTTATATTCTAATGTCTCCAGGATGGGAGAGATGAGTGGGGCAACATTCTTCCGTTCTTATCTGGCAACGGCGGGTTCGAAGAAGGGCAAAATACCAGAACACTCAATTGTCAGTTGAAACAACTCCAGGCACAGCTAGTATATATAACTGCTTCCATACAGCTCCAGTGACTTGAGTTCAATCCTGATTAGGACGGGTTTCAGGGGTTATGGGGAGTAGGCAGGAGAATGGGGTTGAGAGGGAAAGATAGATCTGCCATGATTGAATGGCAGAATAGACTTGATAGGCCGAATGGCCTAATTCTGCTCCTATAACATATGACCATGAACTGATCTTGGGTGCTGTTAATGTTGAGTTTGCATGGTAGTGTTGTGACTGTATAGGTTTCCCTATGTGCTCTGGATTCCTCCCAGATTCCAAAGATGTGCAAGTTAGTAGGTTAGTCAGATTGTATCTTGCCCTTGCACAGGTGGGTAACAGAATCTGGGGCTAGTTTTTGAGATTGTGGGATGACTAACCTGGAATTCATGTAGGATTAGAATGAATTGGTCGTTGATGAATGATACAGGCTCAATGGGCCGAAGGGCCTGTTTCGGGGCAGTATACCTCCACGTAACAGAAAGATACAAAAATAGTTGGAATTGGTGGGAAACCTGTTTACAGATATGAGTGGATAAATTAGTTGCACGAGTTAAAAAGGTTTGCTTTCATAAGCTGCCTGCCAAATGGAGTGAACATTAGCATTTTCCTCTCTGTAGACTTTACCGTTACGAATGCAATTTATTTGACTTTTTAATGAAATGAATATGGCCGTCTCCCCTGTTATTAGAGAGAAATGTATATCTTGCACCAGAATGATGATTAAAAACAATGCAATACAGTGTGGTTACTGGAACCTGTCCTAGATAATGACTCTTTTTACCATCTGTGCACCAGTGGCCTCCAGCTCCCTGGCCTTTGTGTGAAAAGGAGTTGAAAAACAGTGCCTGTAGATCACATTCCATTTGCTCTCAGGTGAGCCTATTTAAGTTTCCCTTTGAAGTCTGAAATGGAAATGTTTCAAATTCTTAAAAGTAAGACATTTCAGAGTATCATTAAAACAAGCTTATTGCCACAAAGAGATTAATCTTCATTTCCCATTCTAACTCAAGGGGCTGTTCCTTCAGTCTGCCTTGTAGGCTGAGCAGTCCAAATTATGTGGGTGTCTCAGTTGAGCAACTGGTAAAGCTCAGATACAGAGAACTACTGATGCTGGTTTACACACAAGGACACAAACTGCTGGAGTTACTCAGGCAGCATCCCTTTAGAATACGGATTGTTGAAGTTTTGGTTTGGGACACTTCTTCAGTCTGAATAAGGGTACCAACCTGAAACGTCACCTACCCATGTTCTGCAGAGATGTTACCTGACCCGCTGAGTTACTCCAACACTGGTAAAGCTGCTGACTCAGAGCTCCAGTGACTTGGTTTCAATTCTGATGTGATGATGTCTCTGTGGAGTTTTCATGCTCTCTCTGTGAACATGTGAGTATTCTAAGGGTGCTCTGGTTTCCTCCCACATCCTGAGAATGTGCAGGTGGTTAGGTATATTGACCATTGTTAATTGCCCCTAGAGTGTCGATCAATTTAATTCGAGTTTATTGGGACATGCACAAATACAATGCAGCATCTATGTGCCTGCAATGCTGCTGCATCACAGGCACATTGATGCAACAGTGCATTTGTGCAAAACAAGACATCAGTGTACAAACAGAATTAGTGAACAAATCCATGGTAGTGCAAGAGGTGGTCTGTAGTACCCATAGGTGAGGGGTAGAATCTGGAGGGAGTTAATGAGAATGTGAGGAGTATAAATAGGTTAACATAGGGTCGGTATTAATGAGTGCTTAATGGTCAGTTCAAACAGTGGGCCAAAGGGCCTGTTTCTGTGCTGTATCTCCATGACGCTATAACAGGTGGGCAGCTTATGCTCAAGATATTTGATGTTGTTCCCCTTCACGAAGCCGCAGTTACCCAGAACGTCTGTGTTGTGCTCACATTCTCCCGTCACTTGAAAACTGCAGCTAAGTTGCCATCTTTCCAGTGCAATCAAAATGATCGTTCTTGGATAGAAACTGCTGTCAGGCTGATCCCTGACTCCAGATGCTGCAGATTTATTACCGAATTTTGGGTGTTACTTTGTGCTGAAGTCAGAAAAATGAACAAGCCTGATCTAATGTCAAATCGGTTTCCAAGAATTGGTGAGAGATATTTTCAGAGGGAAGTATCTGCTGAGATCATGGAATTTCTTTCTGAACGGTTCCCAGGTGCAGAAGCATCACTCCGGGCAGTCATGTCTGCAGCCACATCCTGCATCCTCTGTTACTGTTCCAGGGCCTGATCTGTCCTCCTATGGACCAAAGGATCTGTTTCCTTTTCCCAACCTTATCCTGTCTCCACAGCAGGGAGAACACTCTCCAACACAGGCTACTTGAGGTCATTCCTAATGATCACAGCCACACATACATACATTAGCAGACAAGTTGCAACATTAGAGTATGCCAATATTTACAATAGAAAAAAGGGTGACATAGTTGCGCAGCATTCGATTTGCTGCCTTACATCGCCAGAGACCCAGGTTTGTTCCTGACTACGGATGCTATCTGTGTGGAGTTTGCACGTTCTCTCTGTAACTGCATGGGTTTTCTCTGTGTGCTGTGGTTTCCTCCCACGCTCCAAAGACATACAGGTTTGAAGATTAATTGGCTTGGTAAAATTGTAAATTGTTCCTAGTGTGTAGGATAGTGCTGGTGTCGGAGGTGGTTGCTAGTCGGCACGGACTCTATGGCCTGTTATCACACTTTATTTCTAGTCAAAAAAGTCTGAAGAATGGCTTGACAGAAAAGTCACTGAAACTAATGGTAAATCAGTGGGGGGAACTTCTCACTAAAGGTAATGGAGAAAATGGCAATATGACAAGACAAATTCCAAGGACTAGCTTGGATTCCAGTCCAGGTTTTGGTGGAAGCAAATACATCAGCTGTGATCTCTGTCAGTACTTTTGATCTGGGAACTGATCCCCTAGATGGGAAAATGATTGCTCTGTTATTTTAGAAAGCTGGGAGAAAGAAACCAGGTAAGTAACGCCCAGTCAGGCTAAAGTCTGTCACAGGAGGTCACTGGAGTTAAGGACACAGTCACTGAACCCATTGAAAATTTCAGCTCGTTCGAAAGGTCGAATGGACTTACAAAAGGCCAGACACATCTGACAAACTTTGATAAAATATGCTGTGGGCAGGAGAGTGTACCCGAGTCTTTTTTTAATGTATATGTGTTTAATTTATACGGTGTTCTGAACAGCGTTTGATACATTTCCCCGAAGTTGTTAGTAAAAACTGAGCCTCATGAAAGTGAAGGGGAATTGTTGAGTAGGATTTATGAGTGGAATGGAGTTGTGATGGCCCATGAGAACTACTTGGAACCACATCAATCAACATTTTTAGACTACAGACAGTCAAAAGGATACCTCAAACACAGTAAGTGTGGCAGCGTTGAATTACAAGGACGTTAGTAGTTGGAAGGAATGGAGAAAACTGTAATTATGTATTTCACTGTAGCCAAGCTTGAAGTCATCCACTTTGGACCGGAGATGGCTGAAGCACTTTTTAAAGTGTGGTGAAAGGCTGCAATTACTGCAGATCCAAAGAGATTTACAGAACCATGTATGTAATCATTAGAATATAATGGGCAAGAACAGAAACTAGTGCAAGGCCTAATGAAAAGCATGAGTATACAGCGAATGGACTGGAGGACAACTGGACAAAGGTTCTGTTGAGTGTTCTGGACCTAACTTTTGGAAGCATTGCCCCAAATTCTGAATGCTAGTCCAATGAACGCTTTGTCTGTTGACGCACGGTGTAATGGTTCCGTTGTCGCTGATGCCAAAAGCCATCTGATCCTTCTCTCCCAAGGCCGGAGAGTGGAGGATGAGAGGCGGAAGGTGGGATCAAAAACCAGTGCACTGTTGTTAGGATGGTGGTGGCTGGGTTCAGTATCTGGGAGATTTGGGGATCATACGATGTCCAATTGCAGGGATGGCTGTTTAAGATCGCCCCTTGGCAAACTGGGTGGAAGAGTATAGAGTGGGGTGATATGCACCATGAGAACATGGACCGTGCTATTGTGAGTGGGGCAAGGGTATGGAGGGCCCAACACTGTTACTATCACATACCGTAGGTGTCTTGTTCTATGTTCCCAGATCTTGTCTCTTGTCCCCAGATCATCTCCAGGAGAACAAAATCCAACATCCTCTCCAATACTTCAGGGACCTTGCCTGGGTCAAGTCTCATATTGCGCAACAAGACATTAAAACCGAGAATGCTAGAAATACTCAGCCGATCAGTCAGCATCTCCAGAGTGGGAAATAGAGTTAAGGGCCTGTCCCACTGTACGAGCTAATTCAAGAGCTCTCCCGAGTTAAAAAAAAAATCAAACTCGTGGTAAGCACGTAGAATGTACGTAGCGGGTTCATCGGAGCTCGGGACGCCTCTTAGCGGCTCGTAACGCTAACGGCAGGTACTCGGGAAACGCGGTAAGCTCATGAAGGCTCGTGAAGATTTTTCGACATGTTGTACATGTGTAAGGAACTGCAAATGCTGGTTTAAACCGAAGATAGACACAAAAAAGCTGGAATAAATCAGCGGGTCAGACAGCATTTCTGGAGAAAAGAAATAGGTGACGTTTCGAGTCGGGAAGAAAAGTTTCTCCAGAGATGCTGCCTGACCCGCTGAGATACTGATCGCTTTTGTTCACCAAGGTTATTTCAGAGGAAACAGGTTTCTGGACTTAAAACATAGATCATCCACATTTCCACTGAACACTGAATAACACAAGGCTACATGGCCTACAGCTGTTCTCCTGTACAGTAATTATAGACCACTGCTCTCTGTAATTTGTCCATCAGATAATGTTGTGTTCTTGCTGTCACAATCTTATATTCTACTGTTGTCCATCTCCTCAAAAGCTTTCAAGGGTCGAGATACACATCAATCTCATTACACTGCCATTGCTTTGGAAAATAACGTTCCATGTGCCTTAGATATTAAAAAAAAATTTGTGTTAGATTCCATTTCATAGTTATGCAAATGCCAACTAATTTGTCCTGTGTTGTAGTCTTTGTACGTTTTCTATCCATCCTTAAGGGCCTGTCCCACTTTCAAGACCTAATTCACGACCTCTGCCGAGTTTGTCCTTGACTCATACTCGCAGCATGGTCGTCACAAGGTCGTAGGAGCTCGTAGGAGGTCGTAGGTAGGTCTTAGGTAGGTCGTGATGCTAGTCGTAGGTCCTTGTGGCATCAAGTAGGTCGGGGTGTTTTTCTAGCCTGATGAAAAATGTCCACGAGTAAAAAAGGTTGTGAATCAGCATGCGCCGCCAGTTTTATAACGCTCCTTTATAACAGTTGCAATTTTAAAGGAGATTAAAAACTCGCAAATGCAAATAAAACAAACTTTGAAAAGAGACGTTCTCCACCTTTAGTGGGGAAACATAGCCTCATTAATGTTCAAAGTATTCTAAAAGGTTTTGATAAATCCTCCTTGTCGGAATAAAATAAATGGATTCATTGCATTGAAGATAAGATCCCGAGACAAGTTCAATCTGGCAACGTTTAAATATATTATGTGACAAGAATTGAAAAACTTGACAGATACTTTTACTATTTTTCAAGTGACTGCAATTAATTTTAATTTTTGTTGTCTTCCTTCTTGTCTTGGAGGAAAACTCCTGCCAACTAAGGTCAGTAACATTTCCAAAAATATTGGAGCATGGATTAGACTTGGCAACGTTTCTGCCTGTGAGTCAGAAGGTTTATGTGTTCTAGCCCCCCCTCTAAACTTTGAACATGCAATGGCAGTGCAGTGCAGTACAGTCAGTGCAAAAGTAAATGAGTGTATGAACTAACCATACAACCCTAATCCTACCTCAATAACAAAGCACTATGGACCACCTCATGCACTACAGATCCACTACTGATTTACCAGTAACTGGTGGTCTGGCACCTCCTTTAATCCGGACAAAATTACGAGAGTGCACTTGAAACCACTCTGGGAAGTCCACCCTAGGCCGGGTGAGGTGGCCTCGTCGGGACTTCCACGGCCGATTGGCAGACCGAATTTTCCCCCTGCAGCCGGGATTCTGGAACTCCGGCCCGGCTGGAGGCGGCAGATCCGTTCCCATAGCCGACTTCAGCGGGCGACTTTGTGAGCCGTATCCAGGCGGGCCGTTTCGCTACACGTTCAGCTCTCAGAGCCCACGTCCTTTGTTGGTCCAGCAAGGCTCTGGAACTAAGGGTGCCGTAAAATCGGTGGTGGACCTGTACCACAAACTTATTTTATTGCTAATTGTGTTTTGCACGAATGTGCTTTTATTGCACAATTTTCTTTCTCTTTAGTCTTGCAGGAGTTATGTGTACTTTATGTTTTGTGTGTTGTCTGAGTCTGTGCCTGTGATGCAGCCGCAAGCAACATTTTCATTGCACCTGTATCTCACTATACTTGTGCTTATGACAATAAACCTGGCTTGATTTGACTTGACTTGACTTGACTTGGTGCACTGTCAAAGGTGGTGGCCTCCTTCATTTGATGCGTTGTGTTTGGAGTTCAGGTGGGCGCTGAAGTTATGGGCATTTCGCTGAGAAGAAGCAGTTTAATACGCAAGTACTGGTGCCTTGGCCAACTTTCATGTCGTAACCAGTGCCCACAAGTAATAATAAACTCACATGATCATTCATCTCATTTACCATTTGTAGAATCTATCCAGTTGACCTTTTATCAGACATACTAAGGGACTGTGGTACACTGTGAAATCGACAGAAGGGTGGAGGGTTGGGTGTTTATGCGTGCTATTTTCGTGATATTTATTTTAGTTGTTTATCTTTTAATATTTTACCTTGTATGTATCGTTAGCTTTTAGAAATGTTTGAATGGTGCACTGACTGGCTGACATTTTTTAATTTTGTTGTACATGGTTCATGTTACAATGACAATAAAGAAACTATTCTATTCTATTCTATATTCTGTGAATTCCAAATATATAACAAAACGCTATATAATTTATCAAATTTCTCGTAGAAAATCAGGTGGAACTGCTAACTGTACAAAAGCTTCCCATCCACAGAAGATTTAGCTTATTTTTTGCAAACCTTTGCGTTTTTATAGTAAGATGTTAACACATAACATGTGTGCCCTGTCCACCTCTCCCCCGCTCTCCCTGCAGCTTGACAGTAATGTGTTTTCTCTCCTTGCTGGTTTGTGACACTGTCCAAGTACAGTGAATAACACTAAAGTGTACTTGGCCTTTGAGGGGTACTTTACATTATGATGGTGCACATGGTTTTAATTTTAGAGATACAACTCGGAAATGGGCCCTTCAGCCCACAGGGTCCGCGCCGACCAGCGATCCCCATACACCCGCCAGGGACAAGTTACAATTCTTATTGAAGCTGATTAATCTACAAACCTGTACGTCTCTAGGCTGTGGGAGAAAACCGGAGCGCCCGGAGAAAACCCACGCAGCCACAGGGAGAACGTACAATCTCCGTACAGACAACACCCGTAGTCAGGATGGAACCTGCGTCTCTGCCACTGTAATCACACGCTGTCCTGTGAAGGTGTGTGAACAAGGAACGTGCAAGGAACCAGCAGAATACGGGGAGGGACGGCACTTCTGGAGCCCAGCAGCTTAATTAGTGATGTTGGATGTCTGCAATCAGCAGCTGGGAAAACTCACATGGAGCCAAGAGTGCGTTCAATCAAATCTGAAGCTGATTAGGAAGGAATTCAATTCTTGTTTATCTCTGACTCTTTACAGCAGCAACCAAGGTGGAAATATTATTTGTATGGAATAATTGATTGGCATGGTACACAATGCATAAAGGACTAACTTTGTTCAACATCTGTTTCCATACAGAATTTCCTTGATCTGTACACTGCTTAGACAAGTGGCTTATATTTCTGATTTGTATCCATTATCTGGTAACATGAGGCCAGGGATAGTTCCCACTCTGTTGCCAATGCTGCGCGCATTGTGTCAGATTGTCCCCATGATCTGGGCTTGGCTGCTCCCCGCTGGCGATATTCCAGGGTCGACAGGTTCCAACTGGTGCTCGCATTCTGGGGCGGATGGTGGGACGGGAGATGTCTACGGCTCTGAACGCTGTTGAGACCAAAACAACTACTGAAAACAAAGTAAAGTCTTCCACTTCACAGAGACGGTTCACAGTTCACTGGTCGGTCTGGGCAAGTTCCTGTGTCCACTCCCTGACTCTATGAGAGCAAATAATCTTCGAGCGAATTTGATGGAAATAGACAAAAAAGTGCAGGACGAAGAGAAAAAGGATGGGCCAGAACCATTCTTCAGACACATTTGATTTGATTATAACATTTGCTGATCTGTTTTTTTTGTTACTGACTCAATGACAGATTTGAGATCTTTCATAGCTCTGTGCTCTAACCATCGAATCTTCTTTTATTTCAGCATTTGATGTGTTCTGGTCTCTGGTGTCTGGTGGAGGAAGACCTGCCATGCAAAACAAAATTGGATCCTCCCTTAGACGGAACGGAGTGTGGTGTTGACAAGGTGAGTTCACTGCCTGTCGTGTTCTATTAGACCCAGTATTACTGTACATTTGTGTGAAACCCTTATAGATTTACCATGGGCCAAGCACTCCGAGTAGTCCTATTCCAGAAAACCTGGCACGGTGGCCATGTACATCGGTTCATAAATTCATAAGTGATTAGGAGCAGAATTAGGCCATTTGGCCCATCAAGTCTATTCAGCCATTCAATCATGGCTAATCTATCTTTCCCTCTCAATCCCATTCTCCTGCCTTCTCCCCATAACCCCTGACACCCGTTGTGAGTGAACAAACTGCTTGTTGAACAAACAGACTGCAGCTGAATTTGCAACAAAAAAAGGAGAGAAATTTGAGCTCCATAACTCAGCAAAGTGGGCAGTCATTTGGGTTGGAAACCCTTCCTCTGGATTCTTGCCTCATAGCTCCAGTAGTATGGGTTTAATCGTGATTCAGGTGAAGTCTGCACATTCTCCATAGGTTTCCTCAGGGTGCTTCTGTTTCCTCCCACATCCTATACGGGAGGTTGGTTGGTGGGTTGTGTAGGAACAAAGAATTGCAGATGCTAGGTAATACACAAAACAACACAAAATATAGGCTTAACTCAGCAGGTCAAGCAGCATCTCTGGAGCACTTGGGCCAGCCGTGGAGGCCAAGTCAATTGATATTTTTAAGGTGGAGTTTGACAGATTCTTGATTAGTAAGAGAGTCAGGGGTTATGAAGAAAGGCAAGAGAATGGGGTGAAGAAGGAAAGATAGATCAGCCATGATTGAATGGCGGGGTAGACTTGATGGACCGAATGGCCTTATTTCACTCCTTGAACTTCTGAACTTCTGAAATGCATATTGTCGTAGTATCATACAGCACAGAAACAGACACTATATGCCGTGAGTCCACTCAAACCCTCAACCACCCATTTGCAAGAATCCTACATTGACCCCAAATGTTTATCCTCCCATATTCCCATTAAATTCCAAGATACAATACAATACAATACAATTTATTTGTTGTCATTTGAACCCAGAGGTTCAAACAAAATTTGGTTTCTGCAGTCATACAAACAAGAAGAAGAACCAAGACACAACACAATTTACACAAACATCCATCACAGTGAATCTCCTCCTCACTGTGATGGAAGGCAAAGTCTTATCTCTCCCCTGCACTCCTCATTCTCCTCCCGATGTCAGAGTCAAAGCCCCCTGCTGGCGATGGTAAATAAATCCCGCGGCAATTATAAAGCCACGCTGGGTGATGCAAGGCCGCACTCCGGGTGTTGGTGTTGGAGCCCCCGGTGTGCGCTGGCAAGTCCCGCGGCCATTTAAAGCCGCGCCGGGGCGATGTAAGGCCCCGCTCCAGGTCATCCTCAACCCCGCAAATCGGGCGGGAAAAGTCGCCGTTGCGGAAGCCCCGAAAAGCAGTCTCCCACCAGGGACCCGCGGGCTCCCGGTGTCACCGTCCACAGCCCCCGAATCTCCTGGGTCGGGCCGCAGCAGCGCGCCACCACAGCTCCTCCCGCTCCGAACTCGGCCAGCTCCACGATAGTGGGTAAGTCCGCAGGCTCCGCGACTGGAGCCTCAGGTCGTTCCGGTTGGAGGCCGCTCCACGGTGCTCGGCCCCAACGACAACGGAGACCCGACATGGGGAAAGGTCGGGTTCTCCGTGCAGGGGAAAGATTTTAAAAAAGTTTCCCCCCCCCGCCCCCCCATACTACCACCCATCTACAGATTGAGAGCATCTTACAGTGGGTCCATGGCTGTACAAGACACTGAGGCCACTGACTGCTCCACATGGGTCCATCCAAGGAGAATTTCGGAAATGGTGATCAGAGAACCAAGTTTCCCGTGCGTTTGTGTCCTACCCAGTGGAGGATTGTTTTGTTTACAGGATGTGGGGCCAGGAACAAGAACAAGGGGGCGTGTGGCAAGAGCTGGCGCCGAAGATGTGTAATTTCCCTCAGAAACAGATTCCTAACCTGGTACTAAATGCTCTGTGTGTGGCCAGCCAACCAATTTTAAAACACTGTTTCCCATCTCCAAGTGGGGGGCAGAGTCCAAGTGGCAGGTGTTGGGACTGGCAGCACTGCCCCAGGATACAGCCCTCCCTCAGAAACTTACTCCACAATGTACGCTGCGGACAGTGTCCTTGTACTGAACCTTTACCTCACTTGCTCCAGTTTCTCTGGTAAGGAAAATGCAAGCTTCAGAGAGTTTGAATAACTCTTGATGTAAATCTTGAGGCCTCAGTTCCTGTGACCCCAGCAGAACCCATGCCAAGTACAGTCAAGGTTCAGCAAAGTCTTTTTTAGAGGCCTCTTTAAGGTGGAATTCTGCAGCTGATGATAACTAAGTGTAACAGGGAATGAGATGTGTATTGGCCTCGGTACACTCCACTTATCTTTGCTGAGGCACAGCATGTCCTGCTTTTAAATCGAAGGAGCAGTGGCGACGAGAGAGATGGAGCTAAGAGATTTGGGAATCCATGCACACAACCCAATAATAGCCAGAGGAAAGTTACAAAAAAACAATCGCGAAGGTTAATTAAATTTTTCAATTCAGCAGGCTGCAATGTTTAAAGGGCTGAAAGTTATCTTGCAAGCAGGGTCGATCATACCTGGAGTTACTCTGGAATAGCAATGTGGCATTTTATTGCAAATTAGAAATTGGAAGTTTCAGATAGAGGAATGGTTCAGCTTGCATTGCAATGGAGTTTAGTCTAAAGCACGAAAATTGACCATCATTGGATCAATCGCTGCCACTGAGACCCTGTATATTTGGTGATGGGAAGCAGTGTGTGAATAGCTGGGTACCAGCACAAGTCACTTAGCACCACCACACAAATCTGGGCCACATCACTAGTGATGAAGAGTTTTTTTATTTGAGTCATAGAATCAAGCAGCATGGAAGCAGACCATTCGGCCCAACATGCCCTCGCCGACCTTGCGTGCCCCATCTATCAATGTTTTCCAAAGATACTGCTTGTCCCATCGAGTTAATCCAGCACTTTGTGTCTTTTTTTGTAAACCAGCATCTGTAGTTCCTTCTTTAGACATGATTTGCATTTTTTTACATGCTACGCCATATTATAATAGATTTTCCAGTGAACCCGATGAGTTTAACAGAAGCAGATGTGCAAGTACTCCGGACCCTGGCTCTGGATGCAAACCTGACCTCTGGTCTGCTGGACCCTGTCTCCAATAACAACCCTTTGTCCAGCTCCCAGCTCACATTGTGGTCGAACGAGTGAGCCCAATGTCAAACCAGCATAACTCCCAAACACTTGGAGACCGGACTATCAGAGTTTTACTCAACAGGGCAGCACGGCGGCGCAGACATAGAGTTGCTGCCTTATAATGCTTACAGCGCCAGAGACCCGGATTCGATCCCAACTACGGGTGCTGTCTGTACCAAGTTTGTACATTCTCCCCGTGACCGCATGGGTTTTCTACGAGATCTTCGGTTTCCTCCCGCACTCCAAAGATGTACACGTTTGTGGGTTGATTGGCTTGGTATAAATGTAAATTGTCCCTAGTGTGTGTTGGACAATGTTAATATGAGGATCTCTGGTCGGTGTGGACTCGATGGGCTGATGGGCCTGTTTCCACGCTGTATCTCTAAACTAAACTAAAAATTAAAGATTTCATCTCCAATTTGACTCAATCTTCCTGCACAAAATATTGGGAATATGGGAGCTCCACCATCAATACGTATCACAATCTCTGTTCCACATCCCCCAGCTTGGTCACCTCCTAACTTTCCAGTAACCTCTTGGGATGTTTCTTGAATCTGTCTACTATTAATGATTGGATTTTGAAATCACTTTGTGGGTGTGCTGGTGCAGATTTTAACAAAGGCTCTGTCTTGTCGTTCAAGTGGTGCAGATCAGGGAAGTGCGTCAGCAAAACGCCTATCCCTGAGCACCTGGATGGCGACTGGAACAGCTGGAGCCAGTGGAGTATGTGCAGCCGCACCTGTGGAACCGGAGCCAGGTTCAGGCAAAGAAAATGCGACAACCCCCCGTAAGTTGATTCCACTAGAAAGCGGGCTGTGAGTTCTCATTGTGTTGAGATGGTTGCCTTTGGCCATGTGCATCTGGCAACCCTGAGCCCAGGCACATGGTGCCAATTCTTCAGTGTCAGCGACATGTGTTAAATACAGGAAGCCACTCCTTCACCTCAATTATGCTTTCGAACTAAGAATTAACCCCAAGACGGTAGCAAAGTTTGTGATTAATGTTTGGTTAGTCCTTACATAGAAACATAGAAACATAGAAATTAGGTGCAGGAGTAGGCCATTCGGCCCTTCGAGCCTGCACCGCCATTCAATATGATCATGGCTGATCATCCAACTCAGTATCCCGTACCTGCCTTCTCTCCATACCCTCTGATCCCCTTGGCCACAAGGGCCACATCTAACTCCCTCTTAAATATAGCCAATGAACTGGCCTCAACTACCCTCTGTGGCAGAGAGTTCCAGAGATTCACCACACTCTGTGTGAAAAAAGTTCTCCTCATCTCGGTTTTAAAGGATTTCCCCCTTATCCTTAAGCTGTGACCCCTTGTCCTGGACTTCCCCAACATCGGGAACAATCTTCCTGCATCTAGCCTGTCCAACCCCTTAAGAATTTTGTAAGTTTCTATAAGATCCCCTCTCAATCTCCTAAATTCTAGAGAGTATAAAGCAAGTCTATCCAGTCTTTCTTCATAAGACAGTCCTGACATCCCAGGAATCAGTCTGGTGAACCTTCTCTGCACTCCCTCTATGGCAATAATGTCCTTCCTCAGATTTGGAGACCAAAACTGTACGCAATACTCCAGGTGTGGTCTCACCAAGACCCTGTACAACTGCAGTAGAACCTCCCTGCTCCTATACTCAAATCCTCTTGCTATGAAAGCCAACATACCATTCGCTTTCTTTACTGCCTGCTGCACCTGCATGCCTACCTTCAATGACTGGTGTACCATGACACCCAGGTCTCGCTGCATCTCCCCCTTTCCCAATCGGCCACCATTTAGATAATAGTCTGCTTTCCCGTTTTTGCCACCAAAATGGATCCTTACCGCGCAGTTGCGTACAAATTATCGTGTGCAGTTCCTGACGCCCCATTACAGGAAAGATGTGTTCAAGAAGGAACTGCAGATGCTGGAAAATCGAAGGTAGACAAAATTGCTGCAGAAACTCAGCGGGTACGGCAGTATCTATGGAGCGAAGGAAATAGGCAACGTTTCGCCCCGAAACGTTGCCTATTTCCTTCGCTCCATAGATGCTGCCGTACCCGCTGAGTTTCTCCAGCAATTTTGTCGACCACAGGAAAGATGTGGAAGCTTTAAAGGGTGCAGAAGAACTTTACCACAATGCTGCCTGGATTAGTGGGTATGAGTTATAAAGAGAGTTTGGACAAACTTGGATTTGCTGGAGGTTGAAGGATTGATTCATAAAATAATGAGAGGTGTAGATAGGGTAGACAGTCAGGATCCTTTTTCCCCAGGATGGAAGTGTCAAATGCTAGAGAGTTTAGCTTTACTGTGAGCGGGACAAAGTTTAAAGATGGGTGGGGTAGGTTTTTTGACACAGACAGTGGTGGGTACCTGGAATTATTAATGGCTAGTAAGTGAAAATAGTTACCAACTAACTACTCACCCTGCAATTAGTTCAATAAACAAAGGCAAGAAATGGGATTAATGTGAATGGATGGTTGAAGGTCCATCGCGGACTGAATGGGCCAAATGACATGTTTCTGTGCTGCATCCCTCTCTGTGAGGATGACAATAATGGAGAAGGTCATTGAGTGGTGTGTGGTCACTTTTGCCTGCCTGGGCAAGTACAAGTTTGACGATGCTTTGCACTTTGTGCTTTCTAGCCCAGGTCCAGGAGGAACAAACTGTCTGGGAGCCAATGTAGAGCATAAGGTTTGTGAGAATGTACACTGCACCAAAGGGCAGCGCAACTTCCGAGATCAGCAATGCCAGTCCCAGGACAGGCAAGGTCAGAAGAAGAGAAAACACTGGACTGCAGTCCTCAACGATGGTGAGCATGTGCTGGACTATGTGTTAAATAAAAAACCTCTACACTGCCAAAGGTCGCTGATGGAAAGGTTGGTTAACCTTTGGGTTAATTCCTCTGCAAGTCCCTGTGGGTACCTTAAGTTACAACTTACCCAAAACTATCCCCACCCCATCACCATGACTAAACATACTGGAAATGTGCTGAGCTCAGTATCTTCACTATCAGCAGCTTGCTACCTTTGAGGAACCCTGGTGTTTTGGGCATGAAGCACATGTGTGTGGTCAGGGATGGAAAGCTTTGCTGATTTTACGAGCAGTGAATAAATAGCTGAGGAAAGTGTTTCCAAAGTGCGAAATGAACGACGCGACTACTCTTGCCTTTTTTGTTTAAATTCTTCTCCAATTTTCATTTAATTCCAACCAAATTTGTTTCCACACTGTTATTTTAATGTCCTAAAGCACCACATGTGTAAACAAGGCAAGGTGGGTAATCTGCAACTTGAGACGATTATGCCATGTTCACTTTTCCCGAGTGTTGAACAACAGAGAACCCTCTTGTTATTTTGTAAACTTTTCACGAGCTGGAAAGAAAGATGGGACTGTTTCTCACTGGCTTGGAAAAGATGGTGGGAAGTTGCCAAGCTGCCCAGTTGCTTAGAACTCTGACCCAGAACTTGCCAAGTGGCTTTTTCTTGGAATTTGGAATAAATTAAATGTTATTTGGCACAAGTGGCCACAAGTGGGGAAGTTGGGGAGTGGGGGAGGGGGGGGGGGGGGGGGGGGGGGGGGGGGGGGGGGGGTATAACTTTTACTTTCACCGCTCTTTGAAATCTATGAAAATAAAAATGAATCCCGAACAAGCAGCAGATCTGCAATATATCAGCACTCGGGAAGCTGAAATTCACCCTCTTAAAATCACGAAGCACAATAGCTGACGTGAAATTGTGGCCCAAATGGCAGCAGGTTCTCTGTAATTCAGTGCAAAGTGCAGCTTTCAACAGAGGATTAACTTGAAGGCAGGAAACACCGTAGAATTTTGAGGGCAAACGTCCAGTGGTTTCAGAGAATGATCCATTTAGGAGAGTCCAGAACCAGAGGCCATTGCCTCAGAATAAAAGGATGTACCTTTAGAAAGATGAGAAGGAATTTCTTAACTCAGAGGGTGGGGAGTCTGTGAAATTCATTGCCACAGATGGTTGTGGAGGCCAAGTCGATGGATATTTTTATGACAGAGAGTGACAGATACTTGATTAGTAACCTTGTCAAGGGTTATGGGGAGTAGGCAGAAGAATGGTGTTGAGAGGGAAAGATAGACCAGCCATGATTGAATGGCGGAGTAGACTTGCTAGGTCGAATGGCCTAATTGTGCTCCTATAACATAAACTTATTATGAGAGGCACACTGGCATGCATGTTCCAGACAAGAAGAAGGCTTTCAATGGCTTTCAACAGCACCTCTCATAGCTGACTGATCTTATGAAGAATTAGCAGTGAAAATCGGAACAATGTCATGTTGCAAACTGGCCGATTGCTTGGTGCGAAAAGCTTATTAAAACTGGAAAGTTGGCCGTTGGAGTCTCCAGCCCTGCACAATAGTTTGTATAAAGCGCTAGTGTACAGCCAAGTCTGGAGGGATTGAGACTTGGCTGTTTCTCAGTCAAAGCAACAGCTCAGGCATGCTAGTACTTTGACTTTGGCTCTCTCTTCCAAACATAGTGCTATTGAAATTGGCCCATGGTAACATAACTGGCACTCACCTAAATTCTTCCTGGGCCAACCTCCACCCCTTATATCAAATGAGTTTATAATTGGTTTATTTTAGTTCAGAGATACAGCGCAGAAACAGGCCCTTCGGCCCACCTGCTCTGCGCCGACCAGCAATCCCCGTACACTAACATTATCCTACACGCACACACACTAGGGACAATTTACATTATTTACTGCAGCCAATTAGCCTAAAAACCTGTTATGCCTTTGGAGTGTGGGAGGAAACCGGATCACCTGGAGAAAACTCACGCGGTCACGGGGAGAACGTGCAAACTCCGTACAGACAGCACCCGTAGTCAGGATTGAACCCGGGTCCCTGGCGCTGTAAGGCAGCAACACTACCGCTGCACCATATCTGCAATACATCAGCATGCAGGAAGATGAACATCACCCTCTTATCATCATGAAACACAATAGCTGGTGTGAATTTGTGGCCCAAATGGCTGCTACTCTTCACAGTCATCCTGTGAACTGGTATTGGAAGGCAGAGAGATGGAGAGACTGCCGTGGCAGAGCTGGGCGCTTGCGAAATTCAGGCCAGATTGCGCCCTTCAACACCACACATGGAGGTAGAGGGAACAATGTGGTACTTTTGACAAATCTGGATTTAGTGACTGAACAGACTGCTCCTTGCCCTGATTTAGCGGAGTGTAATATTTGCCATATTTGTGTGCGCAGAATGATGAATCACATCTTGCAGTTCACATCCTGAATTGCCAAAGATTTATTTTGAAGTGAATAACATGCGACGGTGAAATAAATCATCAAACCTTGTTTCCTTGCAAGTGACGGGGAAGGAATTTAAAAAAAAATGTCTCTGTTAGACTTCCCTTATTGCTTCATGCTGGAGAGACTTAAACTCTGGTACATTTGCGTTAGGGAATCCCTTGCAAATTAAACATTTGGATCCATCTTAAGTGGTGCATATCAAGGACCGCCGATTCTGTCATTCTAGTAAAGCCGGCAAACAGTGTGGGAAATCGGCAGGGCCCTCAAACAACTTTTAATGAACCAGGCAAAGTAGGATGGATATTTGCTCGATAAACCCTTGCTGCCGCAAGGGTTTATCGAGCAAATATCCATCCTACTTTTCCTGGTTCATTAAAAGTTGTCCCTGCACACACTGGAGAAATGGTACAAAATGATGAAAAAGTGCAGCAGTCACTGAGCCTGGTCCTCAAGTTTGGTTTAGAGATACAGATAGAGCAGGCAGCATCTCTGAAGAACATGGATAAGTGGGACATAGAAACATAGAAACATAGAAATTAGGTGCAGGAGTAGGCCATTCGGCCCTTCGAGCCTGCACCGCCATTCAATATGATCATGGCTGATCATCCAACTCAGTATCCCGTACCTGCCTTCTCTCCATAACCCCTGATCCCCTTAGCCACAAGGGCCACATCTAACTCCCTCTTAAATATAGCCAATGAACTGGCCTCAACTACCCTCTGTGGCAGAGAATTCCAGAGATTCACCACTCTCTGTGTGAAATGTAAGGTCTCTAGTGAGGAGCCTTAACCATCCGAAACATCACCTATCCATGTTCCCCAGAGACGCTGCCTGACCTGCTGAGGTACTCCAGCACTTTGTGTCCTTATACCGTTTGTGCCACTACCTATTACATCGAGACCGTGTTATAACTGAGCTGTAACGGCGTTGACTATCCCTGATAAAAACTAATAGCTTGAGCATGATCAATGTGAAAACTGACCACTGGCTAGAGTCACGCCTTGTGCTAAGAAAGATGTTAGTAATTGTGAGACGTCTGTAGAAAAAAACAAGTTTGTCCCCTCCCTGTTCCATGTGGGCAAAGCAGATTTCCTGGGATACTAGCTGGTTCTGTGGCTTTTCCAGGAAGAATGTAGCACGCTGAACGATTCCTGCTGCAGGGAGAGAAGCCAACATTTCATTGTGCTGCGATCCATGTGCATCACATGGCACCAGTCCATGTTTAGTGAAATGAAGAGGCCATTGTGGCCAAGCACAGTTCATGGTAAGAAATGCCTCTCAAGAAGAAGCAGTTGCTTTAAGAAGATCATTTTACCTTCACTTAGTATTTTCACTATCCTTTGCAGCAATAGTTGGTTTTGTTAGGTTCACCCTTTCTTCCTTTTTCTTCTGAGTTGCAGTTGTTTCCATTCCTTCCATCTCCCAGTCCCCCCAGTCTTACTTCCAACAATAATGAGATACACGCCTTGAATAACTCCATAGGAAACTGCACTTAAAACATCGGCCCTCCCCTCCCGAATGTTGGTCAGTTAGAAAATAATTTAGGGTGCAAAGGATGCAGAGCTACCAGCAACGGTGTCAGGAAGCTACACATACATTCTAAGGCAAACCAGTGTTGTGTGCGGGTGAGGAGTCGACTCTGGGGAGAGTGGATGAGAACGTGGGGAAAATAAAATGAGATTAGTCTGGGATTATTCTTATTTTAACAGTTGTACTCTTGGTCAAAATAAGTTATGTGGTCATTTCATAGCACCCTACAAATAAACATATTTCATTTAGGTTTGCAGAGAAATATCTGGTGCATTGATAGATGGATAGGATCTTCTTAATAAAAGGACACACACCACTGGAGTAACTCAGCAGGTCAGGCAGGATCTCGGGAGAACATGGATAGATGACATTTTGTGTGGAGACCCTTCTTCAGACATGTCTAGAGATGACACTTAGCCTGCTGGATTACCCCAGCACGTTATGTCCTTGTGTGTAGTTAATCAGCATCTGCAGGTCTTTGTTTCTAGTTTCTTACAAAGCCATTGCACCAAACACAGCACTAAATCTTAGAAATAAATGTATCAGATCAGATGGACATCCTCAATAATTAGTAGATATAGCAAGAATTTAAAGCTACTGTACTAGCTACCTCATTGGAGACTCTCAGACTATCTTTAATGGGGCTTTACCAGACTTTATCTCGCACATAACATTATTCCCTTTATCATGTATCTGTACAGTGTGGATCATAATCATGTGTGGTCTTTCTGCTGACTGGTTAGCACGCAACAAAATCTTTTCGCTGTACCTCGGTACATGTGGCAATAAAGTAAACCAAACTAAACTGAACATAGTAGACTTGGGCACTCAATGTGAGCAAGATTATTTACAGTAAACCCAAACATCTAACTGATGTGCCAGCACATCTGACACCACAAATTACCCACATTTTGAATTCAACAGCGGTACAGACATCACCCAAATGCTTTTGGCCTGTGGAGCAGAGTGTAATTGTTGCACGAGTTACAGAGATAGTCCAAGGATGATTTATTCAGACCAAGGATCATTTAAAGGTCTGCTGTATTCACTTATTAAATATGAATCCTATTTGAATTAATTCCCTTATTGTAACATTGCTTCTCCTTGTAACTGCAAGAAACTGGATCCATGCCACGAGATGTTAATAACTGGATGTGATCTGACTTTGCTAAGCAGAACTTCTTTCTTTTTCAGACATGCCTTGTGCTTTGTTTTGCTCCCCCTTTGGGAAAGATTCCCCTGTCCTGATAGCTGAGCGAGTCCTGGATGGCACTCCATGTGGACCGTACGAGACAGATCTCTGTGTGAATGGCAAATGCAAGGTGAGCACTTACTCTGTGGAGCTTTGTTTTAGAGAGCAAGCAGTCGTAACGTGACAGATCTGTTCATTCAATGATGTTAGCTCACAGATTAATATGTGCATTGCTATGTCTGCTAATTTAATGCAGGTCGCCTTATAATTCTTGCGGTCTCTGTGAAATGACACAGAAAAGCAATTTCAAAGAGGTTATGAGGTTAATACAACCTATCCGATGGTCTTATCCTTCATGAAATTAAGTGTCGTCATGGAGATCAGATCAGTGGTATTTTCTTCTTGTTGACATTTCTAGTTAGTTTAGTTTAGTTAGTTTAGTTTATTGTCACGTGTACCGAGGAACAGTGAAAAATGTTTTTGTTGCGTGCTATCCAGTCAGCGGAAAGACAATACATGATTACATTTCGATCCGTTTACAGTGTGTAGATACATGATAAGGGAAGGGTCTGCAATTCCAATTGAGATCCCATCCTGAACACCAATCAACCACAATATTTATCAACAACTTGGGCGGCACAGTGACACAGTGGTATTGTTGCGGCCTTACAGTGTCAGAGACCCAGGCTCGATCCTGACTGTATTGAGTTTGTACGTTCTCCCTGTGGCCGCATGGGTTTTCATTGCTCACTGCCAGCTCGCCACTGTGGCAAGATCACACATTGTTGAAGCCATTGTTATGCAGCCAGCAGCACCTACAAAAAAAGTGGATGCTGTGAGTCATCAAGGAGGGAAAAATTCGCCTGGGGATTTTGGTTCTCGAAAACTCCTTAGATTAAATGCTATGGAGCGATCTGGTCAGGAACAGAAGGGTGTGGCTGTGAGAGAGCTTGGCGCAGGAAACTTAGAGATAATATTGCAGTAGCCGGGGTAGCATTTATCAAAGAACCTGAGGTTCATGCAACCCTTTGGACATATAGGATGTGCAAGAAATGTTTTCACACAGAGGATGGTGAGCATATGGGAAGGGCAGAGGAGAGCAGAGTTACAACATTTAAAAGGCAGACAAAAACGTAGATGGTAAAGGTTTAGAGGAAGATGGGCCAAATGCAGACAAATGGGATTAGCTCTAGAAAGCACCATGGTAGCCATGGATGAGTTTGGCCAAAGGCCCTGTTTCCATGTTTTATAGCTCCATGTGTCAACTGTGTGTACAGGAAACCATTCAAGTTGGGGAGTTAAAAGGATGTGGTTAGATTTGTTGACAGTATTGATTTGGCTAGCCTTTTTGCAAGGAAAGTGGAGAAATAATTGAAACAAAGGAACTGTTTAGGGGATTGGACAGGAATTAATAATTTCTGGGTGGGCAGAGGCAGGATGGGCCAAAACGTGCTGTTGAGATCTCTCTCTGGGATATTCCCTCGGTCAATGTGTCCCATATTCTTCCTCTGCGACCATGTCAGCCTGTGTGGAGACTGACCTGAACCCACAGACCTCCTGACCCACTGTTGACAATGCTGCATGGGGATTAGGGTCCATCACTAAACAAACCGAGGCAGGGGCTTCAAGCAGTGTGGCACAAGTGGGCAGTGTCACTTTTTGAGAGGTCGGGAGCATGTGGGGTGGAAGGTTGGGTAAATGCCAGTCCGTTGCATGGGGAGGTGTTCTATACAACAAGCCTTGTGTTGGACGGGGTAAGAGTGCTATGCTCATCTCCTGTGAGTGTCTGGTGCTGCCATTGAGCACGTTTTAGTTCAGTTCAGAGATACAGCGTAGAAACAGGCCCTTTGGCCCACCGAGTCCTCGCCAACCAGCAGTCCCCGAACACTAACACTATCCTACACACTACGGTCAATTTACAATTTTCACCAAAGCCAATTAACCTACAAACCTGTGCATCTTGGGCGTGTGGGAGTAAACCGGAACACCCGGGGCAAACACACACGGTCACCCAGAGAACGTTCAAACTCCAAATAGACTGCACCCATAGTCAGGATCGAACCCGGGTGAGGCACCAACTCTACCGCTGCGCCACTGTGCCGCCCAACGTTCTCAAGTACGATCCTCAATCAAATGCAGAAAAGAAGAATACTAACAATGAATAAAAGTTATTGTTGAAAATATCTGTCAGAAACATTCTAACCATTCCCACTAAGCTGTTCTGTGCATGAAAGGATGTTATTGTAATAGCTCTGAATGGAGCCAGTATGTTGAGCACTCAGGATAATGAATTACTGAGCTTAACATCAATTGCTGAAAGCAGACTCAATTAACACAAGAGCATCAGCATCGGTTTTTAGAAGCATCACAAACATTTTATGAATTAAACACATGTTCAAGTACAGTTCTAGCCTCAACCAGCGATAAAACATATGCTGATAGGTCATTATTGTGTTTTATATCAAGTGTGATTTTTATGGTTTTCAAAGGCAACTAACATGGATCTGCCTTATACAGAAACCAGTGTGTCACACTTCCATTAAAATAAAATCTGCTCTGGTTACCTTGCCCCTGTAGTAATGAAGGATGCTGTAGAAATACAATGTAATACAGGGCCCTGTCCCAGTGGAATTTAGACCAGAAACTAATTTGTGATAATGTGTTTGGCTCGAAACATTAAACATTAATGTACTTTCTGGAACCAATTGAACAGAATTAGAAGGCTTTAGGCAATGTTTGTAACTCTTTCAAATAACTTTATGTGGAGTTGTTTTCTTTAAGTATTGAAAAGTGGATGGGATAAAGGTTTAATAACTGGAATTCTAAGATAACTGTGAGAGGTAAATCATCTTCCACTTAGCGCCAAGGATGTCTCTGTCATGGAAGCGGTCCATCATTTTTACCCTATTCTGCTCGTTATTTTATAATACGTTCTTCATTGTGATTATTTTCCAATGACGTTTATGCATTTAATTGAGATTGCCACATAATAAAATCAGCTCAAACAGCTTATGCTCGACTTTCAAAAAAGACTTTTTTAGCTCATTGTGACATTTGTGTAAAACCGAGAGGGTGCCTGATGAATTTTGAGTAACACCAGCTAATGCTTTGTCAAACAACCAAAAACCCTGCTGAATCTTTAATATCTTGGCACCGTTCTGTTGAGGGAAACAGCAGCTTGGCCAGGAACCCAATGTTGGTCTCAGTCCATGTGTTGCCATCTAATGCGGCTCATGATAAAGTCCCCTTCTATCCAGAAGCAACACCAGGGGGTTGCCTGTAATTCCATTTCCCAGCGTTTCGTTGAAGAACTAATACTGGAGTCACCTGTTTGCCGTTCACAGAAGATTGGCTGTGATGGAATCATTGGGTCTGCAGCAAAGGAGGATCGTTGTGGGGTGTGCAATGGTGATGACAAGTCGTGCGAGATCATCAAAGGCGATTTCAATCAAAGCCAAGGAATGGGTGAGTACGGACATCAGTGGTTCCTATCTCCGGCCTGCCCTCTTCTCCCTGACAAGAATGGCTTAAGTGTTAGGAGGGACTGCAGATGCTGGTTTACACCAAAGATAGACACAAAATACTGGAGTAACTCAGCGGGTCAGGCAGCATCTCTGGATAGAAGGAATGTGTCGACACCAAATGCTGGAGTAACTCAGCAGGTCAGGCAGCATCTCTGGAGAGATGGAATGGGTGATGTTGCCTGACCCGCTGAGTTACTCCAGCATTTTGTGTCTGTCTTGTCTTGACTTATGTGTTGTGTGCTTCTAAAGCCTGAATACTACTGCAAAGTGAACAATAATATTGTTTCCTGATGTGGACATGGAGAGGATGATTCCACTAGTAGGAGAGTCTAGGACCAAAGGCCATAGCCTCAGAATAAAAGGATGCACATTTAGAAAGAAGATGAGAAGGAATTTCTTTGGTCAGAGGGTGAATCTGTGGAATTCATTGCAACAGAGGGCTGTGGAGGCCAAGTCAATGGATATTTTTAAGGCAGAGATTGACAGATATTTTTGTCAATGGATATTTTTAATGCAGAGTAAGGGTGTCAGGGGTTATGGGGAGAAGGCAGGAGAATGGGGTTGAGAGGGAACGATAGATCAGCCATGATTGAATGGCGGAGTAGACTTGATGGGCCGAGCTGTTAGGAACAATAAATGTCCAGCATTCAACTGGTCTGTGCTGCAGGCCATTTAGGAAGTATTTCCTGGGCAATTCACAAAGTTAATCGTTGTATTATGTTCAGTGAAAATCACATTCCGTCCAGCCACATGTTAAAGTGTGACTATGTTAGGCTGCTAAGGTCACAGCTGTTTCTGCTGTTCCTGGGCCATGGAGGGCCAGGGTTTCCAGGTGGCACCACGGGGAAGTGGGGACAGGGTCAATGTGATATGGTGTAGTGTTGATGTTGGCTGGGAAAAGGAACACTCTGAGCATTCCTGATATCCTGAATGTCCAAGAGTTGCAGAAGGTTGGGGCAGTGAGAGAGAGGGCCATCTGATACCTTGCATCCAACAAGCTGGAATGGCCATTACCAACAACTGCAGCATGTGGGGTGCACATGGGTCCTAAAGCACCCCACAAACAAATATACTTGACTATTGATTGCCTTTAGGAGTAGTCTATCAAGACACTCAGTTGTATCAAACTGAGTTGTTTAGTTTATTGTAACGTGTACAGTGAAAACCTTTTGTTACGTGCAAACCAGTCAGTGGAAAGACAATTATGATTACAATCGAGCCATCACAGTGCCCAAATACATGAAAAAGGAAATAACTTGAATAAAGTTTAGTGCAAGATAAAGTCCAGTAAAGTCTAATAGTAAGATTAAACGAGTACTTACCAGTACGAAGTTTGATCTGTATTTTATGAGGAGTTACGATGAGGGATTACGTGAAGAACCCACCCAGCGCGCAGGCGCGGCATACTTCCAAGCAGCGGTGTGGAATCACAGATAGACACTAGTTGAAGTAAAGATAGTGAAGACCAACGAGACATTAGTCCGAATTTGATCTATATAATGAGGGTGGGAGCGGAGGGCACGTAATCCCTCATCGTAACTCCTCATAAAATACAGATCAAACTTCGTACTGGTAAGTACTCGTTTAATCTTACTATTTTACTTCGGAGTCACGTGAGTGACTACGTGAAGACTTCAAAGGTCTGTGATTTCAAACCGTGTAACAGTTATATCACTCACTGCCGAAAGATCATCGAGGGAGGAAGTGGTAGCTAGAGACCAACAAGTTTGTTTAGTTATAAAAGAAATATTTATTAACTATAACAAAAAACAAAATAGCTCCCATGGGCTTTAAATCATAACTTTGCGGTTTTTAAAACGGTATCCGCAAAGACGTCCTGTTCCATCAGCGGTTTGTTGTAAAATCGTTGGAATGTCGATTCCCTTGACCATCCCGCTGCTCTGAGGATGTGGTCGAGGGGAACCTGCATCCTATCCGCCGCTGAGGTGGACGCTGCCCTGGTTGAATGGGATTTAAAAACATTTGTGTTAATCCCTGCCATGCTGAGGACCTGTTTCAACCATCTGGATAATGTTTGGCTGGTTACCCGTCCAAAAGGCTTTCTGTGGCTAACCCATAAGGCTTTCTCTCTCCCTCTTAGCGTTTGGGTTGTGTCTAGATAATGGTGAAGGTGGGTCACCACACACAGCCTAGGTTCTGGAGGGTAAGCCCGGAAGATCAACGGGGAGTTTGATGTACCTGGTCTACTTTGTTTTACCAACCCCGGCATGGTGAAAGTAATGGTATCTGGGGTGGTCACCATGTAGTTCAGATTTAGCTGATGGAGCGACTGAACCCTTTGAGCTGAGACAAGCGCCATGAGCATGAGGGTTTTGTAAGTGGCCTGTTCCAGGCTCAGGGATCCCACCGGAGGCCAACCTCGAAGGTGTGTGAGAACTACACTCACATCCCACATGTGAGTGTATCTAGGTGTAGGGGGTTTGGTATTAAAGATCCCCTTAAGGAGTCTGATGACTAGAGGGTGGGATCCCACACTATGCTGTTCTATCGGCATGAGGTATGCGGACAGTGCGCTCCGAGCCGTATTGATGGCACTGTAGCTCATCTTGAGATCATGGTGCAGGTGGGCCAGGAACTCCAGCACATCCGAGATCGAAGTCGTCTTGTAGGATGTCCCTGCGTCCAGACAGTACTGTTCCCATTTCCTGATGAAGGTCAGGTACTGTTTCTTGGTGGAAACTCGCAGGGATGCCGACATGGTGGTGATTGTTCTGTCTGATAACCCCAATCCCCGGTAAGGCCTGTTCAAAATCTGGAAACCAGGAGTTTCAATTTTTGGTGGCATGGATGGCTAATGCCAGTTACCGGGTGAGTCAATAATTGGGGGTGGTGTTGAAGGACCATTGGTGTCTCTACCACCATGTCGTGGAACATTGAGAACCATGGTTGGGTAGGCCAGTCGGGCACGACCAGAATGCCAGAGGCTGAGTCTGCCTGAATTTTCTGGAGTACCCGACTGATGAGGCAGAAGGGAGGGAAAGCATAGAAAAAGAAATTTCCCCAGTCCAGCGTGAAGGCATCTACCGCTGCTGCCTCTGGGTCTGGTTCCCAAGCCACATACATGGGTAGTTGGTGATTTAACCTAGACGCAAACAAATCTATATCTGGCGTACCATATTGCTTGATAATTTTAGCAAATAATTTTGGGTCCAACATCCATTCGATGTTGTCGTTGAATTTTCGTGACCTGGTGTCCGCCACTAAATTTAGCTTGCCTGGTAAATAGGCAGCTGATAGCCAAATATGTCTCTCGACACACCATTGCCAGATTATAGCAGTTAATTTGTCGCATGATACTGATTTAATGCCACCCATGTGCTGGATAAAGATACTGCCGTAGTGTTGTCGATCATAATTCTAACATGCACGTGCCGCATACCAGATGCATATGCTTTTAGCCCATAAAAGGCGGCGAGCATTTCCAAAAAGTTAATGCCCAGTGATTGTAGTAGCGATGCCTCTGAGTTAGTCCATCTGCCACCTGTGCTGTCTATGGAGTTAGTAGCTCCCCAGCCTAAAGCACTGGCATCCGTTGCAATGGTTATGTTAGGATTGGTTACGGTGATAGGACTGTGACTGTGCCAAATATTGTCAACCCACCACTGAAGTTCTGATTTGGCTTCAGCGGGTAAATCCATTTTGCGATCATAATGCCCCCTATGAAGGCGTAATGCATGAGTCCTTGCTCTTTGTAGATTTTGATAATGCAAGGGCCCATGTTGGGCAGCCGGAAATGCTGCTACTATAGAGCCAATAACTCTGGCTACATGCCGTATTCTAGGTTGCGGTGTAGCAATTAAATGGCTACAAGCTTCAATGAGTGAAACTGTTTTGTTTCTGGGCAGAGTGATAGTCATGTGAATCGTGTCAATAGTGAAGCCTAAGCAATCCATGTTAGTAGTAGGCTCCAATATTGATTTATCTGGGTGAAGGATAAAACCCAAAGTTTCAAGGAGTTGTTTAGTGGCTAACACTCCTGCGACAGCTTGTTCCCGTGTTCTTCCTAATATGAGAACATCGTCCAGATAGGCCACTACTAAATGTTTTAGTTCTCTCAATTTCTTCATGGCCACTTTAAGAATTTTCGTAAATAGTCTGGGAGCTGTCGTTAAACCATTGGGCAAAGCTCGGTACTGCCATAGCTGGCCCCTCCAGATAAATTTCAGATATTTAAAGTAATCTTTATGAATGGGTACCAAATAGTAAGCATCTTTGATATCTATGCTTGCCATGTAGTATCCCTTGGAGATCAGTTGTCTGGCAGTGACAAATGTCTCCATTTTGAAATGTTGATACTCAACAGACTGATTGAGTGATGTCAGATCAATAATAATGCGACATCCACCATCTTTTTTGGTTTTGAGAAAAATATTTGATACAAATTCTTGCGGCTCGTGTGTGGTCATTTCTATGATGCCTTTAGCCACGAGCCGATCAAGTTCAGCTTGTCCTTCTACCTTCTCAACTGCCGAGGGAAGGAACACCCTTTGGGGCATGTGCTGAACTGGCGGTTCTACGCCTGGTTTGAACTCAATCTTGTATCCACTAATACTGTTGAGTATAAACTGATTGTTAGTAAGGGAGCACCAAACATGCTTGAAGAACCTCAAACGTCCCCCTGTTAATACTACACCCTTTGTTTGTGTATGTTGACAGGAACCAGACCCACCTACCTCCATGTTCACTTGTGGGGTCGTTTCCGGTGGGTCTGGCCCAAGGTTGTCCGTGTTGGTGCTGCGGTGGGGCGGCGCATCTTCCCACGGCTCCGCCCTGGGCCCCGCTCTAAAAAAGAGCACTGGGGGTAGTGGGAGGCGGTCACCAGGCTTTCACCAGCTCGGTATCTGCTGGTGGCTGCCGAGGCGTGCGGCCAACTGGGTGTCTTCGCCCTGCTCGGTCCTGGCCCTGCCCTCATGAGGCCTACTGGTTTTGCCGCCTCTTCCAACTCCTTGAGCCTTTTGGCCAGATCCGCACCAAATAGCAGCGCCTGTCGTTCGGGCGCTGGAGCTTTACAGAGGCCGGCATATGTTGGGTTGAGGGCAGGCCTGATGTTGTCCCGCCGTAGGTTGTTTAGCTCATACGTGGTGCTGCACATCAGTGCGAGGGCATCCTGCTGGGGTATGGTCAGGTCTTCATCCCCAACGGACCGAGCAAAGGCGGTGACGGCTGCTGAGTGGAGCTTCAGGACTCGCTGCATTTTGACCTCCTGAGCCCTTATGTGCTGCCCCAGCTGGTTCCAGATCTGCCCATTTACCGTCTTGACCCTCAGCGCCTCGCAGTTTTCGGGCGCGATGTAGTTGTCAAGGGCCTGCTGGACAGCCTTGTCCTGCAGCGGGTTGTTGGACAGCCTGTTTATAGTTGCCGCCATTCTGGGTGGCAACACCATCCCAGTTGTTGGTGGTGCCGCATATCGGCCCACTACACCCCAGTAGCTCTTCTTCCGGCACACGCCCGGCATGCTGACGATATCCTCCGCCTGCCCTTGGGATAGGCCAGCCCAGTCCTGGCCTCCCTTACTGCCCTCGAACATAGAGGGTACAGAAGGGTGTGGAGAGGAGGAGGCCAAAGCCCGTCCTCCTGGGAGATGCCGCATCTCCTCATTAATCATACGCTCGAGGAGCTGCCTCATGCAGCTTATCCGAGCGTCTCCCCTTTTCGGTGGGGGAGAGTGTTCCCGTTCCTCCGATTCATCGGAGGACACCGGCCGGTCGGTTTTCTGTGTCGCCTTCCTCCCTGTGCGGGGCGTTGAGATCTGCAGCACTGGGGGCGGCTCTCGGTGTCGGGTGAGCGGGAGCGTTGAAAAAGCTCCTCCGCTGCGAGAGGCTGCCGTCCCGCTATGGACCCGTCCTCGGGTGGAGTAGGGCAGGCAGTCCTCCTGGCTGGTCGCTTGCGAGAGGCCATTATTCTCTCTAGCGCGACTCTGTAACAAAAAAGGCACTTACCTGAGGTCTCGTCTTTATGCTGCAGCTGGAGAGCCTGGCTCCAGCTGCTGCCGCTGTTGCACTGCTGACGTAATGCCGCGCCTGCGCGCTGGGTGGGTTCTTCACGTAGTCACTCACGTGACTCCGAAGTAAAATTAAAGATAGTCTGAGGGTCTCCAATGAGTTTCAATAGTAACTTAGCACTGCTCTCAGGTTGCTGGTAGGATGATTCAGTTGCCTGATAAAAGCTGGGAAGACACTGTCCCTGAATCTGGAGGTGTGCGTTTTCACACTTCTGTACATCTTGCCTGATGGGAGAAGAGGTGTGACTCTTTCAAGATGTGACTCATTCTTGATTATGTTGCTGACCTTGCCGAGGCAGCATGAGGTGCAATTGGAGTCAATGGAAGGGAGGTTGGCTTGTGTGATGGTCTGGGCTGCGTCCACAATCCTCTGCAATTTCTTGCTGTCTTGGATGAAGCTGTTCCCAAACCATGCTGTGATGCATCTCAATGTGATGCATGCTTTCTACGGGGCATCTGTAGGAAGAACAAGCTATGTGAGAAATCCTAGCCCTTGCAGTCATTAATAACTGATGCACCAAGAGGTTTTGAAGCTTCTCTCATCTTACAGATGCAAGTTTCCTCTCTGTACTGGAACTACTGTAGTAGTCTGTATATGTCTAACCAGATTATATTATAGTACCTTAATACATACATTTGCCCATTGAGTGATGCACGTTCTCACGTTTCATCCAGGGAAAATCAATTTTCAGCTGAATAATTCTTTCCATATTCTATTCTGTCAAAGTGGATGTCACACTTCTCCTCATTCCCCACATTTTAGCCCACTCACTAAACCTGTCCGTTTCATTTAGTGAATTCTGTACATCCTCCTCATTTTTTATTTCCTACCTAACTATACGTCATCGGCAATCCTGGATACTTTATACGTGTAATAAGGAACTGCAGATGCTGGTTTAAATGGAAGATATACACAAAAAAGCTGGAGTTTCTCAGCAGCATCTCTGGAGAGAAGGAATGGGTGATGTTTCGGGTCGAGACTGAAACATCTGAAGTAGGGTCTTGACCCGAAACGTCATCTCCAGAGATGCTGCCTGTCCCGCTGAGTTACTCCAGCTTTTTATGTGTCTATCATTGGACACTTTACAGTCGATTTACTCCTGTGTCATTGATACAGCATAAATGATTGAGACACAAAAGCTGATCTTGAGGAACCTCATCAGTGATAACCTGCCAATATTTCCTTCGCTCCATAGATGCTGCCTCACCCGCTGAGTTTCTCCAGCATTTTTGTCTCCCCTAATATGAGAACAGTCTTTTTATTCCTACTTTCTCTGTCCACTAACCGATCCTCCATCCGGGAACTCGCCCATCTAACATCCCATGAGCATTAATCTTGTATAAAAACATCAAATGATGTAATTTATTTGTTCAATATCTTTTCCCTTCCTTTTCTCAAATAAGTTCCCCACTATTTATAAGCAGGAGGATATCATTATGCTTTTTTATAAACACCCTTCTCAACTTATTCCATCACCTTCATGGATTTGAACAAAGATACCAGCTGTCTCTATCCTTGCGTGGGAAGAATGTACTGGCAGTGTTAAACATAAAATACAACTTCAAACAAAGTGCAGAAATAGTGCCGGGAGTCAGTATTCTCTGGGTGGTAATCATTTACTTCAACAAAAAGCCAAATAAATTGCCTTATAGAAGTGTTCTCTGCTTACCAATGATCGGTTATTGCCACTCATTTGGGCCTATTTCCAAGATGGAAACCTGGAAAACAGTTCATTCGAGATACAGGGACCGATCCCTCCTCAAAGCTCACTCACCGTGACATGGGTTTGTGAAGAGTTCAATTGCCGATGGAATTTGTTGCATTTATTTTCATTTGGCTTTCACCGCTGGAGGGGACGATTAGAAAGAGAGGTGGTTTACACCCCAGACAGACATCTCAGGCTCTCCCTCAGATTTCCATCATCTCAGACACAGACTGAAAACTTACCTGAGGTTTCAACTGCTGAAGTCAAACAAACTCATCCCCAAGGCTTCTCTGTGTCTGGAGAGTGAGGAGGATGTGCAGAGATAATTCAAGTGAAGAGGGGAAGACTGGAGAAGGAGCAAGTGAAGGGGAGCTCGGGGCAGGAAGATACAGGAGAGAGGGTGGGGCGTTGAGCTATTCCAGCCTCTGAACAACTCCCCTGCAGAATTAGTGAGCGCCAAGAATTCCACTGAGAGCCAAGAATGATGGTGAGCTTATCAAGGATAGGACAGCCAGCAACTCCTGGATGGAGCTAGTTGAAGACCATTCCTGCCATAACCTGTCGTTCACGTGAATGTTCTTGACTCCATCCTTTAGCAAACTATTCTGGAGTGAAGCCTTGCCACCAACCCATGCTAACAAAAAGTCTGACAGGCCAACTGAAACATCACAGGGTGGCGTGGTGGCACAGCGGTAGATTTGCTGCTTTACAGCACCAGAGACCTGGGTTCAATCCTGTTCGGAGTTTGTACATTCTCCCTGTGACCTCATGGGTTTACTCCGGGTGCTCTGGTTTCCTCCCACACTCCAAAGACATCCAGGCTTGTAGGTGAATTGGCTTGGTGAAATTGTAAATTGTCCCTAGTGTGTGTAGGATAGTGTTAGTGTGCGGGGATCGCTGTTCGTTGCGGTCACATTGCGCCGAAGGCCCTGTTTCGGCGCTGTATCTCTAAAACTAAATAAATCTTAAAGACGTCAGGAGCATATGTTCTCCATGCTTAAATTATAAAACTTGGCAGAGATGAACTTCAGTCACAAGTGTACAACCTCATCTCCTATGACGGAGATAAATAGAATGCTTTGAGGACCTTAGAGACACCATAATCATCATTCGAGAAAAGCGACAAATCCAAATGTAGTAATTACAGTAGAAAGAAGGATCTGCATGTGGTGGTTTAAAAAAAGAGGGACAAATTGTTGGAATAACTCAGTGGGTCAGGCAGCATCGCTGGCAGACATGGGTAGGTGATGTTTTGAGTTGGGATTCTTCTTCTGACTCCAAAGGAGTCTGAGGAAAGGGTGGCATTGAGAATGCCAAAACCCATCATGCAGAAACAGCAGGAGGAGCAAAATATCCACCAATATACCAGACATCTCCTGCCCTTACTGTGAGAGTCTGTGGTTCCCACAATGGCCACACCAATAGCTAGACAAAAATGCTGGAGAAACTCAGCGGGTGCAGAAGCATCTATGGAGCGAAGGAAATAGGCAACGTTTCGGCTCGAAGCGTTGCCTATTTCCTTCGCTCCATAGATGCTGCTGCATCCGCTGAGTTTTTCCAGCATTTTTGTGTATCTTCGATTTACCAGCATCTGTAGTTCCTTCATAAATACTTTGGCCACACCAGTAACCTGGGAACCCACAGGACAAGAATGGAGGCAAATCACACTCCGTCCACAGGTCTACAAAAAGAGAAAGCACTTTAAAGGGACTGCTTGAATTCATGGCAAAAAGGCAAACTTGTTTCTGCAGGATCATTCTATAACATTTCAAAATCTGGGTTATCCTCTGAGATGCACAAATGTGTTCCTGCTGCAAACGGAAACACTGAGAATTGATTTTAAATTGATCCAGAATGTGTAATCCTGCTCAAATCGCCAGTGACCAACCTAACGAAACATTAAGATGAATGGAGATATAATGAACAAGTAGCTGGAGCCAGACACATTAAGACAGTGCTGACATATTTGCTTACATGTTACAGTATAAATCCTTGGAAACAGAGTAATTGATGTTTTACAGACTTACCTGACAGCGAAATGAGCCTTTATATTGACGTCAACTGAGAACCCATATTAATTATGAATAAGGGCACACAGGACTCACTCACTTTAATTCAGCAGTCTTATCGACCAAACATAACAAGAAATAAAAGCTGGAATAATGTTCCGCATCGTAAGACATTTTGAGTCCGCCTCAAAATTCAGGATTGTCATGTGCGATTGTCATGTCCTGCTCCCCACGAACTCCACAGCTCTATTCGTTGATTTTCCATCCATCTTGGTATTGAATGTGCTCAACCACTGAACTACTGAAGGGCAACATGGTCACACCACAGTGGTAGAGTTGCTGCCTTGCAGCACTTGCAGCGCTGGAGACCCGTGTTTGATCCCGACTACTGTACGGAGTTTGTACGTTCTCCCCATGACTGCGTGGGTTTTCTCTGAGATATTCGATTACCTTCCACGCTCCAAAGACGTACAGGTTTGTAGGTTAATTGGCTTGGTGTAAGTGTAAATTGTCCCTAGTGTGTGTACGGAAGTGTTAGTGTGCGGGGATAGCTGGTCGGTACGTACTCGGTGGGCCGAAGGGCCTGTTTCCGCACTGTATCTCTAAACTAAACTGAATATGCAACACCCTCTGAATTAAAACATTTCAGTGACTGACTACCTCTGAGCTTGGTTCAGATCAACCAAAAAATCCATTTTGCAATCATCAAGATCAAGCCCTCTGAGAGTTTTGTTCTTCTTAATGTAAGGGAATGTAGACCTATTCTGTTCATTCCTCACACAAGCACCAGTCCTCTCAGTTCAAGAAATGATCTAGTCTCGCTGAGTTTCCCTTTTAATCTGCTTCTACTGTGGTGAAGAGTCTACCACTTATGATGACAAGAAGTTAACACTTAGGTTGTGCTCAAAATTTAATTATCCCTTCACAGGAGCCCGTTCCAAATAATTATTTCCACTCAGTGAATGGTATCTCCAGCTCCATCGAGTAATGAACTTCTTGTTCAACTGATTTGAAGAATGGAATGTGATTTGGGTTAAGGCTGGTCTGATGATGGCACCTGATGAAATTAATATCAACAGATGAGCATTCAGTCCCGAGTTGCTGAATTCTCAGCAATTTTTAAAGCAATTTTAGTGGCACGGTGGCGTGGCGATAGAGGCACTGCCTTACAGTGCCAGAGACCCAGGTTCGATTCCCACTATGGGTGCAATCTGTGCACGGTTTGTACGTTCTCTCCGTAACCGCATGGGTTTTCTCCAAGATCTTCAGTTTCCTCCCACACTCCAAAGACGTACAGGTTGGTAGGTTAATTGGCTTGGTGTCAATGTAAAACATGTCCCTAGTGTGTGCAGGGTAGTGTTAGTGTGCGGGGATCAACGGTCCGTGCGGACTCAGTGGGCTGAAGTATCTCTAAACTAAACTGAAAACAAAACAATTTCAGGATTTTTGGAACTACTGCACCACTGGCGTACCTGACTTAGTGAGCGAAGGACAGATGACTGTGAGTGATATTTTAAGTTTAAGGGGCGATGGTGTGAATCTATTGTTTAGTTCATTATATGTCTGCTCTGATGGAAAATTAGCTGGTGAGTTCAAAGTTGTATATCACCATCCAAGCTGTTCACTATGCATTTCATATTTGGGTTATTCACAAACCAACCGCGAGAATTGATTGTGTTTGGAAAGAGCAGTTCCCTGATGTGGAAAATGTCACGTTTTCTGACTGTATGACAAGGCCAAATCACTGAGGGGGAAGGAGGTTGTCAGTGTGAAGTATTATTGCAATATGAATCCACGATGTGAACCTTGGCTTAACCTTGACAAGACCCATCAGCCCAACATCAATGATGGGTAAGTTACTGGAGAAAATTTGAAGGGACAGGATCTGCCTGCATTTGGATGGCAAGGACTGATTAGGAATAGCCAGCATGGCTTTGTGCATGGGGAATAGTATCTTGTGAATTTGATTTGAGCTTTTTGAAGAGATGACCAAGTGGATTGACAAGAGGGCAGTGGGATAGATGTTGTCTGCATGAACTTTAGCCAATCTTTTCACAAGGTCCAGCAGGGCTTTGCTGGTCTGGAAGGTTAGATCACATTGGGTGAGCTAATCATTTGGATGCTAAATTGGCCTGGTGCCTTTCCTTCATGACAATAACGCAGCTAGTTGTTACCAATGAATACATTTGGCACGCAAAGTTTGTACCTTCTCCCTGTTTTCTCCGGGTGCTCTGGTTTCCTCCCACACTCCAAAGACTTACAGGATTATAGTGCACCTTGCCCCTAGTGTGCAGGATAGTCTTAGTGCAGTTAGAACCTGCAAGTAGGGATGATCACAGGTCACGTGGACCCTGGTGTTTGTTTCCGCTTTGTATCTCTAAAGTCTAAAATCTAAAGTCTGAAGCCAAGTAAGAAGTCATTGGGGCATATGTCCAAGCAGTTGGTCAACAATAGCACAGCTTGCTAGGTCATGAACCATGATTCTCTGTTGTACAACATGGATACTGTGGGGAACCTGAGCAATCTCCCCCAGGGTATATTGATACTGTAGACTATTCAGGATGGATGAATGAAGAAGAGTGCAGAGGGGGAACAGCATAACCAGTGATAGACACGAAAAACTGGAGTAAATCACCGGGTCAGGCAGCATCTCTGGAGAAAAGGAATATGTGATGTTTTAAGTCGAGACCCTTCTTCAGATACAAGCATATATTCCTTTTCGCCAGAGATGCTGTCCGACCCGCTGAGTTACTCCAGTTTTTTGTGTCTTATCAATGGTTTAAACCAGCGTCTGCAGTTCCTCCTACAACATGATCAATTGGATGGACACTTTCTTACTGCCATGCACAGTGCCAGGGTAAAGGTTGCCTTCAGAAACCAGAAGAGGAATCAGGTGGAGTGTTTAAGACTGAAGAAGGGTTTTGGCCCGAAACGTTGCCTATTTCCTTCGCTCCATAGATGCTGCTGCACCCGCTGAGTTTCTCCAGCACTTTTGTCTACCGAGGAATCAGATGGATCCAGTTGTCATTGATCACGTTGCATCTATCTATACATTACAGCTTCTTCTGATCAGGTTTGGAAGCTATGGTTTAAAGTAATGCCCAGAGATAATCATCACTGGATTACTGTATGAGTCATTGTTCCAAATAAAAAACTGATTGGATTGCAAAGGTTAACTGCAGGTTTATGCACCGGGAGAATATTAACCAGCAAAGACCAATAAGAAAATAGATGAAGGGAAATAATAATGAGCGGAAGCTTGCAAGAGATATTAAAACAGATAGTGAACTTTTATAAGTATGTAGAAACAAAGAGACTAATAAAGGTTAACAATGCTCCGTTGGAAGCGGAGACAGAAGAGTCAATAAAGATTTAGACTTTAACCTGTTCACTGCCAAGATTTTTTTCATCATTGACCATGACCTGAGTACACTCAGGGGTGGCACTGAACAGGTTAAAGATACAACGTGGAAACAGGCCCTTCAGCACACACCGACCAGAGATTACCCCGTACACTAGCACTATACTACACACTAGGAATAATTTACTGTTTACTGAAGCCATTTAATCTGCAAACCTGTATGCCTTTGGAATGTGGGAGGAAACTGGAGCACCCGGAGAAAACCCACGCGGTCACGGAGAGAATGTATAAACTCCATACAGACATCGCCCATAGTCAGGATTGAACCTGGTAGAGTTAAGCAGCGACTCTACCCCTGCGCCGCTGTACCCGCCCCTTCATCGCCCCAATGGAGAGTAAATGGCTAGGATAAGAAGCAAATGTTTTTGAAGGTCCCTGCTAACTGATTGAACCTTCATTGCTGCAGGTTATGTTGAAGCTGCTGTTATCCCTGTTGGTGCCAGGAGGATTCGGGTGGTGGAGGAGAAACCAGCGCACAGCTTCCTAGGTAATGAACCACGATTCTCCGTCTCTCTGGAAATTTGGGGAGTGATGTTTGTCAAAAAAAATGAAACCTGTGCAATCGATGTTTTGAGTGTAAAGGTGTGACTGAGTGGAATTCACAGAAGGAAAGCGTGTGTGAATAACTATCTATGTACATTAGCCAGCAGAGAGTTGGACTGGCTTGGTCACCTGCTGTGTTGTTCCTGGCTGCATTTACTGTGTGCTCTGTGCTCTAGTGATTCATTATGCCAGAGTAAGGCCTCAGCAATACCTGCCCTAAAGTGAAATGCAAAGTGCACGAGAAGCTCAGTGGGTCAGGCATCATCTGTGGAGGGAATGGATAGACAACTTTTTGGATTGGGAGAAGAATCAGTCTGAAGAAGGGTCCCGACCAGAAATCATCTGTCCATTCTCTCCACAGATGCTGCCTGACCCGCAGAGTTCCTCCAAGCACTTCACAAATTCATGGGTCCTAGGAGCAGAATTACGCCATTCGGCCCGTCAAGTCTACTCTGCCATTCAATGGAGAAAAATAAGAACATCATTTCATATGTTTTCTGTCACTCCCACTTTAACTGAAGACTTCTGATCAATGATGCAGTCCTAGGCACCACATCTGCTGTACATGAGTTCCACACAGGGGTCACAACCTCATAGAGTCAGAGTGTCAGGAACAGGCCCTTCAGCCCAACTCGTCCATGCCAACCCATCTATGCTAGTGCCGTTTGCCTGCGTTAGCCCCATATCCCTCTAAACCTTTTCCAACCAATACCCTGAGCCAACTGGTAGACATATGTGTCCGGGCCAACAAACACACATTGCACGATGGGCAGGAGAGCAAGCGTGCTGTCGGGCACTGCAACTTCTTTCTGCACATCCCAAAGGTTGACTGAATACAAGAGTGCTGTGGGGACTCAAGGGAATGTAGACGCTCACATCTTGATCTCAGCAGGCCAGGCAGAATTCGTGGAAGGAAATGGACAGATGCTGTTTCGAGTCGGCACACCTCTTCACACTGTGCCCCATAGCAGCTACCATGTCGATAAGATCTGGGTTCAAATCCCATTCTGTGACTTGAGCACAAAAACCAAGGTTCATACTCCAGGACAATTTGGAGGCATTCACCAATGTCGCTAAAGTTCTCTATATCATTGCAACTTGTGGGAGCGTGTTGCATGCTCATTAACCATTATGGTGTGTATGTCCCACTTTCAAAGCCCTTCTCTGAAACACTCTGTAATATCCTCATATTACAACATTTGCTTTCTAAATGCAAGCCCTTTCTGTTCTATAGTGAGTGAAGATCGTTCTAGCTTGTTGCACCAGAATGCTAATTTTCCCAGCATGGAAACCAATTAGAGTAATGTCAGTGGGATTATACAAGTCTTCTGAAGAAGTGACTGATCTAATTCCTCGTATTTGTTGTCACGTGCTGCAAATGTAAAACCTTTTATATTTAATCTGCCACACAGACAGAAAGCTGGGAGCAGGAGCATGAGGGCAGATGACTGTCAGATTACACTGGCACTGAATTCCTGATTTCTGTTTGTGGACTAGAGGATTTATCCTTGTCTCTGAGCAAAGAAGAGTAATGACTGCAGGCATTGTCTAGTGCTTAAAATCTCAGAAAATAATGAGCCATCCAACACATTAGAGAAATAGAGATACAATTAATGCTGGAATCTTGAGCAAATCACAAAGCTTTGTTTCTGATTCCCGACCCCAGGAATGATTGGATTAACATATGATGAGCGTTTGAAGGCACTGGGCCTGTACTCGCTAGAGTTTAGAAGGACGAGGCGGGACCTCATTGAAACTTACCTAATAGTGAATGCTCTAGGCTGTGTGGATGTTTAGACTAGTAGGAGAGTCTAGGACCAGAGGCCAGAGCCTCAGAATAAAAGGAGTTCCAAAAGAAAGGAGATAAGCAGTTGGTGAATCTGTGGAATTCATTGCCACAGACGGCTGTCGAGGCCAAGTCAATGGATATTTTTAAGGCAGGGATTGATAGATTCTTGATTAGTACGGGTGTCAAAGGTTAATGGGGAGAAGGTGGGAGGATGGAGTTGAGAGGGAAAGATAGATCAGCCATGATTGAATGGCAGAGTAGACTTGATGGGCTGAATGGCCTAATTCTGTTCCTAGAATTTATGGACTTTTGAAAACAAACCAAGTTACCCAATCTCACTTAACTGCCGAAACATTCCATCCCAGGCATCATCCTGATGAATCTTCGCTGCACCTTCTCCAGGGCAATGAACCTAAGCAAAGCTTTCAACTATGATGGGGGAATAAGAAGTATTCTAATTGAATCACTGGTCCAAATTTGATTGTGAATCCATCTCAGTATTAAGCCCAAGGGCACGTGAAGAGTGCAGTGTGATCTGTAAGACCACAAGCCGAGCAGTGGTGCCGCGAATACCGTGGTGGTTTGGGGAAATGCTGGAGCACGCAGAGCACAGTCTGGCTGCTAATTCCTTCTGAGTATTATAACTGGCTCACCAGCTGATGGAGAGCTGAGATGAGGCAGTTAGTTCGCTGACGTTCATGCAATGGACACTAATTTCAGCCTCTATTCCAATTGCACCTGGCAATAAACTAGAGTTGATTATATTAATACTCAGATTAAGCCACAATTATTTTTGTCATTGAGTCTCAGTTAAGGGGCAAATTGCTCTAATTTATACATCATGCGCAGTCTCCAAGATTAAAGCTGGCGTTAAAGTATTGGAGATTTGAGTGCAGCAGACATAAATGGCAAAAGCGGATTAGAGAATGAAAGTGGGCATGAAGTTGGTAATATGTCTCTGTTTACCGCCGGATAGCTGCAAGAAGAACTCTAGCTAAACCGGTGACTTGTGAAGATGTCAGTTACCTGAACTATTGCAAGGTTTGTTTTAGTGAACCAGCATGTGCAGTCCTTGTTTCAACATTGCAATGAGCTGTTCATCTCTGTGGGTTGACACCTTGAGCAAAATAACAAAGTGCTGGAGGAACTCAGCAGTTCAGGCAGCATCTGTGTAGTGAAGTGGACAGACAACGTTTTGGATCAGGACTCTTCTTCAGACCCTTTTTTGAGCATTTAGCGTGACCTGCAGCATCGTCAGTAGCGAGATGGCCATTGTGTTAATAATGGTCCTTCAAACAGCAGCTGTCCCGCCTGGCATTCAGTTAGCAACAGGAGACGACCATGATAAACACAATGGCTATTTCACATCTGACGATGCTGAGGTAGGGTTGTGATCATAAGACATTGGAGCAGAATTAGGCTATTCGGGCCATCGAGACTGCTCTGCCATTGGATCATGGCTGATCTGTTTTTCCCTCTCAACCCCACGTTCCTGCCTTTGCTCCGTAATCATGGAGAAAAGAAGATAAGACTTTATTTCCTCCCATCACAGTGAGGAATGTGGAGGAGCCGCTGTGATGGATGTTTATGTTACATTTTTATGTGGTTGGGTGTGTTGTTGCTTTTTTGGTATGACTATATGGCAAATCAAATTCCTTGTATGATTTACATACTTATTTTGTTTTCATACTAGGCTAATAAAATCAATTACAATTACAAAATTTACTATTTTGGTGTAAAATGCATCTGCAGTTCCTTCCGACAAGAATTTAAATGGGGTGCCTCTCAGAATGATGAATGCAAAAGCAAGAATCTGTTCGATGATATAAAGACTGTCTCTATGTGTCAGTGGGAAGACATCAACAGATTATAAGGTGTTTACGGGGACACAAAGAACTGCAGATGGTTTAATTCAGTCTGAAATTTAAATTAATCTGAAGAACTAATGGTAAAACGTCACCTAACCATTCAGTCCACACGCTGTCTAACCCACTGATTTCCTCCGGCACTTTGCCTTTTGCTGAAGATTCCAGCATCTGCAGTTCCTTTTGTCCCCATACACATCTTTTAATTTGTTTCGACAAGTCACCTATCTATGTTCTCCAGGCTCTTAGCTGCCTGACCAGCTAAGTTACTCCAGCACTTTGTGTCTATGGAATGTAGTTTGCATTGAAAGATTTGGGAGCAAGGCTCATTTCAACTGGAAGTGATGAAGAATTTAGAAAGCATTTAAGTTCCAAAGGTGCTCACATTCAATAACACAGGTGGATAGAAAAGAGCTTGCATTTTTTTTAGCACGTTTCATGACTCAAAGTGCTTCGCAATCGGTGAAGCCAGTGATTTCACTTAAAAAGGTGGGAATTGCTCAAGCAGCATCTGTGGAAAGAGAAATAGCTAATATAACATGAATTCTGGGACTGGAAGTTAGAACTGAGAAAGAGATCATTTTTAATGGAGAGAGGATGGGGCAGAGTGAGCAGAACACCAGTTTAAATTCCATTTGGAATATTTTGGAAGACCAAGAAACCAAGAACCAAGAATATCTCTGAGCATGAGGCTAAATGGCTTAATGGGGGCAAGGACAAGTCATTGTGTTTCTTTGTTTGTGTAATGTGTTAATAGAGAGATTATGGGACATGCTCTATAGGCCAAACTGTACAAATAGGATAAGCAATACTGAATTCATAGCCTCCTTGATGGATTTGGTGAACAGTATTAACCAGGCCATCTGATAGCCTCGTGTCTTGAGGGTGTCTGGCTGTCTGGAGCCGTGGCCAACTGGCTGTTTTACAGAACAACCAGATGGTGACCTCAAACAACTGCGAGGCACTGGCCTGCTCCTGGTTTCATCATCTGCATCATAGCCGCTGAGAAACCAGAAGCACGAGGCTAACAATAATCCCCACACGTGTCACACACACAGACCATACACACACACACACACACACCCCACACACTTGCACATACATTACACACACACCTCACATAATTGTACATATACTACACACACACACCTCACATAATTGTACATATACTACACACACAAGTACACACAGCACACATGCATACGCACACACACAAAAACATACACACACACACACACTCTATACCTACAGACACCATACACTCACACCCAAACACTCCAAATACACATACACACACCCCATATGCACATAAACCTACCTCCACACACACAAAGAGCACACACACACATTCCACATACACACACCTTAATTCCCCACACAACACACACACACACCTTAATTCCCCACACACACACACACACACACACACACACACACACACACACACACGGACACACACACACACACACACGCACACACACGCACACACACGTTAGTTATTCTAATTGTTTTGAATGATAGCTTTGGGAGATGACCATTCTCACCCATTATTTCTATGCAGCTATGTGCTGATTTATCTCAAAAGAAGAAAAAGATATTTGGCCACAAAATGTCTGAGGAGTAAACCAGTTTGTTGTCTTTCTTTCACCAGCTTTAAAAGACTCCACAAAACAATCCATCAACAGCGACTGGAAGATCGAGCTGCCTGGCGAATTTCCAATGGCCGGGACCACAGTGCATTATGTGAGGCGGGGTCTGTGGGAGAAGATGTCTGCCAAGGGACCGACCAAAACACCGCTTCACTTAATGGTAGCTTTCTAGCTCTCTGTCATTGCATTCGGAATGCTGAGATCCCAGTGGATCATCCCTAAATTTGGGATATCGTTACAGCTCGTGACTTATTTTGTTGCATCTTAATGTCGGGATCTCACACAGGTGGAAACCACGTTATTTCAGCAGTGACTAATTTGACAAGATTTCCCTGACGTGATGAGAATATTAATTCATCGGTGATCGACACAAAAAGCTGGAGTAACTCAGCAGTTCAGACAGCACCTCCGAAGAAAGGGAATAGGTGATGTTTCGAGGCGAGACCCTTCTTCAGATCGAGAGTCAGGGGAAAGGGAAACGAGGGATATAGACGGTGATGTAGAGATATAGGACAAATGAATGAAAGACATGCAAAAAAAAGTAACGATGATAAAGGAAACAGGCCATTGTTAGCTGTGGTCTAGGTGGGAACGAGTATAGTCAAACAGGCTCAACATGACGACTTTGAAGCTAGTACGACTTGGGTGGGGTGGGATGGAGAGGGAGGGGATGCAAGGGTTAAGAAGTTAGAGAAATCGATAGTCAACACCGCTGGGGTATAAGCTGCCCAAGCGAAATATGAGATGCCGATCCTCCAATTTGCGTTTGGCCCCACTCTGACAATAGAGAAGGCCCAGAACAGAAAGGTCAGTGTGGGAATGGGAAGGGGAGTTAGAGTGTTTGGCAACCGGGAGATCAGGTAGGTCAAAGCGGACTGAGCAAAGGTTGTTCAGCAAAACGATCGCCCATTGGTGTTCTGAACCGTACTGGACATTGAGAGAAGAAAGGAGTAGTGACATTCTGCCAGGGAACAGATTGGTTCAGGAAATAACATTCAGTTTTAAAGTTGCTTTTTAGTCTCTGTACTCTCGAGACATTTCTTGCTGGGATTTAAGAAGAGTTGGCAAAGCTGCAGTTCATCCCCTTCCCCAGTTGCCCCAAGGTTCTT
Source organism: Leucoraja erinaceus (assembly GCF_028641065.1). NCBI lineage: Eukaryota > Metazoa > Chordata > Chondrichthyes > Rajiformes > Rajidae > Leucoraja > Leucoraja erinaceus. The sequence goes on from NC_073409.1 coordinate 7,777,586, forward strand.
TGATTATTTCACAGGGCGTAAGTGTCAACAGTGTGGAGGTGCTGCCAGACTTCCTGAGAGCTGGTAGCATTACCTGTATCCAAAAAGGATGGGTGACAATTCGGGCCGGGACCCTTCTTCAGACCCCTTCTTGAGTTGAGTTGAGTTTAGTTTCAGGATTAGGAACATTAAGAAATAGCTTTAACATAGAACAGTACTCGAAGGAAAAAGGCCATTAGGCCTACAATGTCTGTCCTGAACATGATGCAATGACCAACTCTTATCTGCCTTAACACAATCCATATCCCTCCATTCCCTACATATGCATGTGCCTATCGAAAAGCCTCTTAAATACCAACATCTGCCTCAGCTACCACCCTCTGGCAGTACTTCAAGCCACTCACCTCCCTCTGTGTAAACAAACTTGCTCCACTCAGCATCTTTAATCTTTGCCCCTCTCTAAGTTATGCCCTCCAGTCTTTGAAGGTACAGGTTTAAGTTATTACTTCATGCAATACCTTTAAGCTTCACATTTTTAAGCTGCTGTTATCAGTAGCAGGTTGATGCATATTATTATAGGTTAAAATACATAGAAACATAGAAAACAGGTGCAGGAGTAGACCATTCAGCCCTTCAAGCCAGCACCACTCATGATCATGGCTGATCATCCAAAATCAGTACCCCGTTCTGGCTTTTCCCCCAAATGCTCTTGATTCCCTCTGCCCCAAGAGCAAAATCTGTAAATGCCCCTGTCCCACTTAGGAAACCTGAACAAAACCCTCTGGAGACTTTGCGCCCCACCCAAGGTTTCCGTGTGGTTCCCGGAGGTTGCAGGTGGTTCCCGGAGGTTGCAGGTAGGGAGACGGACAAAAACCTCCGGGAACCGCACGGAAACCTTGGGTGGGTCGCAAAGTCTCCAGAGGTTTCCGTTCCGGTTTCCTAAGTGGGACAGGGGCATTAACGGGTTAATTCAGTTGTTGTATCCATTGTGCACTGTCAGCTACATCTTTTTTTATCATTAACCATGGACAGAAATATCTAAATGGAAACAATTTCTTAGACCTTGGAATTAGAGGTCATCGACCAATTTATGTTAAGATTGCTTACGAGTTAAAATGCCATGAGCTTTTAATTGATTTTATACAGTCCCTGGGAGCTCGCTGGAGCAGAGTAAGTGGTTCTTTTTATACAGAATCACCAGTATCTCCTAGCAATTACTGTCTGAGGATGTGTGTGATGTTTAATTTCAAATCTGACACGCAAGTTCATGCCCTGCAGGCCAAGATTGCGGAGGAGGTGAGTCACAACAGGTGTTTAAGGGCTGACAAACAAGGAACGCTTGAAATCCTCAGCAGGTCAGGCAGCATCCGTGGAGTTAACACTTCAGGTTGGCGACCTGTCCTCAGATCTGAGACATCGCCTTGGTTTTACACAGATGGTGCCTGATCTGTGGAGGATTTCCGGCGCGTGCATGGCTTTGCTTTTTTAAAAACTGATATATTGCTTTGAAGTAAAAGATCATGGATTTTAACTGCATTATTAGGGATTTCCAGCAGAAATAGTCCTCACTGACTGACGGCAGCAGTTTCAAGCAGTAGCTTTCTCAGGTTCACAAGTGCAAGTAGATGTGGACACCATACTGCAGCTTCTCAGTGACAGACACATTCTGAGAATAAATAATTTAAAACGTAGCTATTTCAATATCTCGAGGGGAATGAAGGGCAAATGCAATGTCCTGGGCTGCAGTGTGGGGTCACAAAGGCAGGTAGCATGTTAAAATGGAGCCAGCATGCTGTAGTTTAGTTTTAGTTTAGAGATACATTGTCAAGTCAAGTCAAGTTTATTTGTCACATACACATACGAGATGTGCAGTGAAATGAAAGTGGCAATGCTCGCGGACTTTTGTGCAAAAGACAAACAACAAAACAACCAAACAAATTATAAACACAATCATAACACACATATTCTTTTACATAATAAATAATGGAAGGAAAAACGTTCAGTAGAGTTAGTCCCTGGTGAGATAAGCAAATTGTGGAAACAAGCCTCTCAGTCCATGCCAACCATTGATCTCTGTATCCACTTACGCATCCAACATGATAATTGCTCGTTCCTAAGCTTCCCTCCCATCTAGTTTCAGTAAAAACACTGAATCAAGCACTTGAAACAACTAAATTTCATTTTACCAAAAGCGCGTTACAGTGCAGACTGTACCTATCCCACCGTGGGTTCAATCCTCACGTCTGCCTGTTCAAGCCCTCTAGGCCTCGCTCAGACAGAGGCACTGAAGATGTTCACACAGTCCCGAGCGCTCTTCCAGAAGCCTCGTGATCGCAGACTTTTATATGTCCCGGGACCTCGAGGGGCCGAACCACATGGGGGTGGTCTCTCAATAGCCCAATTACAGATATTGATTAACCCCATACATAACAGGCATTCCCCATACCCAATAATACAACAGCTCGTACATTGTATAAGAAAGAAAGGAAGCTAACAAGAGCAACCATGTGCCCTAGGAACCAAACAGTTTCCCCAAGGCTCAACAGTTCGACCAATCATCAATTAACAGGATGACCATCTTGCAACATTATGTATACTGTTTTACAATCCTTTTGCAGCAGCCCAATATAAATGATGCATTTAAGGTTAGTTTGCAAAACCACTATACATGTTATCAATTTAAGATAAAAATTGAGAACACCTGGACCCCTTCCCATCCTGCATATCAGTCTGAGTCTAAACTGGCTGGCACCAATCAAAGCATGTAAAGTTCAGCTGACGAGGGTTAAGCTGATACATCCTGAGAATCAAAATTAGCGCAGCCTTGGTGCTGAAATCATTGAAGTTACCAATAGCACCCAGTTGCTTTTACATCAACAAGATTAGTTTAATTGTCCATTGTTAGGGGAAGTCATAGATCCATGCAGCATGGAAACAGGCACTACGGCCCAACTTGCCCATGTTGACCAACATGCCCCATCTACACTAGTCCCACCTGCCTGTGCTTGGCCCATATCCATCTAAACCTACCAAATCCATGTACCTGTCTAAATGTTTCTTAAACATTGCGAGAGTAACTGCTTAAACATTGGGATAGTACCTGCAAACCAACGAAAGCAACTAACTAAAGTTGTTTTACACATGTAGCTCCCACTGAAGGGTGTTTTCTTTTAAATTATGTCGTCAAAAAGATGGATGACTTTGCCAAAGAATGGCATTTTCTCAATAACGTCACTGCAAACATCTCAGTTGCCTGACCTCCAATTCCTAGGCACCTTGCGTGAAATCCATCACCGTGCACTCCATGGGATTTACATTTTTAAGATGATTTTAATCCTAAAGCAAAACAAGTGCTTACTGTTGTTACCACTGATTGATAATTTAAGGGCAGAATAAAAATGCCAGAAATATTAATTTTGATCAGTGTTTTTTTTGTGACAGTCGCTGTCAATACTGTGAATGAGCATCTCTAAAAACTAAATTACTAAGAGGTGACACGGTGGCGAAGTGGTAGAGCTGCTGCCTTACTGCGCCTGAGACCCGAGTTCAATCCTGGTGCTGTCTATGCGGAATTTGTACGTTCTCTCCATGACCCGCGTGGTTTTTCTCCGGGTACTCCGGTTTCCTCCCACACTCCAAAGACGTACAGGTTTGTAGGTTAATGGGCCGTAGTGAGTGTAGGGTGATGTTGGTGTAAGGGGATCACTGGTCGGTGTGGACTCTGTGGGCTGAAGCGCCTGTTTCTGCTTTGTATCTCTAAACTAAACTAAATTGATGTACAGCACCCAATAGTGTCACCTGAATTCTCTTTTTGCCTACAAATAAAAGGATTGATTGTGTAAGTCTAGTTTTTGATTTTTTTTAAAAGCCTATGGTATTGATAACAATTTCAATAATATAACTCTCCAATTTACAGAATTATTCTACAGAATGTTAAAATGCTGTTATAACTTTCTTTATGACAAATGCCTGTTATTTTGCAAAATAGGTGCTGTTATTCCATGATAAAAGCTATGGCATCCACTATGAATACACAATCCCGGTGAACAAGTCAACTGAAGATAGCAACGTGATGCACAAACCACTGGAACCTCTTTACTTGTGGACAAACATTGGCTGGGGGAACTGCAGTGTGCAATGTGGAGGAGGTATAGTCAATAATTTTGCATTTGCCATGGGCCGTCAAGGGTGATCAATGATATTCCCAAATTCTAGTTGTACTTGGATAATACTGTCTGATTTGCTCTATTACATTGGATTGTATCTTTATGCATTGTTTTTATTGGAGAAGTGTGATGGGATGCGTGTGTGGACTGGATGGTTCAGAGATTATGAATGGGGGAGTTTGCAAAAGAGGAGAGAATTGGGTGGCGTGTAACTTGAGAAGAAACGTGGGGGAATTTGGAGAAGGAATACATGTTCTCTGTTGAGTAGCCCAGCCAGTCTTCCTCCATACAAGTCCAGGTGGGTGTGGGGGAGAAAGGGGAGGGGAACGGGGATAGGGTTGTAAAAGGGTACCAAAAATTGGATAATTTTACCATTGGTACAGTAGGAACAGTGAATCGTATGTTGGTTTTTATTGCAACGGGATTTAAGTACAAGTGTAAACTACTGCACTCCTGTAAGATCTTGTTGAGAACACAGTTGAAATATTGTGCATATGTCTGGTCTCTATACCGAATGAAGCTTATACTTGTGACAGAGTGCACCTGGTTGACTCTTGCAGTGGGAGAATTAAGGTTGATGATTTTACCGTCTCTGAGTTTGGACATGTGAGTTGACCACATTGAAACAGACTAAAACCATTTGAGGTCCTGACAGGGTAGACGCAGAGAGGATGTCTCCTCTGGCTGAAACATTCAGAGGTCAGTCTCCGAATAAGGGGTTGGTTGTAACGGAGAAAAGAAGAAGCTTCTTCAACAAGGGGAATGGGGAATCTTTGGAATTTGCTACCCAGGAATGGTACGGGGATTTGGGCACTGGATACAGTATATTCAATATTAAGGGGATCAATTAAGGGATATGGGGTCATGTGTTGCTGAGGTAAATCAGCCTTGGTTTTAGTGAATGGTAGAACAGGTGCATAGGGCCGAATGGCCCACTCCTGCTTCTATTTATGATGTCCTTAATGGAAGGCTTCAAGCCACAGGCAGACAGCAAAGAAAACAGGAGCTGGCAGAAAGTAGACAATGTTTTAAAGATAAAGCATCTGTCCTCCCCTGACAACCATCCAAGCAGACATTTTGTGGAGGCATCCAATTTTCAGAGTTAAACACGAAAGACTAGATTTTATAAAATTGCTTTTGCGGTGAGAATCCTGCTGCAGTCAGAGTGGTGGCCTTGGCTATTTCAGGCTCACTATAAACAGAGACAGTGTAACATCTACCCTTTAGCTGTAAATTATTCATTGGTGCTTCTCAAGAACAAATGATTGAAATTGCACTCAGCGGCGGGAAGACTGAACTCCACTGGGAACAGTGGCTAATAGACCCAACTTCACCCCACAGCATAGAGTGAGAGAAGTGCAGGTAACATCACTGCTGAATATAACAGCCTCACTAAAAACAAATAATTCCACAGGCCAATTACATTGGGCATTCGACTCCCTACAGAGGACAGAGGCAATTAGAAAGAAGACTTGGCTTTTAGACTCTTTCATAACTTCAGGATATTACACCACTCCTCATGATCAATAAAGTATTTTTAAGCTGCTGCTACTTTCATAATGCAGCGAAGCTGGCAGACTTTTTCTCTTTCACAGCGAGATGCCATTAACTCCATTGAGATAATGAGTAATGAAATTAATTGAGGGCTAGCGATTCACTGGGAACCGATGGACTGCACCTGCTTCTGGTTTCAATGTTCCTAATGAAAGATGATGAGTCAGTGATTTCCAACATGCAACCAGCCAGTGAGGCTTCCCACTAAGTTCTATAGCATGACCCGAGGAAGCAAACCAGGCTTTGCTTTCACTTTTCTTTGAACTGAAGCTTCATAGTCATTGTGGCATCTCATTGCACTCAGTGATACATCTGTTGTGATTTTAAGCCAGTCGGATCCTCTTGGTCTGTGGATCCTGTGCAGTGTGCCATGTGTGATATCTGTGTCGTCCTGATACATTCTAGTTTATACTTACCGACAGGTTAATGGAAAAAGATGCAGTAACTTTCTGCAGAAGGAAATTGGATGGATATTGGATAAGGGGTGAGGGAAAGGGGAGAGCCATTTCCCAGAGCCAGATGTCGCAAACGTTTGTTGCAATGTTGCTTGAAATCGTAGGACAGGACCAGCAAATGGCAAAACACTCAGTCGATGCATTTTAACAATACTCTCTTGTTTAAGTGTTGACAGCTGAACGAAAGTAGATTTTCTTTGATATTCTGAACAAAAAGGAATGGGACTGCTCCCTATATTTAAAAAATGGACAGAGGTGTTTAACACAAAACGTGGTGAGCGAATAATCTGGCGGAGATGCGTACTGATCGTGCAGCAGTTACAATTGCGTGAAAAAAAATCATTCAATATTTGCAACCAAGAAGGAGGCAATTTGGCCCATTGTGACTGTGCCGGTCAAAATTGAGCTACCTGGACTGATCCTATCTTCCCACTCTGGGTTTGTACCCTGAAGGTCACAGCACCTCAGCTGTGTCACACAAGTACTGTGTAAATGAGATGAAAAGCTTGCTGCCTTCAGCGCCCTATAAGGGAGAGTTCCAGACCTCTCTCACCCTCTGGCTGAAAAAAACATCTTTCCTTATCCCCTATCTAATCCTTTTACCAATTCCTTTAAATCTATGTTGTTGGTTATTGATCCTTTGGCTAAGGGAACTTAGTCCTGCCTATGAGTTGAATTGTACAGAGGGAAGGTTCAGAGATTGAATGCAGAAACCTAGTTCCAGAAGCTAATCAGCACCATTCCTTCAGCAATGCTTGCTCCAAAGTGGTGCTTCCTTCATCATGCTTGCTCCAAAGTTTCCTGAATGGCTGGGAGGGGGCTCCACATTTGCGGTCAGCAATCTCAAGGGACTGGTGGATCACATCTGTCCAAGTGGAGGGAGAAGAGGAGGAGAGGACCACAACCAGGCACACTTGGGTGGAGGCTCTGTCAGCTCTCTGTTAGGACGCGAGCGCAGTCTCTGAGCGGCTACACGTTGCGATGGGACTGCAGCGCGGATCTGCATGTTGCTGGGGGTGGGGAGGAGTTGGGCGAGGGGAGAGGGAGAGGGACACTTGCTGTCTCTGAGCCAGCATGGAGTCAGAACTCGGAGCCTGTCCTTGTGGAGTGGAGAGGATCAGTGACCCCCCTCCCCTTGATCAGCGGACCATGAGATGTGACGAACATCAGCAGGAGTGTCTGGGCTGGTCCTGAGGCTGAGGGAGGGGGACCCTGACTTCCACTGGGACGGCTGTGCAGGCACGAGGGGGTGCTCCTGCTGGACGTTTCCTCAGCTCGACTGTGAGTGAGACCCTCACTGTGGAGGCAGCCTGCAGAGACACTGCTCCTCGGGAGATAGAGTTCCCAGCATGGCTCAATATTCCCTTATGATGTTAGCAGGCCATTCAGCCCTTTGAATCTCCTTTGGCTCACAGAACAATCCCATCCATCCAATTCCCCCACTCATTTCACCTGGAACCTATTCTCCCAACATTACCATCAGCTCCCCCCAGATTCTACCCCTAACCTGCACTCTCGGGGAAATTTACAGCAGCCAAGTAATCCACCAACCCGCATGTCTCTGGCATTTGAGAGAAGGCATCTACACAGCACCCATGAAGAACCTGCGCAGTCACATTGGGAACGTGCAAACTCCACGTAGACAGCGCCCAAGGTGAGGATTGAACCCAGGTCACTCGAGCTGTGAGGCAGCGGCTCTACTATCTGCACCACTGCACCGACCTCCATGCGAAGCCTGGGTGGATGAGTTGCCGGGGCCGAGGCCATGTTCACCTCCCGCCTGGTGCGGGTGCATGTGAGGTGTGTGTTGGAGACCCATGTCATCCTGGAAGACGAGTGTCAGCTCTGGACCAGCGGGGCAGCAGAAGGCGGGTTGGTTGTGGCAAAGCATTTGGAGATTCACGGCGGGGAGGATGTTGAGTGTGAGCAGAGTGCAGAGTGAGCTGATTGTGAGCAGATCTGTGAATGCAGACTTGTAGTGATGGGACCCGCAACTAAAGTTGTTCCTTCAGCGTTAGTGAAAGGTGCTTCTGCTGGGAGAGACCAGCCACTCTCACCTCTGGACCACAATGGTCAATGGCCATCGCACCACTGTTGATGCCGCATGGACAAATTTGACGCTGGAGGAATGATGCCAGGGAACATGAAAATCTCAGGAAAAAGATGGGAGTGATATGGGCCTGGACACCCAGTGACATGCACTGGATTGCATCACTCAATAGGAGCTGCTTTTACCCATTGCAGGGTCATTGGCAGCATTGGTTTGGTCTTTTTGCACTATTATTGTATGTTTTTATGTATATGTATGTATGTCTTTATGTATGTGTGGGTGTATATATCTATATATTTGTGTGTGTGTGTGTACTGAACTTTGTTTTATTCTAGTCTAGTCGAGGTCTAGTCGGAGGCTCAGAGGGGATAGAGCCTTCTCTGTTGCTGCTCCGGCACTCTGGAACACCCTGCCGTTGCACATCAGACAGGCCCCCTCACTGTCCATCTTCAAATCCAGTGTTAAAACACATTTGTACTCCCTGGCTTTTGACCATGCCTGAGGCTTTGCTTCTGTTTTTGGTGTTTTTGATGTTTCTTTATTTTACATGTCTTTTCCTACTATTTCTTTTGATTGTTATTTTTGGTGTGTATTAACTTTTTTGTCAATGATTAGTGATGTACAGCACTTTGTTGCAGCTATGTTTGTTTTTAAAGCGCTCTATTAATAAAATTATTATTATTATTATTATTATTCATTAGATTGTTTACAGTGTACAATGTTTGGGACATGCGGCAACAAAACACTCTTGAATCGTGACTCTTTCTCCAGTGTAACGCATGTGAATGTCAAGGTCCAACGCCTGAACAAACTCACATCACCGGTGTTTCTTCTCTTCATTGGTTTTTAGGTGAGCGCAGAACAATTGTCCGCTGCGCCAAGATTGTCAACAAGACAATGTTGACCGTAACGAACGACAGCGACTGCCGCCACCTGGCTCGTATTGATCCCCAAGTCCGGAGATGCAACATACATCCGTGCCAGTCATGGTAAGTGCCAGCTACAACGAAAAGAAACTTGCCAGAGCCCAAGTCACTTGGACATTAATTCCCACAGTTAACAATCGGCATTGACAGCTTCCATTTACAGAGAGCCCAGTTTTTAATGTGTAGTTTATCGACTGCAGTCAAATGTGGTTTATTGTTGGGATATTGCCATTCTATACTTTACATAAGAAACACATTTCATTTGGTCAAATCGCAGGCAAAAATGTGTAAATCAATAAGGCAGGGCAAAATGTATTTTGGCATTTGTGGCAGTTTTTCACAGATTGCAGAGAGTGGCATCGCATTCTTTATTGCAAAAAACAGATTCATAAATCAAAGATATGTACCCACAATGTCTCTGGAGATTAGGCAGAAATTCACAAATCAAAGATTGGTTGTAGGGTGCATGTCATTACATGGGTGAATTTGCAGAACAGATAACTATGGTGTTTAAGAAGGAACTGCAGATGCTGGAAAATCGGAGGTACACAAAAATGCTGGAGAAACTCAGCGGGTGCAGCAGCATCTATGGAGCGAAGGAAATAGGCAACGTTTCGGGCCAAAACCCTTCTTCAGACTGATAACTACGGTGGGTGACAAATATTTCCTGGTTCCACTGTTTGAAATGAGGGATATTGGCCAAGATATCAGGATAATTCCCGACTTGTTGTGGAGCACAGGAACATCGAACAATAGGCCTGAACCATTGCGACATTTTTTTTAAAGCTTCGTCCAAAAGAGAGTTCCTCTGACAATGTAGCACGCTCTCCGCACTGCATTGAAGTGTCAGCTGAATCTAGCGCCAGGCTTCAGTGTTGGGGAGCTTTGATCTAGAAAGGAGCCCAATCTGATTACATCAGTCTGAGGAAGGGTCCCGACCCGAAACGTCACCTATTCCTTCGCTCCATAGATGCTGCCTCACCCTCTGAGTTTCTCCAGCATTTTTGTCTACCTTTGATTTTTCCAGCATCTGCAGTTCCTTCTCAAACCAATCTGATTGCAAATCGTCATGGCTTTTTAAATGTTTGTTCATTGTGTAGCTATGATGAGCTGTTTCTGCATGTGTGTAAATATTGCCCCAAAAATAAAAAATAAAAAGAGATGTGGATGTTTTACTCAGAATTTATCACGGTACTGCCCAGTCCTGTCCTCAAACTAGATGAATCTAAGAGAATTAACTTCAGATGAACTGAAAACATCACTGATCCCAGTGGAGTGGTCACTGTCTGATTTCACTGTGCTCTATCCTGCCATCCTGTGTACAGTGCATGCAGGTGGTCCCATTCCCCCTTCCTTCTCTGTGTCCCAATCCAGCTTGTATTTGAACTATGTGCCTCCAAACCTGCCCCCAACATCCCCCTTGACTGTGCACTCCAGCCACCTATCTACATTTTTATTGAACTAGTTTGAGAGAAGAAAACACTGAAATTCTGAATAGAAGCAATCGCTTTAAACTAAGAACTCTTCCATAATTTACCTCTGATCGTTGCTTCTGTTTTGGAAAGGGTCGTATGATTGGTCTTTTTTTGGCAATGATTGAGATGCAGATACGATTTTCTCTTGACTCAGGTGGGTGGGAGGCAATTGGTCTCCATGCTCCAGGACTTGTGGTAAAGGAACTCAGGTTCGGAACGTGACCTGTGTCTATCAGCTACAAAACGGCACGTATTTCAACACAAGAAGTCTCTACTGCCTTGGTCCAAGACTGTCTACAGTGCAGGGATGTGAGGGCCGTGAATGCCTCACAATATGGGAAGCCTCGGACTGGTCAAAGGTACATGCTTCTCAACTAATAAACATAAAGTCTAGTCACTAGTGGACCACGCTTGCATCTTGTTACCTGTGCTGTGTAATGGTGAATCTCACTGTAACCCCACACTCTCTCTCTCTCTCTGTGCCTGTCAGTGAATCCGTTTCTTTGCAATCATTATAAGAATTATGTTCATCAGTGTAGTCCCATAAACCAAAGGTCCTTTTTTTGATTTGTTCACATTTCACTGCATAACGTGTTTAGAGTCATAAAGTCATACAGCGTGGAAACAGGCCCTTCGGCCCTACTTGCCCGCACCGACCAACGTGTCCCATCTACACTAGTGCCACTTGCCTGCATTTGGCCCATATCCCTCTAAACCTGTCATATCCATGTACTTGTCTAATTGCTTCTTAAACATTGCAATAGTCCCTGCCTCAATACCTCCTCTGGCAGTGCGTTCCATATACCAAAAAAGTTACCCCTCAGATTCCTTTCCCCCTTCACCTTAAACCTATGCCGTCTGGTCCTCGATTCCCCTACTCTGGACAAGAGACTCTTTTCAGAATTAAGACCTTTAATATGTCACACTAATTTACAGATGATTTGTGCAGCATATTTTAATCATAATGTTCCACAATTTCATAATTCCAGAACTAATTTCATAGAACCACACATTTACACCAAATCCATGTTGATCCCACTTTTTTCTCCCAACATTCCCATTAACTCCCCCAAGATCCTACCATTCACCTGCACACCCAAGGCAATTTACAGCCGACAATTAGCATACCAAACTGCACGTCTTTTGAGGTGGGAGGAAGCTGGAACAGCTGCAGGAGGAAACCCATCCAACTGGTGTGAGAATATGCAAACTCCACAAAGACAGTAACCGAGATCAGGATTGAACCCAGGCCACTGTCACCATGGAGCAGCATAGAGTCACACAGCGTGGAATCACGCCCTAGGGCCCAACTTGTCCATGTCGACCAAGTTGCTCCATCTAAGCTAGTCCGTGCTTGACCCAAACCCCTCTAAACCTTTCCTATCCTTGCACCAGTTCAAGTATCTTTTAAATCCTGTTATAGTAACCACCTCAACGACCATCTTTGGCAGCATATTCCACATACCCATCAGCCTCTGAGTGAAAAGGTTGCCCCCTAAGGTCCCACTCAAATCATTCCTCTCCCACGTTAAACCTATGTAATCTGGTTCTTGATTTATCTACTCTGGGTAAAAGACACTGCATTCACTTTATCTATTCATCTCATGGTTGAATATACCTCTATAAGATCACCCCTCAGCCTACTGTGCTCCATGGAATAAAGACCTCACTAGTCCAACCACTCCCTATTGCTCTCCACTCTTTCCAGCAGCTCCACTTGCTGCACTGTTGTGCTGTCCTTCGTCACATTACGTTTGTTTCACTTCCCTGGTCGTGTCACAGTTCTGGATGGAGGACACCCTTAATCCGTTGTTTCCGGAAATCCTAGGGATCACTGGATGGAGAAAGGAGACCTAGTCTCCCATCGACTTCTGCAATTACAGCAGCTCCTGTGGCCTGACGCAACTAAGCCTCTCCAAGTGAACTATTTTGAATGGGAACCAACCAATGTGAATTTAAGTCAATTTTGACCTGCGGAAGTAGTATTTAGTTTCAGTTGGACGTCTCTAATACATATATGTCAGAGACAAGTAGGAAAGCAGCTCTTCATGTGAAGGAAGTTAAGGGGTGGGAATGAATAAGCTTTGGCTTCTTCCTGCTCCTTTTCGGACACATATGATTTCATATATTTATAGATATTGTTTATGACACTTTCTAAATATTCTTGTTTTGTTTTTTGTATGCTGTTTCACACTTGCTTTATATTCTTTTGTTCTGTTCGAAATAAAGAATTAAATTAAGTTCTATTTTAGCTCCACATCCATTGGCGTTTCGGTATCTATCACTTTCATCTGATACACTGCATGGTTCTATTTGTCATATCTCATACCTGTAATGGCAGGCTGCAGGGTACAGACTTTTGCGGTTATCTTAAATCTTCCACTTAATCCACAATCTGCTAAATACCAGTGGATTGAACTGAGACGTCGATGTGTTCTCCTTCATCAGGTTTAGAGTGCTTGTGTGTGCTTTAATCTCAGACACATGTTCCTGATTAATCAAAGATTTTGTTTTTTTGAGTGCTGTTTAATCCACAATGCTGTTTTATAACTTCCCAGTAAAACCTTCAGTGAAAAGATTTTAACTGCGCCAATTGAAGTCGGAGAGTGGGATGGCACCCGATCAATTTAACATGGGCAGATTTCCAAAGTCGCCTCGGCCGGTTGCTTCAACTCTGATGTTGATTCCAGCTCATCCATTCAAGCTGAGTGTGAGACGATGGATTGTGAGCGGCCTTCGTTCAGGGCAGGTCACTGGGAGATAAAGAAAGTCACAAGCATTGGAAATCTGAAAAATAAAAAAGGACAAATTTGTTTTAAATAGATGTGTGGGAAGGAACTGCAGATGCTGGTTTGCACTGAAGATAGGCATGAAATGCTGGAGTAACTCAACGGGTCAGGCAGCATCTCTGGAGAAAAGGAATAGGTGACATTTCAGCTCGAGACCCCTTCTTCAGTCTGAAGGTGGGTCTCAACCCGAAACGCCACCTATTCCTTTTCTCCAGAGATTCTGCCTGACCCGCTGCAGTACTCCAGCATCTGATGTCCTGCTTAAAATACAGATGGGAACGGTCAGGGTCAAGAAATGAACAATGTGGGAGTATTATTTCAGATGTCAGGCATGTGACGAATATTGAATTTGGTGGATTTCCAATAGAATCATTGGGGAGTTGAGAAGATTTATATTTGTGCAGTAAGTTGTTGGGGTTTGCGATGCACTGCCTGTAAGAGGGGCAGAAGCAGATTCAGCAAAAACTGTCAAAAAGATTTGATTAAGAACCGAAGGATAAATATTTGTAAGGTTGGTGCAAAGAGATTGAGCAAATAGAATTAAAAGTTAGTTTCTTTGAAGAACCAGAATTGGGAGGATTGATCAAATAGTCTCCCGTGTGGTAGTGGACTCCAGTTGATTGAGCTGCTACCTAATGTAAGGATGTAAAGCCTTCTTTATGCTTGTTGCTTAATCTAATGGCACGAAAAAACACACTATTGTCAGCCATTCTCTAGTTGATGAGACACAAAGTTCTAGCGTAACTTAGTGGGTCAGGCAGCATCTCTGGAAAACATGGACAGGCAAAGTTTCACAAGAAATGTCACCTACCCAGAGATTCTGCCTGATGCACTGAGTTACCCAGTACTTTGTAAAACAGCATTGTCAACACTGCCACGATACCCCTTTCATCGCCTTTCTCCTCCCTATTAGTCCTGCTTTGCAACAGTTAGGAAGTGTAGCCTTTTTGTGGGATTAGTGAAACTTGTACTTTGCAGGACAAACATATGCCAATGCATGAACACAAATATTTACATTGAGTATGATAAGTGATAGGAGCAGAATTAGGCCATTTGGCCCATAAAGTCTACTCCATCATTCAATCGTGGCTGATCTAACTTTCCCTCTTAACCCCATTCTCCTACCTTCTCCCCATAAACTCTGATACCCATACTGATCAAGAATCTATCTATCTCTGCTGTAAAAATATCCATTGACTTGGCCTCCGCACCTTCAGTGGCAATGAATTCCACAGATTCAACACCCTCTGATTAAAGAAATTCCTCCTCATCTCCTTCCTAATGGAATGTCCTTTAATTCTGAGGCTGTGACCTCTGGTCCAAGACTCTCCCACTAGTGGAAACATCCTCGCCACATCCACTCTATCCAAGCCTTTCACTATTCAGGAAGTTTCAATGAGGTACCCCCTCATCCTTCTAAACTCCAACGCGCAGAGGGCCAGTGTCATCAAACGCGCATCATATGTTGAAGATTAACAAATGGGATTTGAGGTGTGAATGGAGAATGGAAGCACTAACCTTGAGCAATCCCTGTAGTGTTCGTCAGACTGTGGTCGAGGAACCCATCTAAGGACAGTGAATTGCACCAACCCTCAAAGCAAATGTGATCCTGCAGTGAAGCCCCTAGATGAAGAGGAGTGCGAGGATCATTCCAACTGCTACAAATGGAGAACTGGAGAATGGTCAAAGGTATGTAACTCCATTCCTAAATATCAAAACTCATGTGGGATAAGACAAAATGAGTAGGAAGGAACTGCAGATTCTGGTTTACACTGAAGATACACAAAATGCCGGAGTAACTCAGCAAGCCAGACAGCATTTCTGGATACAAGGAATTGGTAACATCTGAAGAAGGGTGTTGACCCGAAACATCACCCATTTTGATCTTTTATCCAGAGCTGCTGCCTGTCCCGCTGAGTAACTCCAACAATTTTTGTATATATCTTCCCTTGCGTATATATCTTCCCAACTAATATCATCAAAGAATCATTGCGTAGGAAGGAATTGCAGATGCTGGTTTATACCAAAGTTAGACACAAATGCTGGAGTAACTCAGCAGGCCCTGCAGGCAGCATCACTGGAGAGAAGCAATGGATGTTTCAGGTTGGAATCCTTCTTCAGACTGTTCTGTAATTATTTTTTCTGCATTTGATTTATTTTGCATTAAACTTGTTCTTCCAACTTCTAGCAAAACACTTGGCAGAGAGAAATAGAAAGTTTAAAAATTCCCTTTCGTCAAACTTTGAATGTGGAATGTCACCCATGTGGGAAATGTATACTAATAGAAGCAGAGATAATTTAACTCCACCAGATGTATTTTTGCATTGAGAAAATAACCAAGCAACAAACAGCACAGTAGTTAACTAGTAATGTTAATAGTTTTCCTTTTAAATATTACTGAACCAGTTGCAAGTTTTATTATGACAATTCTACAACTTAATTCCAAATTCACCAATATCAGCTTGTTTTATTTCTAATTTATTCATGCTCTCAAACTGCAATGGAATTTGAACGCATGCTTTTTGATTGTTAACATTGTTGCTTTGATAATTAGTGATGTGATTACACTAACAGCAAGAATCAGAGCTGGCAATTTTTATGATTGTTTATAACAACTGGTCATGAACAGCGTAAAAAGCAACCAAAACGTTGCAACGGGCATAATACTGATCCGAGGGAGGCGTGAATTAAGAATGGAGGACAGAGCTTCAAAGCTGATCTTTTGAATCTAATATTTATAAGGAACGGATGTGCACCCTGTAACAGGACAGACAGCATCTATAACCTGCCAAGTTTGATAGTGACATTACTGAGAGGAAAGATTGCTTTTATATTTCACCTTTCGTGACTCAAGAGCCAACAAAGTTGCAATGCATGAGATACTTTCCAAAGTTTTCTTCCTGTCTTAGCAAAGAACCAGTCTCCAAGCAATTAAACCATCTGAGGCAAAGATAGTGGCGATAGTAAATTCAAGTCTTTATAAAAGAAAGAATTGCTGAGAGTAAAGAAACGTTTGATGGAACATTGGGAAGCAGTTGAGAATAAGCGAGTTCAGTATTCCGACTGCGCATGCCCAGGTCATGGGTCACTGGAGATAAACATTCTCGGTAGCTGAGCTGCTGCGTGTACGCAGGCAAGCGTTTCATCTGTCGTCAGGATTGGAACGGGCCTCCGGCGCTGCAAGCGTGTTGAATTGCTACTGGAGTTAGCGACACTATTTCTCCCTTCTCCACTGGTCCATGTAGAAATCTCAGCAGTGATAATCTAATGAATCACGGTCCAGTCCCCCTCAGTCTGAGTGTAATGAGTTCCATTTTCATTCGGGCTGCCCTCCCGGGCTATACAGGGTTATTATACAGGGGTGATTCACGCACCTCTTTCCTGCATAACCCCAGGAGGCAGATTTTACACACAGTTTCCTTTATGATACAGTCAGACCTGAGGGACATTGGGAAGCTCAGTATCAGCTGTCCCCAGGTTCCAGCACGGGTGCCCACAGTGTGGGTGGCTCGGGATGGCTGCACCCCTCATGGTGTCTCTGCTCTGCCCCTGGACATGCAGTGGCAGAACCATACCAAAGCCAGACATGATATGATAATGTTGGAGTAACTCAGCGGAACAGGCAGCATCTCTGGACAGAAGGAATGGTTGACGTTTCAGGTCGAATAAGGGTCTGAAGAAGGTTTCTCGACCCGAGATGTCACCCATTCCTTCTATCCAGAGATGTTGCCTGCCCCACTGAATTTCTCCAGCATTTTGTGCCTATCTTCAGTGTAAATCAGCATCTGCAGTTCCTCCCTACACTTGATACGACAGGCCCAGGCAAAGCCAGTTAAGATAAACCCTCCAGCACCGTGGAGCTCGGTAACATGGTTTTTAATAAATCTCCCCATCTTTCATTGGGACCAAAAGTAATAAAGGAATAACTGGTTGGAAGAGTCATTAAACTGAGTCCATTTAAAAAATATAATAAACAAGCAGCTGTAAGGATCGATGTCCCGTGGCAATTCTGACATTGTTGCTTGAGTTGGAGAACCACTGCTCACATCTCTGTAAAATAAATCTAAGCAAAGACAACAAGAAACTCCCATGACTTAAGTAACTATGACTGAAGTAAATAGTGGCCAATGCAATGTCATTCATTGTCACCTTGACATTGGTGAGGATGATGTCTGTGACTTGGGTGGCACGGTGTTGCAGCTTGTAGAGCCACTACCTCACAGTGCCGGAGAGCCTGGTTCAATCCTGACCTTGGGTAGAGTTTGCACATTCTCCCTGTGACCATGTGGATTCCTTTTGCATGCTCACTGGCCACTTTGAGTTTATAGGCAAATGGTAGAATCTGGGGGGAGAGAGAGATGATGCGAGTATCAGGAGAATAAAAACGGGATGATTGTAAATGGGTGACGGGTGATTTGCATGGACTTGGTGGGCCAAAGGGCCTTTCTGCATGCTGTATCTCTGGCTCTGTGACTTCATACCTTAAGTCATTGGATACCAGCTACGGGTACGTTTGGGTTCCTTTGCAGCTAGTATGTTGTTTGGTCCCAGAGCCTTGAAGGAGGTGGAAAGGCTGAGGGTGTCAGGAGACAAGTTACTCAATAATGGTTACCCAGCCTTGAGTAACTTGATCCAGTTCTGAATGTCAAAGCGGCCAGTGAACTTTGCCAGTCTTGTTGAATAATCTTCTCTCTTGATGATGACAGTAGCACCTGGAATTTGCCTGGTGCTCCATTATTTGTACTTTGCAGTGCAAACATAGTAACAAAACACCACGGGCATCTGCAAACAGACCACGTCACACCTCGATGTGAAGTGGCTGAAGGTGATTCAGCCAAGGTTAATTCTGTGGATGTTGCATACCTGAGTGTCTGATCTCCAACAACAAATCACCGTACATTGCTGACGGCAACAGAGAGCAAAATCTTCTTCCTGATTCGCTTTGATCATCTTCACTCGGGTGCCCTGGTGTCATGTACTGGTGAGATAAGAGAGTTTCCTCTCATCCCCCCCCACCCCTGAAATGTAGATCTTTAGGCTCAGTTTAGTCTGGAGCAGGAGGTTTGTTCCTTTCTGTTGGTCCTCCTGTTGCCTGCTGCAGCCCAAGTCTGGTATCTCTGACAGTGATGGTGTTACCAAGCCACTCTTAGTGATGAGCAATGACGCCCTGTTCCCACACTGCCTGCTGCGTCCCAGTCAGTATGCAGTTTGTGGTCTTGGGACACTCACTGCTTCTTCCAAGTGATGTTCAACCAGGAGGACCACAGCTTCATCAGCAGAGGGAGGATGGGAGAGGTAGATGGTGGAGGTGATCAAGAGACTCTCTTGCCTGTGTTTGGCCTCATGTTATTAAATGGCTCTGAAACACTACAACCTTAAAATAAGCTCTGAACTACATGGACTATTATTGTTATTACTGCCCTATGATTGTTTTTTGTGTGTACGTATGTGTGCGTGTATATAATATATATGTGTATATATATATGATCTATATATTTGTGTATTTGTGAGTATGTGTATTTATCTTAACCTTTTTCCCCCTCTCATTTACGATATTGTTTACAGTACCAATTTTACAAATTCTGTCGTGCTGCTGCAAGTAAGAATTTCATTGTTCTATCTGGGACATATGAAAATAAAATACTCTTGACTCATGTTGCCAGATCTGGATTCATTGTGAAGGTTCACAAGGACTCACTCTCCCCATTTTATATCACCATACTGTCCCCTCTTGGTGCATAAGATTCTGCTGGTAGGGCTGGGGTTGTGAGGGACGAGTCACTGGTACCAGGCAGTGGTTTGACGATTCTCTGGGACTCCCTCTGTAGCTCTGCCAATTGGGACACAAGGCCGGACCGGGCCAAATATTCCGTTATCATGCATCAGGGGCAGCACAGTGCCAGCGGCAGCACAGTGGCAGCGCAGCCTTGCAGTGCCAGAGACCCGGGTTCAATCCTGACTATGGGTGCTGTTTGTGTGGAGTTTTTACATTCTTCCTGTGACTGGATAGGATTTCTCTGGGTGCTCCGGTTTCCTCCCACACTCCAAAGATGTGCAGGGTTGTAGATTAATTGGCTTCAGTAAAATTGCAAATTATCCCTAGAGTGAAGGATAGTGCATGTGTACGGGATGATCACTGGTCGGCACGGACTCAGTGGGTCGAAGGGCCTCTTTCCGTGCTGTATCTCTGAAGTCTAAAATTGGTGTCAGGGTTGATGCAGACAGGTCTCTCCATCTTTTATTCAAGTGTTTTTGGTGGCAGTTTTATAGAGCAACGTGTCTTACAACTTTCAGGAGGCCATTGCAAGTCTTTCGCAATACAGTGGGCATGGAGTAACCTCAAGACCATTTGTGAACCAGGTTTTCTTTAGCAACAGTCCAAACATTTCATGGTCCCGAGTGTTTTTTCTTTTAGAATGCAGCATTTGACAGAACTCAAATACACTGATTACACAGATTGCAAAGTGATTTTAAATTTATGTCTCCACATTGACAGTGCAGGTCTCTGCGTTGTTCATTCAGTGCCACAAGTGGGATATCTCCACATCTGTACATGAACATTATCACATCCTAGCCTATGTAAAATGGATGCTGTGTTTTCCGCATTTGATGACACCACATTGGTTACAAACTGCTTTGGGACATCCTGGGACCTGCTGAAGAGCTGTGTACGTTCCATCTGCGCTCAGCAGTCATCTTGAAAGCCTTTGCTGGAAGAGTGTTTTGTTGTGATGTTGTTTAATTGAAGAGCAGCAGCGGCACTGATCAGGTGACCACGACCATAACTCCACCTCCGGCAGCTCCTGCCGCCATAACGCTAGTGTGATGTGACAGGCGCTGTCATCATTAATCCTAGACCGCACACAGTGGCAAACAGCAGAGCAACTCCCATCCTCCAGGGAGATACTTTACAACCTTGGAAAATCAAATACAATCTCAAACAGAGGAAAGGAGAAAAGGATGGTAATTTACAGATTGTCACAATTTGCTCTCAGTGGAATAATCTGATAAATGAGGGTGGTCATTTTAACCAGTTATTCTGAAGTAAGAGTGCTTCCTTCATGCACTGATGGCAGTGTGCTGTCCACAGGGATCAGATGCTACTACACTGAGTAACAAAGTGCGGTCATAGTGGCAATCAGTGCATCATGGTTTATGCTGACTTCTGGAACTGGTATGTGTCTCAGGAACTGGTGCGCTAAAATGCTGCCAACTATATCCTGAACTCTGTACCGTCTCCATTGCTCTATCTGTGGTATTATGCAATAATAGAGTAAGGCTGAGCAGAGGGGCACTAGGACCCTGCCAGAAGCCAGGCTCCAGTAACCGGTTGTGTCTGGAAAAGCAGGGTGTCGGCAGTTAGAGAGAGAGAGGCCTGGGCTTACACGAGGCTGTTGCAGTTGCTGTTGTTATTGTACAGATTAAAGGTATACTCTGTTTACGTCGTGGTACGAGCCTTATTACAAGCATAACACGACATGGTGCCAGAACTGGGAGACTTGTAAGCAAGAAAATAATTAAAGAAGAAGAGGACGGTGTATCGTTTTGGCGGGAAATAGGAGACGAGCTGGCAGATATGGCGCAACCTACACCAACTGCTACGTTCACAATACAACCTCCAGAGCCATTCGATTTTACCAAGCCTCAAGAATGGGAGCGTTGGATCAGGAGATTCGACCGCTTCAGGCTTGCAAGCAATTTAAACGCGACGTCGGCAGAAAACCAGGTGAACACGCTAGTGTATTGCATGGGCGATGAAGCAGATGATGTGCTAAAGGGGCTAACGCTAACTGCAGATGAGAGGAGGGTGTACACGGATGTCAAGGCGGGCTTTGATACATTTTTTGTGCCTAAAAAGAATGTTATCTATGAAAGAGCCAAGTTCAATCAGCGTGTGCAACTGCCAGGAGAAACGGTGGATTCCTTCATCACTGCTCTATACGGATTAGCCGAACACTGCAACTATGGACAGTTACAGAACGAGCTGATCCGCGACAGGTTAGTGGTTGGGCTGAGAAACGTCTCATTGTCCGAAAAGCTACAGCTAGACAGAAACCTAACCCTTGAAACTGCTATAACAAAGACAAGGCAGTCTGAAGAAGTTAGACGACAGCGGTTTGACTTAAGAGGAGAAAATAGCGGTGCTAGCAAGTGCTCAAATGTTGATGCTGTGCATGCTAAAAGCTACAGAAAACCCAAATTTCCCTCAAAGCCTCAGCCACAAGCACAAACACCAGGCAAAAATAAATTTAATACACAGCCACAGCCAGGTTCAAAGGCCTGCTATAGATGTGGAAAAATGCCCTCGCATGGAAAATTGGAATGCCCTGCTAAAGATGCTGTGTGTCACAACTGTGGCAAAAAGGGACATTATGGCAAAGTGTGCAGAAACGGTGCTAAATCTCTCAATGCTGTCACTACAGAGGAAGAAGAGAGCTTTTTCCTGGGATCCGTGGATGCTGGAAAAGACCCATGGACGGTGCAGCTACAAGTCAGACAACAAAAAGTGTGCTTTAAAATAGATACTGGTGCTGATGTGACCGCCATGCCAGCGGAGGTGTACCATGACATTACAGGGGGGCATGATGTGAAGTGCCTGGCAGTGTCGACACGCCCATTGTTTGGGCCAGGGGGCAATGCACTCTCTGTCCTGGGCGTAGCCAGAGAAACACTGCGCAGAGGCAACAAGACAGCCATAGAGGACATTTATGTAGTAAAAGACCTCCACACTGCACTGTTGGGAAGACCTGCCATAGAAAGGCTTCAGCTTGTGTGCAGGGTTGACGGCATCACCTTGGGATCAGAGGACACCAACATCTATGTAGACTCTGTCATCAGCAACATTCCTGTCAGTGGAGATTATCTGAGCAGCCTACGTGAGCACCTGCAGGCAGACAGCACATGCTCTGCACTGATGGAGTACTGCACAGACGGCTGGCCCGACAAAAGCCAACTGCAGGGAGTGCTGAGACATTACTGGGCTGATAGAGCAGTGCTGACTGTGCACGATGGGCTGCTGCTGCGGGGCACGAGGCTCGTCATCCCATCAGCCTTACAAGGTGATGTGCTGCAGAGACTACATGAGGGACACCTGGGGGTGACAAAGTGCAGGGGCCGGGCCAAACAGACGGTATGGTGGCCAGGACTCAGCAGCCAGCTGAATGACATGGTGCTGAAATGTAGAACCTGCATCCAAGAGCGAAGGAACGTCAAAGAGCCGCTGATGCCAACGGAGATGCCAGACAGGCCTTGGCAAACCTTGGGAGCTGACCTATTCACGCTGAAAAACAAGACTTATCTGCTAGTCGTAGATTATTTCTCAAGATATGTGGAAGTTGCGCTGCTATCACCCACAAGGTCCACAGATGTGGTGGTGCACCTGAAATCCATATTTGCTCGTCATGGAATTTGTGAATTTCTTAAAAGTGACAATGGGCCCCAATTCTCAGGTAGCCACTTTAAATCCTTTGCAGCAGAGTATGGCTTTATGCACATCACGAGCAGCCCCAGGTTTCCTCAGAGCAATGGGGAGGCGGAACGCGCTGTACAAACCGTGAAGAACTTGCTAACAAAGGCGTCAGACCCATATCTTGCATTGCTGGCCTACAGAGCAACCCCTCTACAGAACGGCTATAGCCCGGCCGAGCTGTTGATGGGGCGCCGCCTACGCACTACAGTTCCTGCCCTTCCAACCCTGCTGAATCCAGTTTTGCCTGACTACAACGCGCTGGAGGCCAAAGAAAGGGAGAAGAGGTGGAACGACGCAAGATCCTTTGACAAGAGGCACGGAGCGAGAAATCTGGAGCCACTAATACCTGGGGAGGATGTGTGGATCACCGATGCACGAGTCCAGGGCAAAGTGCTATCTACACACAATGCACCTCGCTCTTATATCGTCCAGGTGCCTCAGGGCACACTGAGGAGGAACCAGCAGCACTTGGTGCCGCTGCAGACCAACAGTGAGGTAGTCGACGCGGATGAGCCACCGGTGGGAGAAGAGCCAGCTCCACCAGAGCCAGCTCCACCAGTGACAGCATCACCCAGCGGAGAGGGCCCCACCACAGAGACTGTGCGGACTAGGTGTGGGAGAGAGGTTAGAAAGCCGCAGAGACTTGATTTGTGATTTATTGATCTGTTTTCTACAATAAAGAAAAAGAGAGAGTGAAATGTGTTGTGAAAATGTTCTGTAAACCTGTTACATTTACCTGAAACCTGAAAGAATAGTTCACAGTATGGTAACGTGTAAGTTATTTTATTTCTATTTTGCATGCTTAGATCAGGGACAGGTCTTCCAGCAAAAGGGCAGAATAAACCCCTTAAGACCTGCAGAGACAAAGGTAGTCCACCCTTTGTTCTCAAAGAAAGGGAGATGTGGTATTATGCAATAATAGAGTAAGGCTGAGCAGAGGGGCACTAGGACCCTGCCAGAAGCCAGGCTCCAGTAACCGGTTGTGTCTGGAAAAGCAGGGTGTCGGCAGTTGGAGAGAGAGGCCTGGGCTTACACGAGGCTGTTGCAGTTGCTGTTGTTATTGTACAGATTAAAGGTATACTCTGTTTACGTCGTGGTACGAGCCTTATTACAAGCATAACTCGACACTATCTATTGTACTTCTGAGTTTGGCTTGTGCTCCTGAATAGGAAAGGTTGAGAAGGAATATGGGCCAAATGCGGGCAGGTGGGACTGGCATAGATGGGCCACCTTGGTAGGCAAGGGGAAGTTGGGCCTGTTTCTATGCTGTAAGGCTCTGCGACTCAATGTTTATCTGATTTGATTGGATAGAGGGCGTCACAGTGATAGAGTTGCTGCCTTACAATGCCACAGACACGAGTTCAATCCTGACTATGGGCACTGTCTGTATGGAGTTAGTACATTCTCCCCGTGACCTGCGTGGGTTTTCTCCGCGATCTTCGGTTTTCGAGTTACTCTAGCACTTTGTGTCTTTTTTTGTAAACCAGCATCTGCAGTTCCCTGTTTCCCAATCTGAAATGCCCCTGTCCGTGTCCTCCTGATATGCTGCCCGATCCGCTGGGTTACTCCGGCAATTTGTTATGAAAAATCTGGGGCCACGTTACACTCTGGCAGCAGAGGAGTTAATGAACTGAAGACTGTGGAGAGCAGCAGGAGGAACAGGGAGAGATAATCAGCGGTGAAGGAACAGAATTTCTCATGGGCATTAAACTATTTAGCATCAACAGCTCAAGGACGTGTGCATCACAACTGCGTTTGTTAGAGAGCTCTATGCATCAGAGAGAGTTGCACCAAAACATCTCAAACATCTACCTTTACAGACGACAGATAACGGTCTGGTTTATTTATTAATGAGCATTCTGCTTTTATCATTCAAGATACAGCAGCAAATTTTCTTGTATGTTCCCATTATCATTAGCCAGTCTTGCACAGGAAATACATTGGTGATAAGCTTACACATGCTCCCTGACTTATGTAAGGGTTATGTCCCACGGACCCTTATGTGTTGAATGTTACGTAAGTCGGAAACGGAAGTGCGCGTAAACATGTGGGAGCTCCGACGTGGAGACCAAGTGGGAGCTCATACCTGGAGGCCACGGGTGACCTCTGATATGAGGAGCACTGGGGAGCTCCAACCTGGAGGCCATGTGGGCGTCAGTGGGCTTGAAGAATTGCTTACATAAGTGCAAATTCACATGTGTCGCCTATAAAATAATTCGGGGAACACCTGTATTTCAAATAAAGAACTGAGAAAACCAGTAATTAGGTTAAATATCATAGCTCTGATGCTCCTGAGGACAAACGCTCCAGCTTAACTTGTAACAAGTAATCTACCTCTGTACTCTCAATCTACATCAGAGTCCCTCAACAACTAACTGACAGTCTATCTTTTAACCTGAGTCAACATGTCAACCCTCGTCAGCTTGTTTCTCTCAGGAAGCCCGTGTCTATTGACACCTCACTTGGCACTCGGGGTGCCTGCCCAGGAACAATAGTGCCAATGGAATCAGCAAAAATAGGTCTATTGCAAGAGATGCATGGCAGCAGCTGTGCAGGGAGCCTGTGTGAACCTCTACACACACTCGCAGGAACCCTCAGCTCAGTGTTTGCAGAGTGTCTGTGAGGATTCATATTCGATGGATTGGGGACATCATAGTCATACGGTCATAGAAAACAGGTCCATCTTCCCAACTTGCCTACACTGATCAGTCAACACTATTCTCATCTACACTAGTCCCATCTATCCAAGCTTAGCCCATAACCTTCGAAATGGATGATCAGCCATGATCATATTGAATGGCGGTGCAGGCTCGAAGGGCCGAATGGCCTACTCCTGCACCTATTTTCTATGTTTTCTATGTTTCTATGTATCCTAATATTCAAAATGTATTCAAGTTAGAGATATCAATAGTCTGAAGAAGGTTCTCATCACTCATTCCTTCTCTCCAGAGATGCTGCCTGTCCTGCTGAGTTACTCCAGCATTTTGTGTCTATCTTCAATATTCACACTGCTTGGTCTGCCCAGCTGTTCCAGGGGTTGATGGACCGCCCAGGTCCAACGGCCTCCCGCATCGCCGCCGGTTGTTCCACGGAAGCTGCTGACTCCATCTCTGTTTCCCTGCCTGCAACACTGTCCAGCTTCTGCAGCCAACCAAGGAGAGGGAGATGCTTCGGCAGCAGGGAGGGCAGGAGATAGTACGTGGTTCCCACAGAGCAGTGTGCATCCCACACAGATGTCTTATTTACAACACAAGCTGAGACATACCTGAGTGCTCGACTGGACACAAGGAATGAATTGGCTTCGTCCAGAGATAACCAGAATGCTAGTATAATATCCTGAGATTGGGATTCACCAATATCCTCATTTCACTTTGTTGCAAGAGGGGTGCTAGTTAGAATCAAATTCTTTGCAGTGCAAGTCTGGGGCCTGGTGTACTACTCAGCTTGCTATATCTGTCCAGTCTGCCATCACTGGGGTGGCACACTGGCGCAGCTGGTAGAGCCGTGGCCTCACAGCACTAGAGACCCAGGTTTGATCCTGAAATCAGATGCTGAAATCAGTTCGAACATCAGATGCTGTCTGCGTGGAGTTTGCATGTTCTTCCTGGGACTACGTGGGTTTCCTCTAGTTGTCTCCCATATCCCAGAGACGTGCGGTTTGCAGGTTAATTGATCTCTGCAAATTGCCCCTGGTGTGTAGGGAGTGGGTGAGAGAACTAGCGTGAACGGGTGATCGATGGTCGGTGTTGTTTTAGTGGGGTGGAGGGGCCTGTTTCCATGCTAGATCTCTAAACTAAACTGAGCTTTATCTTACAGATCATTGCATGTAATATTGATGTTGAAAACATGAGCATAAACTGAGAGTGTTTAAGTGAAGCAGTTGAAGATGTGTTAATTTAGTATCAGCCCCAAATTAAATACTGCTAAACATAGCTTTTAAAAGCTTTTTATTTCCCTCCGAAGAGCTTGCTGGTCCGATGCCCAGTCGGCAACCTGTGTGCATTATTTTATTCACAGCTGCAGGAACACGTGAATGTACTCATTGGCTTTAATAGCAAGTGCCCCAGTTCCACACGCTTGCCCCATTGCCTTGGATGTTTCCATAATGAGTCTTGGGAGAGATTCATGTGCAGAGATTAATCCCAGGAAATTAATTCAACAATCCCATACTCACTGTAAGGAGACGGTGCTGGAAAAAGGACAGGCTGGAGATTGGTACCAGACCGTTGCAGTCCCAGCTCTAGTCTGTACTCTCTTCTTCTGGGAGGCTGCTGCCTTTAATATAAAGAATTAAGATTATCCTTTTGTCTTTCCTTTTTTATTGCTAGAATAATACCAACATCGTGACAACACTGAAAAAAACTGGTGCTGAAGTAACTCAGCGGATCAGGCAGCATCTCTGGAGAATATGGGGATATGTTGGGTCAGGGTGCTACTTCAGAAGACAGTCTGAAGAAGTGTCCCGACCCAAAACGCCATCCATCCATGTTCTCCACAGGTGCTACATGACCCACTGAGACATAACTTTATGTCTTTCTTTGTAAACCAGCATCTGCAGATCCTGGTGTCGTTATAATGTCAACGCTGACGATACAATTGAAGTTCATCCAAAGCAAATCAGTTACAGAATCCGTAGAAGGGTCTCAACCCGAAACGTCACCTATTCCTTTTCTTCAGAGATGCTGCCTGACCCGCGGAGTTACTCCAGCATTTTGTGTCTTGTTACAGAATCCACCATTTTAAAAATGACTGCTGTTAAGTCACCTCCCTTCCGATATCAGACTCATTGGGTAGATTTGGAAACTTCACCATCCAAGCTGATAGCCTTGAGGGAAGGTGCTCGGATATAATGTTGACCTGTGTTGGTTGCAACTTCAGATTCAGATTCAGATTCAATTTTAATTGTCATTGTCAGTGTACAGTACAGAGACAACGAAATGCATTTAGCATCTCCCTTGAAGAGCGACATAGCAAATGATTTGAATAAAAAATAAATAATAAGTGTCCGGGGGGGGGGGGGGGGGGGGGGGGGGGCGGGGGGGGGGGGGATTGGCAGTCACCGAGGTACGTTGTTTAGTAGAGTGACAGCCGCCGGGAGTTCTATCAGCACTCCCTCTATACAAGGCTCAGGAATAGACACAGGGATTTGAAAAGTCCTTCAGCAGATTGACTCTTTACGTTGACCTATTAAGTTATCATCCTTTTAAAAATCGTCTTCTCTAGAAGAAATATACATTGTAGGATAATTATAGATTAAAGCTAAATAAAGAAATTTGGTGGATTTTCCAGTTTGTTTGTTAGTGACTGGATGTGTTTTCTGGGCGTGCGTAACAATGTCAGTCTCTGTTCCAGTGTTCGTCCACATGCGGCAAGGGCCTGCATTCTCGAGTTGTCCAATGTATGCACAGAAACACCGGGCGCCACGGCAACGAATGCCCTTCTTTGACCAAACCACCGGCCTACAAGCAATGCTACCAGAAGCCTTGCAGTGGAAGTGCCAACGCCAACAATGTCACCTCGTCCAGGCTTGGTGAGCATGCACATCTGTCTCTCTAGACTTTAGACATACAGGGCTGAAACAGGCCCTTCACATTGTTTGATAAAACTACTACTAAAACTAGAAAGCGGGGCGATCGCTGGATGGTGCAGACTCATTGTCTCCAAACTCCAAACTATAAACTAAACTCTGAAGAGTTTCCTGGTCCGACGAACAGTTATCAAAATGGGGGGGACAAGGGGGTGGGTCGAAGGTCATGTGTGAGAGCATAGTTTACGGGAAGTTATGGGAGACTGAGATTTTTGGGAATGCTCCAGGAGCCAATATAGACTCGATGGGATGAATAAACAGAAATAAAACAAGGAGTGGAAATCTGAAACGCCCAACACTACAAGACCAATGATGCTGGGGTCAGTACAGCCTTTCAAAACTGAGAGTATATTTTTGTGAATTAAAGTTTTGGATTAATGGGGCAGAGGTGGAGTTGGGCTTCATAAGGTCTTAAGGGGTTGGACAGGCTAGATGCAGGAAGATTCCCGATGTTAGGGAAGTCCAGGACAAGGGTTCACAGCTTAAGGATACTCTGCCATTCAATCATGGCTGACCTATCTATCTATCTCTCCCTCCTAACCCCATACTCCTGCATTCTCCCCTTGATCCCTGACACCCATACTAATTGCACGTTCATGTTGAGCTTGATTTAAGAGGGAGTGACGTTAGGCAGTGGTGGCCAACGGGATCAGGGCGTACGTTGGAAGGCAGGTACGGGATTTTGAAGGGGGGCAATCAGAGCGATGACTGAGAAGGGCCTGGGTCAGGCTTTTCGATATTTATTTTTGGGATTTTCCCTGCAGGTAATTTATATGTTTCTTTAAGCTTGTTTAAGCAGACTATTGGCGTTTGGCCCAATGTCTACTCTGAAACGGAGTCACTTTTGATCTGATAAGAATCTCCCTCCTAACCCCATACTCCTGCATTCTCCCCTTGATCCCTGACACCCGTACTAATTGCACGTTCATGTTGAGCATGATTTGGTGACATTAGAGGCTGTAACATGTTAAGGGCCTCCTGTAACTCTCTGACTTGACCCGGCAGCTGCCCTAACATACAAGTGCCTGGGAGATGACTGGGCAGTGTACTGCAGACTCATCCGTGAGAAGAACCTGTGCCAAGACCTGCGCTGGTACCGACGCTGCTGCCAGACCTGCAAGGACTTCTACGCAAACAAGCCGCGGCGCAGCACTGAGTCGCAGGTATTATTGAAGCAATGAGATAACTGAAGAAGAGTTTTTTTTCTTCTCCGTTTCATCCCGTACAGAATCGGGGGATGCGCGGATTTTTTATTTTAACTGGAAGAGAGCGGTGCTTGGGAAGCTGCAGGCTCCCCACCATCCTTGCCCACACTCTGCAAACGCACCCCGCCATTTTTGGGATGTACCGCGTGAGCTGCTGTTACAGTGTCAGAAGCTGAGCCAGTGACCTACCCAAGGCCCCACGTCGATGGGTTCTGTACTTGCCTATCACTGCAACATCAACCGCTTGGCTCCAATCAGTGAGGGAAGTAAACAGTAACTCCTTTCTCACCAACAAGAAATGACGTTTACTGTCTCTCACTGGATTTTTGTAGAGTTAATACTGTGCACTGGAACCATTTCCAGCGGAAAGCAAAGGACAATGAAGGAGCAGGAAAATCTATCCCTTCCACGCACCTTCAGGTGGAGATGTGTCTAGAATCTCAACTCACTGTTTGTTATCCCTCTCATAGTTCTGGAAAATATGAAAAGCCTTGACATCCAGACTATCGATCAAACCACTCGCTTCATGAGAATTTGCAACTTAATATCTTCATTTATAGCAAAGAGTAGCAATGCAAAGCCAAACTTGAACGATTCTCTTTAACCTTTTCATTACTTTTTACCTTTAGGCCAGTCAACCTTCCTGATGGACATGGCTAATGATACTTTATTATCTCATGTGAATGAATGAATGAATACTTTAATGTCTCATGTGAAAAGGCACAGTGATACTCTTCGTTTTTGCATACCCAAGGTATGCAAAGAGTTGCCACATAAAGGGCGCTGACATAAAGTTACAAAGTATTCCGCGCCAGCTCCTCCCTTGTTCTCCCACACAGTGGTCCCCTCCAGGCCAGGTCCTCCTTTGTTCTTCCCCCTCCCCCCTCCTCACGGCTCCCCCTCCCCCATGCCGTACCGAGGTGCAGTGAAATTCATATTTGTACACAGTTCATTACGTATCTCCGAATAGTATACAAAAAGGAAATTCACTGCACCCCCGGTACATGTAACAATAAAATACCATCAGTCATAAGTAGTGTGAAGCCTGTGTGTAACTTAATGGATCCATGAGAAGAAGAGGCAGCAGTCTCTGTGAGTCGGATTTACACTCTGGTGGTGATTAGAAGCAACTGTCTGGGAAGCTCCAACTTCAGGTAGTAATACGGGACAACACTGCTCAGCAATCTGCCATTAGATGCACCACAGCTGGTGTACGAGACTGTAGATGTACCCGTCTGGTGCCCAATGCTCCTGCTTGTGTTGAGGCCATTGCTGTGAGGTGCAAGCTGGTGTACCCTGCTACCACTCGCAGATGACACAGTTGAAGTGCTGAGCACAGCAGGGCTTCAGGGGAAGGGGAACAAATCAGCGCCCAAATGTACCGATCTGTCTGGTCAGGTCTACCCTCCCGTTTAGTTTTTTAGTTTAGAGATACAGCGTGAAAACAGGCCCTTTGGCCCACTGAGTCAACGCCAAATAGTGATCCCCACATAATTACCCTATCCTACACACACTAGGGACAATTATACAGAAGCCACTTAACCTACAAACCTGTACGTCTTTGGAGTGTGGGAGGAAAGCGGACAGCTGGAGATATCCCACACAGGTCACAAGAAGAACATACAAACTCCATACAGACAGCGCCCACAGTCAGGATTGAACCCGGGTTTCTGTAAGTAGCAACTTTACCGCTGAGCCACCTTGCCGCCCCTTCTGTGTGAGTGTGACCCTTCTTATATGAAGCTTTCACCATCTGCATGTACATGTGTGGTCTATCACAGTAACTAACTGCCACTTACACTTAAAACAGCCGGCTTTTGGAAGTCCCTTTCCCCTGAAACCACACTGCTTAGTGGACTGTCTTCCTTGACCTCAGTGAGACCTGTAACCTCCTGCAGCCTCAGAAACATGTCAGACTACTTTAGTGGTCATGATTATTCTCAGGGTCATGAGTGCAGGACATTACAGCTGCTGCCATTCCCTGCAGTATACGCACAAAGACTCAGTACCAAACAGCGGTAGACAGCCCACAAACACACGCACACTCAGATGACCCTACCCTGAATCATATCATACACTTCACAGACACAAGCACTGACCCACACACCATACACATACTAAACTAACTCACACACAGCATTGCACTGACACATGCAACATATATGTGTAGGAAGGAACTCATAGTTCTGCCTAACTGCAGATGCTGGTTTAAACCAAAGATAGACACAAAAAGCTGGAGTAACTCAGCAGGACACACAGCTTCCCCGGATAAAAAGAATGTGTGGATGTTTTGGTCTGAAGAAGGGTCTCAACCCGAAACATCACCTATTTGTTCTCTCCAGAAATGCTGTCTGACCCGCTGAGTTACTCCAGCTTTTTGTGTCTATCTTCATGCAACATATACACCTGCAATTTTCATGTACACAATGAATACATCAATACTAATACACACTCCAAACGCACAAAACACTAATTTACACACAACACATACAATGACACATACAACATATACATGTATGCTGATCGACACGTACCCTCACATGTACCACAGACCTCCAACTATTAAGTATTTCCATACACAATTCGAACATAGCTGAAGAAGGGTTCCAACCCAAAATGTCATCTATTGCTTTTCCACAGAGATGCTGCCTGACTAGTTGAGTTACTCTAGCACTTTGTGTCTATTGTCAGCTGAAATCTTGATTTTTACAGTGTGTGTTTAAAAATTAATATGAGATAAAGGTAAGAGTGTAAATTTTACATTTCCATCCTCTGGCACTGAGTGGAGCATGTTGGGAGCTTGTATCAGGAAGATTTACCACTGTCAGCTAATCACAGAAACTAGGTAAAGAGACAGACCTCCAACAAGTGAGCCTCATTGTCACCTTCCCCTCAGCTAACCATGAACCGGTCTACATTTCCTTGATCATCGTCTGCTTTGATCTGTTGTTTTCACACCTTACACCTTACCCTTCCATATCTCTAGTCTCTATCTCCCTTGACTCTGTCTGAAGAAGGGTCTCGACCCAAAACGTCACCCGTTCCTCCTCTCCAGAGATGCTGCCCGTCCAGATGAGTTACTCCAGCATTTTGTGCCTATCTTCCATTGCTTCTCAGCCTGTTAAGGATTCACACCTTACACAACCCACGTAGATGCGCTCTGCATCTGCGACTCAGCAGAACCATTGAGCCCTCCTCAAACCCGTCAGCTATCAGTGGTGAAAAGGTTATTCCCTTCCTGTGTGTGGCAGAGCTTGTTTGCTGCAATTTTACTTGCTGTTTATTTTAGTGGTGCTATTTTTTGCAAACGATGACTCGTTTTAATTCTGTCTTACACAGTAGGCAATGTATAATTGTACTGTTAAATATTAAATGTACTAGTGACTGTCACTATATTCCACATGGTGCTATCTTATTAGAACAATAATCTCTGTCGGAAGGTGCTTGCTTGCATTAGCATAATGTGATACTGAGATATATTCATTATGACTAGCTTTTTATTGCAGACTGAAATGTCATGTTGGCAGTTTTGCCAACACAGGTGCTGTATCGATGACCTCCAGTATATTTATGGTTTTTCATGAGGCAGAGAATATGGAAAATGCTTGAGAACTTGTAACAAGACTAATGATTCCGGGCATCCTTCCTCCCGTTAATGGAAGAATATTTTGCGAAACATTTCATATTAAATTTATTTTCATCAAATAAACTGCCTGTGGTGTTTTAATTGACTGACTTGGATGTCACTTTTGCTATTATTATCCTCTTCTCGCTCGGGTCGGGCAGGAGGTACAGAGCCTGGCGTCCCATACACCTGGCTTAAGAACAGTGACTTTCCCACCACCATCACATTCTTGGTCTTGGGGGTAGGTTAGGTAAGGGGGAGGTGTAGCAAGACCTGGGTGTCCTTGTACACCAGTCACTGAAAATTGGCGTGCAGGTACAGCAGGCAGTGAAGAAAACTAATGGAATGTTGGCCTTCATAACAAGAGGATTTCAGTATATAGGTTCTATAGGTATATAGTAAATAGGTTCTTCTGCAGTTGTATAGGGCTCTGGTAAGACCACATCTGGAGTATTGTGTACAGTTTTGGTCTCCTAATTTGAGGAAGGACATCCTTGTGATTGAGGCAGTGCAGTGTAGGTGCACGAGATTGATACCTGGGATGGCGGGACTGTCATATGAGGAAAGATTGAAAAGACTAGGCTTGTATTCGCTGGGGTTTAGAAGGATGAAGGGATATCTTATAGAAACATATAAAATTATAAAAGGAATGGACAAGCTAGATGCAGGAAAAATGTTCCCAATGTTGGGCGAGTCCAGAACCAGGAGCCACAGTCTTAGAATAAAGGAGAGGCCATTTAAGACTGAGGTGAGAAAAAAAAAATTCACCCAGAGAGTTGTGAATCTGTGGAATTCCCTGTCACAGAGGGCTGTGGAGGCCAAATCACTGGATGGATTTAAGAGGGAGTTAGATAGAGCTCTAGGGGCTAGTGGAATCAAGGGATATGGGGAGAAGGGTTATTGATTGGGTACGATCAGCCATGATCACAATAAATGGCGGTGCTGGCTCGAAGGGCTGAATGGCCTCCTCCTGCACCTATTTTCTATGTTTCTTGAACCACCTCACACAACCCTAATCCTACGTCGGGAATGGAACACTGTGGACCACGATGATTATCCCGTTTTCTAATTGCGTTTTGCACTAAATTGTTTTTGCACAGTTATCCTTTCACTGTCTGGTAGAATTTGTGTATAACTCATGTTTTTGTGTGAAGATAGACACAAAATGCTGCATGCAACTCGATGTGTCAGGCAGCATCTCTGGAGAGAAAGAACAGGTGACGTTTCAGGTCGGAACCCGTCTTCAGACTGGGGGGGGGAAATAAATTGGAGGCAAGAAAGGGCCAGTCAGGCCCTTGTGTATTTTTGTGTGTTTATCTGAGACTCTGTGCCTATGATGCTGCTGTAAGCAAGATTTTCGATGTACCGCTACCTCACCATAGCTGTGCATAAAAATAAACTCCAGGCGGGAGCAGGGAGAAGAAGGAATGATCTGGGTGCGGCAAGACATTGATTATGTTGGCTGCCGTTTCTGAGAAAGTGTGAGGTGTCGATGGAGTCAGTGGTGGGGAGTCTAGTCTGTGTGATGGACTGGGCTACATCCACAATTCTTTGCAATTTCTTTCCGTCTTGGGCAGAGCTGTTCCCAAACCTAGTTGTGATGTAACCTGACAGTATGCTCTCAGTATGCTTTGTGACCCTGTCTGAAGAAGGGTGTCGACCCGAAATGTCACCGATTCCTTTTCTCCAGAGATGTTGTCGGACCCGCTGAGTTACTCCAGTTTTTTGTGTCTATCTTCGGGTTAAACTAGCATCTGCAGTTCCTTCCTACACAGTGTGCTTTCTGTGATGCATCTGTAGAAGTTGGTAAGAGACACAGTTCTCCAGTCCCAAGACACGACAACTGCCCAGTTAACTTGCACACTACTTTTCCTGTAACAAGGAACAAATTGAAAAACAAGCAGAACAAATTATCTTCACAATGAATGCTTTGTGGTTTGATCTTTGATCATATGAAATTCTGGCTGCCGGTGATATGTCCATATTGCTGAGAAATAATGAATAAAGAATTCACTTTGAGCTGCTTAATCCCAAACGGCCTGCTGCATATCAGTGCTGTTCAGATCATCTGCTTGTATCCTGTTGCATGTGATTACTATATATTACAACAAGAAGTTTATATTAATGGTGAGCTCACTGTTCATTGTGTACCCTGGCTACATTGCCTTTAATACTTAATATATTTACGAGATGTCATTGATCAACCAGTCAGATATGGCATGCACTCCAATAAATGCCTGGCAGTCAGAAATTCCCATGGCAACAGCATAAAAGCAGGGCAGAGAAGAATACAAGCAATCAAGCTCATGATCTGAAGAAGGTTTATCAAACCACCTTCTGGGATTTTCTGATATTTACCAGTTCAGACATTTAATTTCCCCCATCTAGTGATGAACCATGACCTTGAGCTACTTCATATCATCTTTGCTGTCAGTAGGGCAGGTGAATATTGCCACTGGAGTTTTTCAACCTTTAGCCCACTCATGATATCAGGCTGGTTGATTAAATCCAATCTTGCACCTGTTAATCTTACAGTTTTAATCTTCCATGCAATTACAGAGCAACACGTTCCCTTTTCCATTGGAACTCATTTGCCCTCGGCACACACAGTGATCCATCAAGACTCAAGTCCCTTGTTTCACTGTTTATCTGAACACACGCAAAGCCAATCACCCACTTCTGGAATGGTTTAAAAATCACAACACGTATAATGGTTAATATACCCCAAACCTAGTTCCATGTGACCTTTATCATCCAATTTTAAGGTTACACGTACGTCATAGGTTAAGCATTTTTTTGACCAACGCAGAGACATTCAGTTATCACATTTTTTTTTTTAGAAGTTAATACAGCACAAAACAGTACAGTGGAACCTAATTTTAGGTGCCAACTATGTAATACCGTAATCCATTCTATGTACAACCTCTAGTTTTATGTTATAAGAAGGAAGTAAGCAGGACAAGAAAAATAAAACAATAGAAAGAGGAAAAAGTGGAAAAATAGATGGTAGAGAGTAGAAAAACGTGAAGTGTGTATATAAAAAATAAAAAAGTTAGAGAGAAAGTGGAAAGTAGAAATAGAAGAGAAGGCCCCTTAAA
Source organism: Leucoraja erinaceus (assembly GCF_028641065.1). Lineage (NCBI taxonomy): Eukaryota > Metazoa > Chordata > Chondrichthyes > Rajiformes > Rajidae > Leucoraja > Leucoraja erinaceus. Next base: position 7,813,964 of record NC_073409.1, read on the forward strand.
AGAGAATTTTTCAAATCTGTATTCGGAGATGTAGATCACATTTTGACCAACCTGGGATGCAATAGACAAGGTAGAGTCATCCCACAACTAATGGATCAATTTGAAGCCCTGCGGCCCGATCACATCTAAACTCGATTGTGTTGGACAATTGAACAGCTAATGGAGGGAGGTGAAGTAATGGCAGGGCCCAGCTTCTGAGAGCGAATGGCAAGGATGAAGCATTAGGAACTCAGAAGGGCTGAACAGATGGACATTGACTTCCTCCTTGATTTCTATTGTAGCGGGGACTCCAGGAGACCAGCCAAGAATGAGGCGAAAACTAGTTGTGTGAATGAAATGGTGTTTATTACTTCACTGTGCTGCTTCCAACGCCAACCCCGTGACCCGACCTTAAATACCCCCGGGTCGGACCCCATGACCCATCGCCACCCACAGCCAGATGCTCAACTCCTCCCTCCTGAGCCGAGGGTTTGTTACCACCAGGTACCGCCAACACAATCTCGATTTCCTCCTCAGATCCACACAAGCGCAGAAGCTGGCCTCTTGCCAATTCAACTCACTCTGCGAGATACAAAGAAATGAGAGCACTGAATAGGACAAAGCCAAGGGGATGGAGAATATCCTAGCTGCAGTGCTGCACACTAATACATCAGAACTTGCTGCACCTATAAGCAAACTGTTCAGCTATTTTAACTGCGCCTTTCCAGCATATAAAATTCTGCAAGACAGTACAAAGACTGCGCAAGAAACAAGAATATGTGTAAAACATAATTAGAGAACAATTCAATACTAGTGCAAGAGGTGGACCCCAGTGTTCTGTTACCAAAGTTGGATTAAGCTCATGGATGACATGGTGGTCAGTTCATAAACCTGACAATAGTAGGAATTAATCTATGGTTCTTTATTGCCATATGTACCAAAGTAGAGTGAAATTAATTCAGTTCAGCAAAGTAATACAGTACAAAAGCCTAGTCCTAGATTAAATATAAAGTGTATAGAAATAGTCCACTGAAACAATATACTGGAGTCGCCAGGTTTCCAAAGTTCAACTTGCTGTAGGTGCAGCTGGCCATAAAGGCCCATTGTCCTGGCGGTATTGCTGGGTCGACCTGGCCAAGCAAAGTTGTAGGCATCCTCCACCAGTCTGTGCCACTGCAGGCCGCGTCCAGTACGTGCAATTCGTCCCGTGGATCAGTGCCCGAGTCCCAGGCTGCTGCTGAGCCTCCAGCTTTCACCTCAGTCTGGATCCACACATGGGCCAGTGAGCCGTCATCTCTCGCCTTGCCCAGCCACCGTTCAGTCTTTGTGCCCCCGGGGGTGGAAGGGAAATACCCAGCTCCTAGAAGGCAAGACCCCTGCTCTGTTCCTCAACCTGGTCTGTGGGACTTCAGGCTTCTGTACCTCCTGCCCAAACTGAAGCTCGAAGAGTGCCTGGCCTGGATGGCCTAGGTGCTTGATGAGAGACGCCAACTGTCAGCACCACCTCATATTGGTGGTGGGGATGTTCCCAATGCTCTCTGGTAGCCTCTTGTGTTCTTGTGTATGGAATCACCACAGGCCATGAGGCAGCCAGTCAAGATAGTTTCTACAGTACAGCACAACTAACCTGCCACGGTTTGTCCTGCTCTTCCTCTATTCCAGTTTTATTCCCTTCCCCCCATTCCATATAATCTGAAGAAGCCTCCCGACCCGAAACATCACCTATCCATGTTCTCCAGAGATGCTGCCCGACCTGCTGAGTTACTCCAGCACTTAGTGTCTTTTTTTTTGTAAACAAGCACCTGCAGTTCTTTTTGACCTGTACAACCAGGGCGTTCAGTCCATTGTGTGGCCATGTTATTTTTTGTCCCATCGAGGATGCATCGATTAATTCTTAATTCCATAAAGAGAGACTCAGAAGGTGGAAAAACAAAACAAGATCAGTACTGTGGAAATCAACAAGATGAAGAAAGCTAGACCAACAACAACTACAGAAAAGGAGGAGGTTAGATAAATTCATGAGTGTAATAGGGTTAAACGTGAGCCATCAGCCAAAGAGAAAGCTTCGTGCTCTGAAAGATGAAAGCTAGACGTTTTGGCAACAGTGGACTGATGAGCTTTTCTTTGTGTTAAATGAATCACATATGATGACTGACCGCAATGTGTTCTGCTTTTAAGCGCTAATAGAATTACATACGGTAGCAGCATGTGCACTTTTCACCAGAAATTACCCGCTGTAAGTAACCCGAGAAAAAGTAAAATTGAACACCTTGCCGCTTCGCTGAAAGATCAGCAGAGACATAATGCAGAGAGGAAGTCCATTGTCGAGAGGCACCTTTCCTATGGACTTTAGCACGAGATATAAAAGTAATTACTGACACAGAAATCTTTGCAGAGTGCACGTTGGCTTGTTGCGAAAGCCCTGTGTATTGACCCCAATAACTGAAATGAAATTCTGAAGATTCAAGATTCAAGATTCAAGAAATTTATTGATATGTCAACAAGTTGATAGGAATGTGTCTTGGTTCGCTCTCAGACAGATACAATACAGTACAATACAACCACCACATACACCACAATAAATAATACAGACAATATCGTACAAAGGACAATATATACAGGAAGGACAGTACCCAGCAGCATCACATTAAGCGTAAGTGCAAGTGCAAAAGAAAGTGCAAAGTGGTTAGTGCAAATTCAAACATCTGATGGCTTGGAGGTAGGTGCTGTCTCTGAAGCGAGATGTTTTACTTTTAATGCTTCTATATCTCCTTCCTGATGGGAGGAGATTAAAGAGGTAATGTGCCGGGTGAAAGTGATCTGCTATGATTTTTTTGGCCTTTCTGGTGAGTCTTGTTGAGTGAAGTGATGTCACTGAGGGAAGTCTGCTGCAACCGATGATCTTAGAAGCTCGGCGCACTATTCTCTCCAGCCGAGTCTTATCCTGCGAGGTTGTGTGACCATACCAGACAAGCATGGAGAATGTGAGTATGCTTTCTATGGTAGACCTATAGAAGTGGGTCATGGCTGGTTGACCGACCCTGAATTTTTTAAGCTGCCGCAGGAAGTCGAGAAGCAAGCAAAAGGACTGTAATCGCCTGACACGTCCACAAATGAGAAGGATGAAGGAAATGGGAAAACGTACAGTATCTCCCTGCAGATAACTGTAGATATTTTGGCCGCGCTCTGTTTTCGCAAGGTGGTAAACAAAGAATAGATAACTGTGAGAATTCACAATTGTATCTGGGCTCATTTCCCCAGAGGAGAATTATTTCAGGAAGAACTGCTGTATTTAATACCTTTGAAATGTCAAACAGCAAAGGAAAGTGTTTTGGCTGCTGGATTGCTTTTTTGCCAAGAATATCTATGCCTGAACAAAACTAATATCTGCGTGTGTACAGATTGTTGCATCAAATACCCGCGGGAGGGAAAATGGATTGGATTAGTTAGATACACAAATAAGGCAGATTGGAAAGGCTTAAGGTCAAATTCTGGCTGTTGGACCAGTGTAGATGGCACATGTTGGTTGGTGTGGGCAAGTTGGGCCGAAGGGCCTGTTTCTACGTTGTATGTCTGTATGACTCTATGACATCAGGGGAAATATCCAAATTCACTATGTTTACACCAAGAAACAATTATACGTAGAGTAAAAAAATGAAGTGTGAAGTGTGGCGCATTTGGTTGTAAAAGTGTCAATATTAATGATCCATTGAATCACTGGCTAGGAGGGATGGAGCAGAATTAGGTCATGTGCCCCTACTCTGCATTCAATCATGGCTGATCTATCTTTCCCTCTTAACCCCATTCTCCTGCCATCTCCCCATAACCTCTGACACCCATAGTAATTAAGAATCGATCTATCTCTGCCTTAAAAATATCCATTGACTTGGCCTCCACAGCCATCTGTGGCAATGAATTCCACAGATTCACCACCATCTGGCAAAATAAATTCCTCCTCATCTCCTTCCTAAAAAAACGTCCTTTTATTCTGAGGCTATGACCTCTGGTCCTAGACTCTCCCACTAATGGAAGCATCCTCTCCTCATCCACTCTATCCAGGGCTTTCACTGTTTCGAACATCACTGGGAGACTTGGAGAGTGGATGACATAACTCACTGTTCGAATGCACTAAAACATAATCTCCAAGTTGCATGTTGTGTATTGTAACTGCCACATTCCCGGCATGCTTTCACTCATTTTCCAAAAGAGCGACCCTTCAAAAATCATGAGTTGTCAAAACATTTCGATTCCAGTGCGATTTTTTGAGGGAGAAATTTAAGTTCAGGTTTGGAGATATAAAGGAGTATGAGGTGAGTTTCTAATTTCACTGACAAATCTGTGTGTGACCCCTGTGACCTGTTGTTCTGACTGTGCTAAGATGGAGAGGTCAACGGTGAAACCTTATATACATGTGTACATTTCCCTATGACTCAGAAGGAGATCACTCGGCTCATCCGGTTTGTGCTAGTTCGTGGAGGATTCCCAACAATCCCACTGCTCTATCGATCTCCCAGTATTTTATTCCTTCTCACCCACCCAGGAATTCTACTCAGAATCTCCTCCCAACTCACCTACTCAAGCGTTATGTTACAATGACCAATTAATCTACCAATTCACACACCTCCGTGATGTGAGAAGAAACCGGAGCACACGGAGGGAATCCTTGTCACAGGGAGAACTTCGAATCTCCACAAGAGAGTCTAGAGTGGAAATGGAACAATTAAATTCTTCATTGTTATGCAGCAGCATAACAGGTCTGTAAACACCAGAGGTCAGGATCAGGGTAGTCCAGAACCAGGGGCTACAGTTTAAGAATAAGATGCTTTGTGCAGAGGTAGATGTGGTGATGAGATACCTTCTTCCTCCTCAGGCTTCCCGAGCTGAAGATCTTTTGAAATGTGAACACCCTTGTAGAAAATGTTGCGACATATTTGTGTACAGGAACGTTTAGGGCGGCACGGTGGCGCAGCGGTAGAGTTGCTGTCTTACAACGACAGAGACCCAGGTTCAATCCTGACTACGGGCGCTGTCTGTACGGAGTTTGTACATTCTCCCCGTAACCGCGTGGGTTTTCCCGTGTGTTACGGGTTCCGTAAGACGTACAGACATTCAGGTTTGTACATTTGTAGGTTTGTAGGTTGATCGGCTTCGGTAAACTGTCCATCGTGTGTGTGTGTAAGATTGTGCTAATGCACGGGGATCGCTGGTCAGCATGGACTCAGTGGGCGGAAGGGCCTGCTTTAAAACTTTCCTAGTTTAGTCTGTAGCTCTAAACTAAAGTAGTAGGAAGGTGCTGTCTTCAAAGATGTCTTCATAATGTTGGTGAAAACCAGAACACTTGCTCATTTTCAAACATGGATCTGTTACCTACTCCAGGATTTAATATTTCTCCTGAAGGACAGTACATCTGAGAGTAATCCTCTGAAGTGTCAGCTCAGGTTTGTGTTTGGTTGTTGGTTTAAGCATCTCAGACCCACAATCTTCTAACATAGCGAGCAAGCACTACCTCTATTGAACAAGGTCACATTCAATATTAAAGAGTTCCTTCGCTTGGTTGAATTTTGTATTTTGACTTTGAATACAAATTGGTCCTAATTGACCAGGTGTTACTGTAATAAAAACCAGGAGGTAGTTATTTCTAACCTCATGTACTAGCCTCCACTCCCTGAGGAAAGCTTACAATTGTTAACAAAGCAGCCCGAGGTACCTAATCATTTGTGACTGGAATATAATCAGAAGACATATCCACACACACTGTCACTTATTTCTTCATTAGTAGCAAGATGGGTTATTGATTATTCCCCAGAAACCGTTGCTGGAATTGACAGTGGCATTGTCATCCATTCCTATCAAATCCATTCTCTATTGAACCAAATGATTTGCAACAGGGTCAATGTCCAATTTGTCGGGGACCTTAACGAAGCTCAAATACCAGACGACAATAATCAAAATCAAAATATCCATTTGCCAGAAGAAACGTCTGACAATTTTAACCCGACTCACCCTGTGAGGAATCTACAGTATGTGATTGGAATGACCGATCATTTAAACACATTTTTACTTTCAACAATGTTCATATGTTATACGAGCAGAATGAGGCCATTCAGCCCACTGGCCCAATGAACAACCACATTTGCATGGATGCAACATCTTCTCAAAGCATTCCCAAGCAATTCATGACATACAAAATACTTCTTGAGGTGTAGTTACTATTATATAAGAAATCAAGAGGCATAAAGCTACCTGTTGCCCCCAACAGCTCAGACTATTCCACTCCTCCTATCGACTTTATTCCCCCCTGAGTAAATAGACACCCAAAAATAGACACAAATTTCATATTCATATGTTCATAAGTGATAGGAGCTAAAATTAGGTCATTCAGACCATCAAGTCTACTCCACCATTCAATCATGGCTGATCTATATTTCCCTCTTAACCCCATTCTCCTGCCTTCTCCCCATAACCCCTGACACACAAAGTGCTGGAGTAACTCAGCGGGTCAGGCAGCATCTCTGGATAAAAAGGATGGGTGATGTCTCGGGTTGGAACCCTTCTTCAGACTGTTCTTTGTGTCTATCTATGTTACAAACCAGCATCTGCAGTTCCATCTGACGCTTCTCCCAAAAACTTGCCTGACACATTGCCCAAAATTGGTTCCATTCCTTGCATCGACCAATGATGACTTCACTTAACCTAATAACTTCAGATGGTAACACTCATCCAAACAATTAAATATAGCCTCAGCCCTCCCACTGACTTAATGGAACTATTCTCATTCCCCTATGCAATAGAGATTGTCTAAGTCACACCTACTGGTGGCTCCCGTCCTCCCAGTTATTGGAGAATGCCTCATAATAAAAATCAAAATCAAAGCTGATACTGCTCATTTAGAAGCAAACATATTTTTCTTGATAATTAAAAAAAATGGCACATAGAAGCGTTTCATTTGCTGTGACATTCTTCAGAATACCTTGAGCAGGAAAATATTGCATAAACACAAATCTGGTTCCTCGTTATGGAAAGTAAAATTGTGTTTATATGATCAACTAGTTGAGTTGCTACCTCTGGTGCAGTCTGTGTGTCTGGATTGTAACCTTTGTTGTCGTTCCGAGTGACCGTCCGTCGATGATGATGAATCCAATGGACCAAGTTGTATCCTTCAATGTTGGATGGAAGTACATGGAGTTTAGTAGATGATGGAGAATAATGGATAACTAATGAAATATTAGCTGTTCTGAACCAGGTTCAGTTCCCTTCCCCCTCTGCCATTTGCCCGCTCCCCACTAGACACTGTGCTGAGATGCAGTAAGAAATGGGCTGTACAAAGAAAGTAGAGTTCCGCTAATGATTTGTTTGCAATGTGAAATAAAACCAAAAATGTCCAAGCAATTAGAGTGGGACTGCATTACACAGGGAGGCATGAATTATTCACTGGGAAGTTTCAGCGATACAAGAAACAACATATCATACTGAAGGATTGCTTGAAGTTCATTCAATTCTCTTCTGTTCCAACACCTGATGCTCATATTTCACTGCTGTTTAAAATCATTTGTTGCTTTAAAAAAAAATCTTTTTTTAAATTTAGTTTAACACCTTGTGCGCTGGTTAATATGCTTCCCCCTCACTCCCCGTGTGAACAGGCTCAGATCCCCCACAGTCTGCCAGGGGAGGTGGTTCGTCCCTGCGTTCAGAGTGCAGCTCCTTCCCATCTGGAGAAAAGGAATGGGTGACGTTTTGGGTCGAGACACTTCCGCAGATGGTTAGTCTGACACAAGATGACATATGAATGATAATATTTGGAACCCCATAGACATTGTATCCATGCAGAAAAACTACAAATAACAACAAAGAATCATGCTGTCATGTAGAGTTATGCAGCGTGGAAACAAGTCCTTCAGCCCAACTTCTCCTTGTCCACTGAGATGCTTTCCAAAGAATCAACAATGAAAACAGGGAACGCGTTTGTACCCCGGGTATAGAAACAAGGAACTCCAAGTTCTGGTTTACACAAAGGGACCAGTCTGGGGTAACTCAGCGGCTCAGGCAGTATCTCTGGAGAACATGGATAGATTATATTTCGGGTCAGGACCCTTCCAACCCTGTAGTTGATCGATCATATGTGGCAGTAACGTGTAAAGCCTGATCATTGGGTTTCCCAACCATGAGAAGAGAACAAGACCCATATCCCACCAGAGCTGCCTAGCCTGATTACAAAGAGGCAGCAGTGACCTTAAAGATATCAGACCGCAAGTGGTCTGGGGATTTCAGGGGCTTGGACCCCATTGAGGCCCTTTCACCTCACCCCGATAATTGAGGAGATCTTGCAATTGGCCGTAAGCTGTGGGAATGTGACACGGTGGTGAGCAGTGTGCAAGGATGGGGAATGTAACAATGGTGATGAGTGTGCGAGGGTGGGGAATGAAGAGTGAGTCGTAGTGGTGAGCAGTCTGTAGGGAATGGGGAGTGTAACCATGGTGAACCGTGTGCATGGATGGGGGATGGGGAACGTCACACAGTGGTGAACAGTGTGCATGGATAGGGTATGAATAGTGTATCTCAGTGGTGATAAGTGCACAGGGATGAGCAATAGAGAGTGTGACACAGTGGTGAGAAGGGCTTCTCATTTTCCAGTGGCCCAGACTACTTTCTTCCAAACCACTTTGTTAGCACATTCACACCAAGTTAAATAGAACACTCAGTTTCCAATAATTGGAATTAAGTTTAGTTCCATTATAAGCTTGGATTTAATTAAACCCCAGAGCAAGCAGAGACCATAAAGAATGTTATTGGGATATTTAATTATACATTTTGGAAAAGTGACTGTCGGTTATTGAAAAAGCAATAAAATGTGATGTGCAGAATCAAGCTGTGCCTCATACCATGGGTAATGGTGGAGAATTACAGCTGAACATGAGGTGTTTATTTTATGGCCACCAGTTACATTGAGATATATTGCTTGTAGATGTGGCAGCTTCAGTATGAAGGGCCCATACTTTACTGTTGACATGGAGCAAGACTAGAGATCAATGGAGATGGAAATCAATTGTTGCATCGGATTTGGTATCGGGGATTAATGACCTCACTTGTGGACCTGTGTTCCAAAGGTGAAGATTGGTGAGGAGAAACAATAATCAGGGGCAGGCCTATAAGTCACTTGGACAAACGTGGATTGATTCGAAAAAACGAGCATGAAAAATCCTGTTCAACTGCTGTAACTTGGTGAAGAGTTTTGATGAAGAAACAGAAAGGGTCGATGAGGGAATGTGGTTGATGTGGGAAACGGGAACGTCCAAAAGATATTTGATACGTTGCCATGCAATGGTCTTAATTGGACTGAAGCTCTTGAAGAGTCAAGAAAGAGTCAAGAGTGTTTAATTCGCACGGGCACCAGGAAAAGAACAATGAAAATCTTGAAAAAGAAGGGTCTCTCCAAAGGTGCTGCCTGTCCTGCTGAGTTACAGTACTTCAGCATTTTGTGTCTATCTTCGATTTAAACCAGCATCTGCAGTTCTTTCCTGCACAATGAAAATCTTACTTGGTGTAGCTTTATAGTAAGTAAGCAAGTAAGTAAGTAAGTAAGTTAGTTTATTGGCCAAGTATTCACATACAAGGAATTTGCCTTGGCGCTCCGCCCACAAGTAACAACATGACATACAGTGACAGTTACGAATGGCTCAGAAAACACTAAACATTAATAATAATAAAACATTATTGATGAAACACGATTGATCAAGCATGTGAACCAACAAAATACTAGATCAAAGGGAGGCTACAGATTTTTGGCTGTTGAGTAGAGCAACTACTCGTGGATAAAAACTGGCACGTTAACGCAATAAATATACAATTTCCCCTGAGTACTCGAACTGATCGTTACTGCTTATTCATGCAACAACGGTGGTGAATTTAAAGATGGCGTTGGGGCTGTATCTGGCTACACTGTCGAGGTACAGAGGGAGTAGAGCAGGGGACTGAGAGCACAGCCTTGAGGTGACCCTGGTCATCAAGGAGAGAGTGATATTGCCCATTGCCCATTGATACTGATTGAGGTTTGCCGATGAGGAACTCAAGGATCCAATACATGGGTTGAGCCTTTCACTGCTGTAAGCTTGCAGATGGCATAACATTAGGAGAAATAGTGAACTGCAAAGAGGATCGTAGTCGACCAAAGAGATGTGGACAGGGGAGTGGAACGTGAGAACATTTACACACAGGGAGTGGTGAATCTCTGGAATTCTCTGCCACAGAAGGTAGTTGACGCCAGTTCATTGGCTATATTTAAGAGGGAGTTAGATGTGGCCATTGTGGCTAAAGGAATCAAGGGGTATGGAGAGAAGGCAGGTACAGGATACTGAGTTGGATGATCAGCCATGATCATATTGAATGGCGGTGCAGGCTTGAAGGGCCAAATGGCCTACTCCTGCACTTAATTTCTATGTTTCTATGAATACTGAAAAATGCAAAGTATTGCATTTTGGGAGGAAGAATAAGTAGAGGCAATATAAACAGTAGAGGACAATTGTAAGAGTTTATTAGTACAGAGGGATCTGGGGTATATGCATACTTTGTTGAAAGTATCAGGACAGATTGAGGAGGTGAACAAAATAGGCAGACAGATGAGTGGGCCTTATAGAAGTAGCTGTGTGTACAATGGTAAGGACGTCATCATGAAGCTAGTTTATGAAACACCAGTTGAGCCAGTGGTGGACAGGCTTTGCCGAGAGTGCAAGAGAGATTTACAAAAATGATTTCATGGATTTATTTGGGTAGAATGGAGAAGCTGCAGTTTTCCCTACAGGAATAGAAGAAGCTGTGAGGAAATTTGAGAGAGAGATTTAAATCATGATGGCTGCAGTCAGATGCATTCCCTCTCTCTCCGTCCCTCCCACACCCACCCTAGTCATCCTGCTAGTTTCACCGCCCTCCTGCTTGGTTTCACTCTTTTGTATCCACTCCATGTCACCTTTTCCACAGCCAACAGTGGACCATTGTGGGCCCCACCATTTCCTGATCATCATTGCTGGCTTTGATTTGTTCTTTTCAAACCTTTCATTCATTTACTTTTTATACCTTTTCACACCTCTAGTGTCCTCTCAGTCTGAAGAAAGATCTCAACCTGAAACGTCACCTATTCCTTTTCTCCAGGGATGCTGCCTGACCCGCTGAGTTATTCCAGCATTGTGTGTCTATCTTCAGTGTGGACCAGCATCTGCAGTTCCTTCCTACACATCATATAAAGAGAAACTGTCCTTGGTAATGGTGGGAACTAGGGGGGGGGAGGGGGACGACATAGAATAAAAATCAAATGAAACTGCAGATGCTGGAGTCTGGAACAAAAGCAGAAATGCCAAAATAACTCAGTTAAGCAGCGTCCATGGAAAGGGAAAGTAGTTACATTTCAGATACAGAGAAGGCGCCACATCTTCTAACCATCTGGCTTGGTTCGGCAATTTGAGCGTCCTGGAGAGGAAAAGACTACAAAAAATAGTAAACACTGCCCAGTCCATCATCGGCTCTGACCTTCCTTCCATCGAGGGGATTTATCGCAGTCTGGGGGATTTATCGCAGTCTGGCAGTATCATCAAAGACCCACACCATCCTGGCCACACACTCATCTCCCTGCTACCTGCAGGTAGAAGGTACAGGAGCCTGAAGACTGCAACAACCAGGTTCAGGAATAGCTACTTCCCCACAGCCATCAGGTTATTAAACCTGGCTCGGATAAAACTCTGATTATTATTAACCCATTTTCTGTTATTTGCACTTCATCAGGTTATTTATTCATGTGTGTATATATTTATATGATGGTATATGGACATACTTACCTGTTTTGTAGTAAATGCCTACTATGTTCTGTGTGCTTAAGCAAAGCAAGAATTTCATTGTCCTGTACAGGGACACATGACAATAAACTCATTTGAACTTGAACTTGAACTTGGACCTAAACAATCATTCTCGATGAGCAGTGATTCACTTTCACTTCTTCCAATCTAATGTATTGCATTTGGTCTCCTCCACACTGGAGAAAAGAAGCACAAAATGGATGAATGCTTTACTGACCAGCCACCCACGCTCAGTCTGCGTGAGTGACCCTGAGCTTCTGGTCAACTGCCATCCCATTTCCCCTCTGATAGATCAGCCATGAGCTGAAGCATTCTCAGCCAGTTCACTCCACAGCGCAGCAGGATGATTTTCTGTGCTGTAATCTAATGAAGTGGAATCTTTTTTGTTGGGCTATTGTAGAGTCGTAGAGAGCGAGCAGGCACTTTGGCCCATTGAATCTGCACCAACCCACTTACATTAATCCTACATCAACCCCATTTTTTTAATTCTCTCCACTTTCTCAATAACTCCCTCTCGATTCTACCACTCACTTACATATTAGCGATAATTTACAACGACCAATTTACCTACCACCCCCTCCGTCTTTGGGACATAGGAGGAAAGCAGAGCACCCAAAGGAAATCCCTGTATGTGTGTGTGGGTGTGTGTGTGCAAACTCCACAAAAGACAGCACCCGAGCTGTGGACTGAACACAGGTATCTGGCGCTGTGAGGTAACAGCCTCATTCATTGCACCTCTGTGTCACCCGCAAGGTTCATGTTTTTATGGTTGCTGCAGACTGCAATGCAGTGTGTATCTGAGTATTTTATAATTGAGGGTTAGTTTAATGATCGATAACTCTTTGCGCTACAATAACAGAGAAAATAGCCAAGTGAATTTCATCATAAAGAACAGTTGAGAACGGAGTTGCAACTGGAAAGAGTTTGCAAAACCATACATACTTTGAATCCATAATTTATATCCACAGAACTATGTTTTTCTACTATATAATACATCATCTAGAAAATAAGGGCATGCTATGACTCATTGATAATGGGCTGTCATAGTAATGCATGTGAACTGGAAACTATCGATATTCCAGGGAATTGCATATTTACTTTAATACATTTTGTCTTGAAATGATGGCTTTTATTAAACATAGCTGCCTTTTGACAAGGTGGAGGATAATTCTGCAATGCCAGTGACTCAATCTCACAGCATGGAGAGAGAGAAGATATTCCTGAGCAGATATATTTTATGGGCTTTCATGGTTCAGTGTGGAAAAAAAAAATCACTTCACTCAGCTCTGCCTTAAACATTTCAATGAATTTGCTACCGTTTCATAACATGCCGAAGACACATTAGAATAATTCAATCAGGAATGAATATTGAATATTACTACACCTGAAATAACAATAAGATCAGTTGCAAAACTTATGGCTGCAAATGTTGAACAAAGTCATGCATAACCATGTATTTCGTTTGGAAATGGAATCATAGAAATTTCCAGCATGAAAATTTATGAAGGTGGTTATTTGTATCTAGGGTCGCCAACGTTCTCACTCCCAAATAAGGGACAAAAGGTCGAAATAAGGGACAAATTCCCCACGGCAATTCATTGACTGACTCGGCCGTGGCTGGGTGAATGGTGAGTTGGCACTGGGTGCTGGACTGCACACAAAGCCCAGTCGGCGGGCCAGCTAAGGAGTTTTGGCCTGGGCGCCGGACTTTGCGAGCGACATCGCGTATAAAGTCCGGCACCCCATCAAACTCATGAACCGATGATCGGCCATAAGCGAAGGTCCGAAGGTCGGACAGCTGGCCGGGCTGCTGACTGATGGGGCCACGGGCGAGGCGCTGCTGCTGCACTCCATGGCCTGCACTACGTAGGGACGGGTGGGACAAGGCCGGACGCGGTGCTCCGACCAAACAGTGCCCTCAACCAAAGTAGCAGCAGTCAAATACGGGACAAGGGCGGTCCCGTATGGGACAAACCAATTTAGCCCAATATACGGGATGATCCCAGCTAATATGGGAGAGTTGGCAACCTTATTTGTATCGTATCTCCGGTCACACTGCGGTCTAACATTGTGGTGCTGGAGGCCTAGCTCGGGACTGATTTTCAGCCCCACTGCAGGGTTTTGACTTGCCATCGGAGCTGATTCCTTGCCTTCCTTAACATCAAGAAGCTCGCAGTCTCGGGTTGAGACCGTTGTCGGGAAGCTCCGACACGGGGTAGATCACCTGGCGCGGGGGAGCCGAGATTCCCCCCCACCCAATGCAGGAGCTTGATCGCCCCGGCTACGGGAGTAAGATCGTCCCGTCAACAGACGGTTAATGGCCCCCGACCGCAGGAGGACAAAGAAGGGAGAGAGTTGAATTTTTTTTCGCCTTCCATCACAGTGAGGGATGCGGAGGAGTCACTGTGATAGATGTTTATGTTAAAATGTATTTTGTGTGTTTTGTTGCTTTTTATTGGTATGACTGTACGGCAAATGAAATTTCTCGTATGTTGCAAAACATACTTGGCTAATAAAATATGATTATGATTATGATTTGGCCTTTATGTTCGTTTTGGCCAAATAATTAACGTCAAGATAATCCCAATTGCCAAATGCCTTTTAGATTAGGTTTAGTTGTGTTATTGTCATGTGTCACATGTACCAAGTCAATTAATCTACAAACCTGTATGTCTTTGGAGTGTTGGAGGAACCCGGAGCATCCAGAGAAGCTCATGGGAAGAACGTACAAACTCCATACAGATAAGCACCCGTAGTCATGATTGAACCCAGGTCTCTGGTGCTGTGAGGCAGTAATTACACCACTGCACCCTGTGCCGCCAAATTCTAGATCAGCCAGAATCAGCTCAGGGCATCTGCTGAAAGAAGATGCCTTCTGCAGATGCTGTTCTTCACCAGCCTTCTAAGTCCGGAGCAGACGAGGGCATTCGATCCAATTTGTGATCCCAGCTACAAAGACAGATGTGTACAGCAATCCGTTCTTCCCATGCACAATTAAAGCATGGAATAATCTCCACCCAACTATAGTTACCCAACCAGATGCAACTAAATTTAAAGTAGATCTTTCTTCCCAATAACCCTTTCTGGCTTAATCCCTCCCTTCACCACCTCCAGTTTAAATTCCATTTGGAATATTTTGGAGGACCATGAAACCAAGAACCAAGATCCCTTTGCAAGAAATCTCCCACTACCTATCCCGCGTTGTTATGGGTGCAATTATTCTTTTGCTAGCAGAGTGATTCTTGTGTCATGGTATTTGTGAGCAGGTGCTGGTCAGTGAAGGATGTGTGCAGGGTTAGCTGCTGTCAACTGTGAGATCGGGCAATGAATCTGTGAAATACTTCAGGCTGATGATGACAGAGTACAGTGAATTGACTAACCAATGCTATCGTGGGGATGTTGCAATAGAACCACAATTTCTATGGACAAACAAAGCTCGGCCTTAATATTATGAAAATATAGTAAATGAATATCTGGATCTGTACGTCTGTGCAACTGTTGTTCATTATACTGGAACCTTTCTGATTATACTGGTGTCAATGTGACTGATGTCCTTAATACCATTCGATGTGTGACTAATATGTAATATACTGATCACAGTGATGAATGCCCACCATGCTGTAGCGGCCGTGAGTAATGCCTATTGTATTGGTTCCTCTGTCACCAAGGATCATTAAACTGATGCCTGTGACTAATGCCCATTGATGTTACCTAATGACAACCGTTATTAACGCCTAATTATAGTTTATTCTAATATTATGAAAACAACAAAAAAAAGGAACAATTTTGTGAGGAAGAATAAAGGTGTAGATTATTTTCCAAATGGAGAGAGAATCCACAAAATCATGTGCAAAGGGACTTGGGAGTGCTGGTGCAGGACTCCCAAAAAGTTCATTTGCAAGTCGAATCGGTTGTAAGGAAGGCAAATTTACATCAAGAGGACACAGAGATGTAATGCTGAGGCTCTATGAGGTGCAGGTCATGCCAAATTTGCAGTACTGTGAGCAAATTTGGGCCCCATATATGAGGAGGGATGTGCTGGCTCTGGAGAGGGTTCAGACGAGGTTTACAAGAATGATTCCAGGAATGAGCATATGATGAGCATTTAACAGCACTGGGCCTTTACTCGCTGGAGTTAATAGGTTGAGGGGGGATCTCATTGAAACTTATAGAATAATGAAAGGCACAGATAGGTAGTTAATCTGTGGAACCCATTGCCACAGAGGGCTGTGGAGGCCAAATCAGTGGATATTTGTAAGGCAGAGATAGACAAATTCTTGATTAGAACCGGTATCAAGAATTATGGGGACAAAGCAGGGAAATAGGATTAGGAGGCAGAGATCAGCCATGATCGATTGGCAGAGTGGACTCGATGGGCTTAATACTACTCTTATAACTTGTGAGAACCTGTGTGTGTGTGTGTGCGTGTGTGCGTGTGTGCGTGTGCGCGTGTGTGTGTGAACTTGTGTGTGTGTGTGTGTGTGAACCTGTGGGTGTGTGTGTGTGTGTGTGTTTGTGTGTTTGTGTGTGTGTGTGTGTGTGTGTGTGTGTGTGTGTGTGTGTGAACCTGTGTGTGTGTGTGTGTGTGTGTGTGTGTGTGTGTGTGTGTGTGTGTGTGTGTGTGTGTGTGTGAAACTTGTGTGTGTGTGTTTGGAGTGTGTGTGTGTGAACCTGTGTGTGAACGTGTGTGTGCCGTGTGTGTGTGTGTGTGTGTGTGTGTGTGTGTGTGTGTGTGTGTGTGTGTGTGTGTGTGTGTGAACCTGTGTGTGTGTGTGAAACCTGTGTGTGTGTGTGTGAACGTCCAGTGTGTTGTGTTCAGTGTGTGTGTGTGGGACAGGGTGTGTGTGTGTGGCAACAAAGTGTGTGTTCAGTGTGTGGTGCGTGTGGCGTGTGTGTGTGAATGCTGGAAGAACCTGTGTGTGTGTGTGTGTGTGTGGAGGCAAAAGCGTGTGTGTGTGTGTGTGTGTGTGTGTGAGTGTGTGTGTGTGTGTGTGTGTGCGTGCGAATGCGTGCGTGCGTGCGTGCGTGTTGCAGTGCCATGGGTGCGTGGATGAATTTGCGTGCGTGCGTGCGTGGTGTGTGTGTGTGTGTGTGGCCATGCGTGCGTGCGTGCGTGCGTGTGTGTGTGTGTGTGTGTGTGTGTGTGTGTGTGTGTGTGTGTGCCCCTGTCCCACTTTGGAAACCTGAACGGAAACCTTTGGAGACTTTGCGCCCCACCCAAGGTTTCCGTGCGGTTCCCGGAGGTTTTTGTCATTCTCCCTACCTGCTTCCACCACCTGCAACCTCCGGGAACCACACGGAAACCTTGGGTGGGGCGCAGACTCCAGAGGTTTCCGTTCAGGTTTCCTAAGTGGGACAGGGGCATTAGGCAACAAAGGAGACTTCAGATGCTGGAATCTAGAACAAAAAAACAGAATGCTGGAAGAACTCAGAGGGTTGAGCAGCATCTGTGGAGGCAAAAGCTGTAGGTTGAAGTTTCGGATCGAGACCCTGGATCAGGACAGGACGGGAATGGGGAAAACTGCCAGGATATTGCAGTAGCCATGGGAATGGGATGAATTTAGAGTCTGGATTAGTGCTTGGGACTATGATGTTGTGGCCATTGTGGAAAAGTGGTTGCGAGAGGGAATGACTAACAGCTCAATGATCCAGGGTTTGTTGTTTCAGACATGATAGAAAGGGAGAGAAAAGAAGCAACTGCTCCCGATCATGTACGCAGATACTGGATGGTTCTTCCGCTGAGGCGATATGGGTAGAGCTTAAAAATATCAAACCTGCAAGCACTCTAATGGGATTGTACTATAAACCCACACAGAGGGAGGTGAATCTGTGGAATTCATTGCCATAGACAGCTGTTGAGGCTAAGTCAATCGATATTTTTAAGGCAGGAATTGATAGATTCTTCATTTGTACGGGTGTCAAGGGTTATGGGGAGAAGGCAAGAGAGTGGGGTTGAGAGGGGGAGATAGAGCAGCCATGATTGAATGTTGGGGTAGGCTTGATGGGCCGAATGGCCTAATTTGGCTACTATCACTTATGAATGCCTGCCTTACCTTCTGGCGAAATACTGTCTGTACTTGGGATTGGGAATCTGGGAGTCCCAAGTCAAATAGAAGGCCACTCACTGTGTGAATGACTGAGCTGACCAGAAATCTGAAAGATCTGAAAAACAGGATAGAGAGAAGGTGGCTAGAAACAGCCTGAGATCTGCAGACTCTGTGCCTTCGGGTGAGTTTATTTCTCTTGCAGATTGGTGTTTAGGAGACAAGGTGATGGTAATAGAATGAGCAGCCTCCTGTGGGAATTCTTGATGGACAGACAATTCACTGCTACTGACACAAGCCTCCACGCTGTGATTGCGTCCTCTAGACATCGACAGCACTGTGAGGAGCATCAGTGTTAACACAGGCTGAGAGAGAGCAATAATGAAGTCAGCATGCCAAGTATCAGAGATCTTCTGTGTCACTCTGCATCACCTGATAATGCAATATGACAGACTGACAGGAAGGGAGACAACTAATTTTGAACAAAGATGTAAGCATTTTCATGATAGATGTATCCTGCTGTTGACGGGGCTCTGCCTGTTAAATAAACATATGACCAAATGTAAGATGGCTATTTCAAGCTGCTTGCTGACTTCAGTTGAGGACCACAGCATGAAGCAATGTAGATACGAAGAGCAGCAGATGCTGGTTTACACCAATGATAGACACAAAGTGCTGGAGTAATTCAGCAGATAAGGCAGCATCTCTGGACAAAAAGGTAGGCGACGTTTTGGGTTGTGACCCTTCTTCAGAGATGCTGCCTGATCTGCTGAGGTACTCCAGCATTACCTGTCTATCTTTGATATGAAGCATTGGTTTGGCCTGTTGATCACATCTGATCGTATCCCAACCCACCTGTGACAGAAAGGCCTCTCCACAGAGTTTACCCCAGGCTCACCCATCCCAATTTTGCTTGAAGTGCTCCCTTAAGTTCAGCTCATTTGGTCCTCAGCCACCCATATCCTCACACACACACAGTCTCTTTCATCCACCATATATTCAATGACCTACTGTGGCTTCTAGTCCAATTTTTAAACTTTTGCACCACTCCAGTCCTACAACCCAATGAAAATTCTGCAGTTGTCAAATGTAACTCCTTCTGCTCTCCTTCCCCATTTCCTGCACTATTGAGGACTGTACCTTCAACTACCCATGCTCAACAATTGGAAGTGCCTCCTTGAGCTATTTTATCCATCCACCTCCCATTTCTCCAAATGGCTTACTCCCATTCACATTCCTTCTGTTGACACAAAAGACTGCAAACGCAGGAATCTCGAGCAGAAAACGGACTGCTGGACGAACTCTGCAGACAAGGCACATATGTGGAGGGAGGAAATGGATGGACTTCTGAAGGAGGGTCCCAACCCGAAACCTCGTCTGTCCATTCGCCACGTCATCTGGAAGGCTAACTTGCGTCGACGGCTATTGGCAAAGGGAAGAGACAGAAGGACATGGAACAAAACTCGATTACTTTATGTTTCGCCTCTCCTGTGGTTGCATGGGGAAGTGTAATGAGAAGGAGAGTGGTGAGTGGAGATGAAAGAGTGAACTGGTGTGTTATGGAGGGAACTGTGAAACATGAATGGGATGAGAGACGAACAAAAACCAAAAGCTGGGCAATCGTAATCCTTACGCGGATCCATGGGAGGGGGTTTGGGAAGATTCCAGACTTTT